>NC_136270.1:48038240-48248240 GCF_964187855.1 Myxine glutinosa
TCCTTGTCGTTGCATGTGATTTATATACAATATCAAATCTCAGATCAATGTAAGAAAAACTAGAACAATGCGACTGTGTCACCAATATGCCTCCGCATACTCCCACAACGGGTAGATGCCATCACTCTGCATACGTATGGGTAACGGATCACGTTTGTGAAGTTTCGTGTTGATCGGATGAGGTTAGTTTTTCTATCCAAGATGGCTGCGAAACCACGTGACCTATGAAATCATCATTTTCAAACCATATGCAACAGTGCTATTAGATGATATTTGTAAAATTCCGCATCGATAGGGTGAGCGGTTTCAGAGATATAATTATTTAATATTTTTCTTCAATCCAATATGGCTGCCAAACCATGTGACCTATGATGTCATAAATTTAATATATCAATACAAATGGGTCATAGATCATGTGCATGCAATTTCAGATTTTTAGGATAAGGAATTCGATAAAAACATTTTTCGCTGGGATACCACTTCACCTATGATGTCATCATTATCATGCTTTTGTTCCCCATTGTGAGTACTTGACAATGTACCAAGTTTAAATTTTTTCCATTCAGCGGTTTCCGAGAAATATATTTTTAATTATTTGCTTTTAATCCAATATGGCTGCCATACCACGTGACCCCTGACGTCACAATTATCATAAAAACATTCTGCATGGGTGTCACTCCTACCCTGAAAGTTTCGTCCCAATCGGACGCATGGTTGATGAGAAAAAGGAGGTTTAGCCCGTACGGACGGCGGACGGACGGACAACCCGAAAACATAATGCGTCAGGCGACTTTGTTGGCGGAGGCATTAAAATTCAGTAATGGATGAAATCACCTGGATATAAGTTGAGGTGTCCTACCCACCATGGGAAGCAAGGAGAAGCTGCAGTTTTTGGGACTAACCTTTCATCAGAACAGAAGAGGATCATAATTGGAGGGCTTAGAGGAAAGGTCAGTACCAAAAACGTCAGGTTCTTCATGGTCCCCATGGTGATGAGGAAACCTCAATTGACACCCAGTTGATTTCATCCATTGTTCTACCTGTCCACAGCCGCAGATCGACGCTCGCCGTCACCTGCAAGCATAGTCTTTCGTTCCTCATTATCAGCACCCTGCTACTTCCAATTGTCCCACACATGGGCCCTCTCCTGCACACCTGCCCTACCATCTCAGATAGACTGTCGGATTGTCGATGTGGTTTGACATTAACATGTGGTGTTCATCACTTTTTTTTTACTCGATGAATGCAGTGCTAATACCTTCCATTTTGGATCTTTTTTTGTCCAGAGATGGTTCGGGAATGTGCAGAAAGTTCCCCCACGGCCTACTTTTGGTATCGGGAAACTCTCAATGTCACCACGAGTTTGGAAGAGGGAGGTGGCCTGCAGTGGTGGCTCGTTGTGTGCTTGTGCCTCGCTTGGATCATTGTATATATCTGCACGAGCCGTGGAATTGAAACCAGCGGGAAGGTTTTTACCACCACCACCATAACCATAACCACAACCACAACCACCGCCACAACCACAACCACCACCACAACCACCACCACAACCACCACCACCACCACAACAACCACAACTACAACCACCACCACCACAACCACAACCATCACAACCACAACCACCATCACAACCACAACCACCACCACAACCATAACCACCACCACCACAACCACCACCCCCACAACTACAACCACCACACCACCACCACAACCACAACCATCACAACCACAACCACCATCACAACCACAACCACAACCACCACCACAACCATAACCACCACCACCACAACCACCACCCACACCACTACAACCACCACACAACCACCACGAACACAACCTTCATCACAACCACAACCACCACCACCACAACCACCACCACCACCACAACCACAACCACCACCACCACCACCACAACAACAACCACCACCCAGTCATCCCTGCACCTACCAGTCATCCCCGCACCCACCAGTCATCCCTGCAACTACCCAACAGTCATCCCTGCACCCACCAGTCATCCCTGCAACTACCAGTCATCCCTGCACCCACCAGTCATCCCTGCAACTACCCAACAGTCATCCCTGCACCCACCAGTCATCCCTGCAACTACCAGTCATCCCTGCACCCACCAGTCATCCCTGCACCCACCAGTCATCCCTGCACCTACCAGTCAACCCTGCACACACCAGTCATCCCTGCACCCACCAGTCATCCCTGCACCCACCAGTCATCCCTGCACCCACCAGTCATCCCTGCAACTACCCAACAGTCATCCCTGCACCCACCAGTCATCCCTGCAACTACCAGTCATCCCTGCACCCACCAGCCATCCCTGCACCCACCAGTCATCCCTGCACCCACTTGTCATCCCTGCACCCACCTGTCATCCCTGCACCCACCAGTCATCCCTAAAACCACCAGTCATCCCTGCACCCACCAGTCATCCTTGCACCCACCAGTCATCCCTGCACCCACCAGTCATCCCTGCACCCACCAGTTATCCCAGCTCCCACCTGTCATCCCTGCACCCACCAGTTATCCCAGCACCCACCTGTCATCCCTGCACCCACCAGTTATCCCAGCCCGCACCTGTCATCCCTGCACCCACCAGTTATCCCAGCACCCACCTGTCATCCCTGCACCCACTAGTTATCCCTGCACCCACCTGTCATCCCTGCACCCACCAGTTATCCCTACACCCACCAGTCATCCCTGCACCCACCAGTTATCCCTGCACCCACCTGTCATCCCTGCACCCACCAGTTATCCCTGCACACACCTGTCATCCCTGCACCCACCAGTTATCCCTGCACCCACCTGTCATCCCTGCATCCTTTTAATCATTCATTTTTCATGTTATTGCACCAATAACATTATGGGACATTGTTCGTGATACTCGATGTTTTACAATCCCTGCACCCACCAGTTATCCCAGCACCCACCTGTCATCCCTGCACCCACCAGTTATCCCAGCACCCACCTGTCATCCCTGCACCCACAAGTTATCCCAGCCCGCACCTGTTATCCATGCACCCACCAGTTATCCCAGCACCCACCTGTCATCCCTGCACCCACCAGTTATCCCTGCACCCACCTGTCATCCCTGCACCAAACCAGTTATGCCTGCACCCACCAGTTATCCCAGCCCGCACTTGTCATCCCTGCACCCACCAGTTATCCCTGCACCCACCTGTTATCCCTGCACCCACCAGTTATCCCTGCACACACCTGCCATCCCTGCACCCACCTGTCATCCCTGCACCCACCTGTCATCCCTGCATCCACCAGATATCCCAGCCCGCACCTGTCATCCCTGCACCCAACAGTCATCCCTGCACCCACCTGTCATCCCTGCACCCACCAGTTATCCCTGCACCCACCAGTTATCCCTGCACCCACCAGTTATCCCAGCACCCACCTGTCATCCCTGCACCCACCAGTCATCCCTGCACCCACCAGTCAACCCTGCACCCACCAGTTATCCCAGCACCCACCTGTCATCCCTGCACCCACCTGTCATCCCTGCACCCACCTGTCATCCCTGCACCCACCAGTTATCCCTGCACCCACCTTTCATCCCTGCACCCACCTTTTATCCCTGCACCCACCTGTCATCCCTGCACCCACCTGTCATCCCTGCACCCACCTGTCATCCCTGCACCCACCAGTTATCCCAGCACCCACCTGTCATCCCTGCACCCACCTGTCATCCCTGCACCCACCTGTCATCCCTGCACCCACCAGTTATCCCTGCACCCACCTTTCATCCCTGCACCCACCTTTCATCCCTGCACCCACCTGTCATCCCTGCACCCACCTGTCATCCCTGCACCCACCTGTCATCCCTGCACCTACCAGTTATCCCAGCCCGCACCTGTCATCCCTGCATCCTTTTAATCATTCATTTTCATGTTATTGCACCAATAACATTATGGGACATTGTTCGTGATACTCGATGTTTTACAATCCCTGCACCCACCAGTTATCCCAGCACCCACCTGTCATCCCTGCACCCACCTGTCATCCCTGCACCCACCTGTTATCCCTGCACCCACCTTTCATTCCTGCACCCACCTTTCATTCCTGCACCCACCTGTCATCTCTGCACCCACCTGTCATCCCTGCACCCACCTGTCATCCCTGCACCCACCAGTTATCCCAGCCCGCACCTGTCATCCCTGCATCCTTTTAATCATTCATTTTCATGTTATTGCACCAATAACATTATGGGACATTGTTCGTGATACTCGATGTTTTACAATCCCTGCACCCACCAGTTATCCCTGCACCTACCAGTTATCCCAGCACCCACCTGTCATCCCTGCACCACCTGTCATCCCTGCACCCACCAGTTATCCCTGCACCCACCAGTTATCCCTGCACCCACCAGTTATCCCTGCACCCACCAGTTATCCCTGCACCTACAAGTCATCCCTGCACCCACCTGTCATCCCTGCACCCACCTGTCATCCCTGCACCCACCTGTCATCCCTGCACCTACCAGTTATCCCAGCCCGCACCTGTCATCCCTGCATCCTTTTAATCATTCATTTTCATGTTATTGCACCAATAACATTATGGGACATTGTTCGTGATACTCGATGTTTTACAATCCCTGCACCCACCAGTTATCCCAGCACCCACCTGTCATCCCTGCACCCACCTGTCATCCCTGCACCCACCTGTTATCCCTGCACCCACCTTTCATTCCTGCACCCACCTTTCATTCCTGCACCCACCTGTCATCTCTGCACCCACCTGTCATCCCTGCACCCACCTGTCATCCCTGCACCCACCAGTTATCCCAGCCCGCACCTGTCATCCCTGCATCCTTTTAATCATTCATTTTCATGTTATTGCACCAATAACATTATGGGACATTGTTCGTGATACTCGATGTTTTACAATCCCTGCACCCACCAGTTATCCCTGCACCTACCAGTTATCCCAGCACCCACCTGTCATCCCTGCACCACCTGTCATCCCTGCACCCACCTGTCATCCCTGCACCCACCAGTTATCCCTGCACCCACCAGTTATCCCTGCACCCACCAGTTATCCCTGCACCTACAAGTCATCCCTGCACCCACCTGTCATCCCTGCACCCACCTGTCATCCCTGCACCCACCTGTCATCCCTGCACCTACCAGTTATCCCAGCCCGCACCTGTCATCCCTGCATCCTTTTAATCATTCATTTTCATGTTATTGCACCAATAACATTATGGGACATTGTTCGTGATACTCGATGTTTTACAATCCCTGCACCCACCAGTTATCCCAGCACCCACCTGTCATCCCTGCACCCACCTGTCATCCCTGCACCCACCTGTTATCCCTGCACCCACCTTTCATTCCTGCACCCACCTTTCATTCCTGCACCCACCTGTCATCTCTGCACCCACCTGTCATCCCTGCACCCACCTGTCATCCCTGCACCCACCAGTTATCCCAGCCCGCACCTGTCATCCCTGCATCCTTTTAATCATTCATTTTCATGTTATTGCACCAATAACATTATGGGACATTGTTCGTGATACTCGATGTTTTACAATCCCTGCACCCACCAGTTATCCCAGCACCCACCTGTCATCCCTGCACCCACCAGTTATCCCAGCACCCACCTGTCATCCCTGCACCCACCTGTCATCCCTGCACCCACAAGTTATCCCAGCCCGCACCTGTTATCCATGCACCCACCAGTTATCCCAGCACCCACCTGTCATCCCTGCACCCACCAGTTATCCCTGCACCCACCTGTCATCCCTGCACCCACCTGTCATCCCTGCACCCACCAGTTATCCCAGCCCGCACTTGTCATCCCTGCACCCACCAGTTATCCCTGCACCCACCTGTTATCCCTGCACCCACCAGTTATCCCTGCACACACCTGCCATCCCTGCACCCACCTGTCATCCCTGCACCCACCTGTCATCCCTGCATCCACCAGATATCCCAGCCCGCACCTGTCATCCCTGCACCCAACAGTCATCCCTGCACCCACCTGTCATCCCTGCACCCACCAGTTATCCCTGCACCCACCAGTTATCCCTGCACCCACCAGTTATCCCAGCACCCACCTGTCATCCCTGCACCCACCAGTCATCCCTGCACCCACCAGTCAACCCTGCACCCACCAGTTATCCCAGCACCCACCTGTCATCCCTGCACCCACCTGTCATCCCTGCACCCACCTGTCATCCCTGCACCCACCAGTTATCCCTGCACCCACCTTTCATCCCTGCACCCACCTTTTATCCCTGCACCCACCTGTCATCCCTGCACCCACCTGTCATCCCTGCACCCACCTGTCATCCCTGCACCCACCAGTTATCCCAGCACCCACCTGTCATCCCTGCACCCACCTGTCATCCCTGCACCCACCTGTCATCCCTGCACCCACCAGTTATCCCTGCACCCACCTTTCATCCCTGCACCCACCTTTCATCCCTGCACCCACCTGTCATCCCTGCCTGCACCCACCTGTCATCCCTGCACCCACCTGTCATCCCTGCACCTACCAGTTATCCCAGCCCGCACCTGTCATCCCTGCATCCTTTTAATCATTCATTTTCATGTTATTGCACCAATAACATTATGGGACATTGTTCGTGATACTCGATGTTTTACAATCCCTGCACCCACCAGTTATCCCAGCACCCACCTGTCATCCCTGCACCCACCTGTCATCCCTGCACCCACCTGTTATCCCTGCACCCACCTTTCATTCCTGCACCCACCTTTCATTCCTGCACCCACCTGTCATCTCTGCACCCACCTGTCATCCCTGCACCCACCTGTCATCCCTGCACCCACCAGTTATCCCAGCCCGCACCTGTCATCCCTGCATCCTTTTAATCATTCATTTTCATGTTATTGCACCAATAACATTATGGGACATTGTTCGTGATACTCGATGTTTTACAATCCCTGCACCCACCAGTTATCCCTGCACCTACCAGTTATCCCAGCACCCACCTGTCATCCCTGCACCACCTGTCATCCCTGCACCCACCAGTTATCCCTGCACCCACCAGTTATCCCTGCACCCACCAGTTATCCCTGCACCCACCAGTTATCCCTGCACCTACAAGTCATCCCTGCACCCACCTGTCATCCCTGCACCCACCTGTCATCCCTGCACCCACCTGTCATCCCTGCACCTACCAGTTATCCCAGCCCGCACCTGTCATCCCTGCATCCTTTTAATCATTCATTTTCATGTTATTGCACCAATAACATTATGGGACATTGTTCGTGATACTCGATGTTTTACAATCCCTGCACCCACCAGTTATCCCAGCACCCACCTGTCATCCCTGCACCCACCTGTCATCCCTGCACCCACCTGTTATCCCTGCACCCACCTTTCATTCCTGCACCCACCTTTCATTCCTGCACCCACCTGTCATCTCTGCACCCACCTGTCATCCCTGCACCCACCTGTCATCCCTGCACCCACCAGTTATCCCAGCCCGCACCTGTCATCCCTGCATCCTTTTAATCATTCATTTTCATGTTATTGCACCAATAACATTATGGGACATTGTTCGTGATACTCGATGTTTTACAATCCCTGCACCCACCAGTTATCCCTGCACCTACCAGTTATCCCAGCACCCACCTGTCATCCCTGCACCACCTGTCATCCCTGCACCCACCTGTCATCCCTGCACCCACCAGTTATCCCTGCACCCACCAGTTATCCCTGCACCCACCAGTTATCCCTGCACCTACAAGTCATCCCTGCACCCACCTGTCATCCCTGCACCCACCTGTCATCCCTGCACCCACCTGTCATCCCTGCACCTACCAGTTATCCCAGCCCGCACCTGTCATCCCTGCATCCTTTTAATCATTCATTTTCATGTTATTGCACCAATAACATTATGGGACATTGTTCGTGATACTCGATGTTTTACAATCCCTGCACCCACCAGTTATCCCAGCACCCACCTGTCATCCCTGCACCCACCTGTCATCCCTGCACCCACCTGTTATCCCTGCACCCACCTTTCATTCCTGCACCCACCTTTCATTCCTGCACCCACCTGTCATCTCTGCACCCACCTGTCATCCCTGCACCCACCTGTCATCCCTGCACCCACCAGTTATCCCAGCCCGCACCTGTCATCCCTGCATCCTTTTAATCATTCATTTTCATGTTATTGTACCAATAACATTATGGGACATTGTTCGTGATACTCGATGTTTTACAATCCCTGCACCCACCAGTTATCCCAGCACCCACCTGTCATCCCTGCACCCACCAGTTATCCCAGCACCCACCTGTCATCCCTGCACCCACCTGTCATCCCTGCACCCACAAGTTATCCCAGCCCGCACCTGTTATCCATGCACCCACCAGTTATCCCAGCACCCACCTGTCATCCCTGCACCCACCAGTTATCCCTGCACCCACCTGTCATCCCTGCACCCACCTGTCATCCCTGCACCCACCAGTTATCCCAGCCCGCACTTGTCATCCCTGCACCCACCAGTTATCCCTGCACCCACCTGTTATCCCTGCACCCACCAGTTATCCCTGCACACACCTGCCATCCCTGCACCCACCTGTCATCCCTGCACCCACCTGTCATCCCTGCATCCACCAGATATCCCAGCCCGCACCTGTCATCCCTGCACCCAACAGTCATCCCTGCACCCACCTGTCATCCCTGCACCCACCAGTTATCCCTGCACCCACCAGTTATCCCTGCACCCACCAGTTATCCCAGCACCCACCTGTCATCCCTGCACCCACCAGTCATCCCTGCACCCACCAGTCAACCCTGCACCCACCAGTTATCCCAGCACCCACCTGACATCCCTGCACCCACCTGTCATCCCTGCACCCACCTGTCATCCCTGCACCCACCAGTTATCCCTGCACCCACCTTTCATCCCTGCACCCACCTTTTATCCCTGCACCCACCTGTCATCCCTGCACCCACCTGTCATCCCTGCACCCACCTGTCATCCCTGCACCCACCAGTTATCCCAGCACCCACCTGTCATCCCTGCACCCACCTGTCATCCCTGCACCCACCTGTCATCCCTGCACCCACCAGTTATCCCTGCACCCACCTTTCATCCCTGCACCCACCTTTCATCCCTGCACCCACCTGTCATCCCTGCACCCACCTGTCATCCCTGCACCCACCTGTCATCCCTGCACCTACCAGTTATCCCAGCCCGCACCTGTCATCCCTGCATCCTTTTAATCATTCATTTTCATGTTATTGCACCAATAACATTATGGGACATTGTTCGTGATACTCGATGTTTTACAATCCCTGCACCCACCAGTTATCCCAGCACCCACCTGTCATCCCTGCACCCACCTGTCATCCCTGCACCCACCTGTTATCCCTGCACCCACCTTTCATTCCTGCACCCACCTTTCATTCCTGCACCCACCTGTCATCTCTGCACCCACCTGTCATCCCTGCACCCACCTGTCATCCCTGCACCCACCAGTTATCCCAGCCCGCACCTGTCATCCCTGCATCCTTTTAATCATTCATTTTCATGTTATTGCACCAATAACATTATGGGACATTGTTCGTGATACTCGATGTTTTACAATCCCTGCACCCACCAGTTATCCCTGCACCTACCAGTTATCCCAGCACCCACCTGTCATCCCTGCACCACCTGTCATCCCTGCACCCACCAGTTATCCCTGCACCCACCAGTTATCCCTGCACCCACCAGTTATCCCTGCACCCACCAGTTATCCCTGCACCTACAAGTCATCCCTGCACCCACCTGTCATCCCTGCACCCACCTGTCATCCCTGCACCCACCTGTCATCCCTGCACCTACCAGTTATCCCAGCCCGCACCTGTCATCCCTGCATCCTTTTAATCATTCATTTTCATGTTATTGCACCAATAACATTATGGGACATTGTTCGTGATACTCGATGTTTTACAATCCCTGCACCCACCAGTTATCCCAGCACCCAACTGTCATCCCTGCACCCACCTGTCATCCCTGCACCCACCTGTTATCCCTGCACCCACCTTTCATTCCTGCACCCACCTTTCATTCCTGCACCCACCTGTCATCTCTGCACCCACCTGTCATCCCTGCACCCACCTGTCATCCCTGCACCCACCAGTTATCCCAGCCCGCACCTGTCATCCCTGCATCCTTTTAATCATTCATTTTCATGTTATTGCACCAATAACATTATGGGACATTGTTCGTGATACTCGATGTTTTACAATCCCTGCACCCACCAGTTATCCCTGCACCTACCAGTTATCCCAGCACCCACCTGTCATCCCTGCACCACCTGTCATCCCTGCACCCACCTGTCATCCCTGCACCCACCAGTTATCCCTGCACCCACCAGTTATCCCTGCACCCACCAGTTATCCCTGCACCTACAAGTCATCCCTGCACCCACCTGTCATCCCTGCACCCACCTGTCATCCCTGCACCCACCTGTCATCCCTGCACCTACCAGTTATCCCAGCCCGCACCTGTCATCCCTGCATCCTTTTAATCATTCATTTTCATGTTATTGCACCAATAACATTATGGGACATTGTTCGTGATACTCGATGTTTTACAATCCCTGCACCCACCAGTTATCCCAGCACCCACCTGTCATCCCTGCACCCACCTGTCATCCCTGCACCCACCTGTTATCCCTGCACCCACCTTTCATTCCTGCACCCACCTTTCATTCCTGCACCCACCTGTCATCTCTGCACCCACCTGTCATCCCTGCACCCACCTGTCATCCCTGCACCCACCAGTTATCCCAGCCCGCACCCGTCATCCCTGCATCCTTTTAATCATTCATTTTCATGTTATTGCACCAATAACATTATGGGACATTGTTCGTGATACTCGATGTTTTACAATCGCTGCACCCACCAGTTATCCCTGCACCTACCAGTTATCCCAGCACCCACCTGTCATCCCTGCACCACCTGTCATCCCTGCACCCACCTGTCATCCCTGCACCCACCAGTTATCCCTGCACCCACCAGTTATCCCTGCACCCACCAGTTATCCCTGCACCTACAAGTCATCCCTGCACCCACCTGTCATCCCTGCACCCACCTGTCATCCCTGCACCCACCTGTCATCCCTGCATCCTTTTAATCATTCATTTTCATGTTATTGCACCAATAACATTATGGGACATTGTTCGTGATACTCGATGTTTTACAATCCCTGCCCCTTCCTCCCCCAACCATAACTGTAACGCTAACCTTATCGTTAACCCCCTCGTTATCCGTAACCGCAACTCCTCAATGTGCACACCTGTATCATCGCTGTCTTTGTCAAAAATTAACAACATTCAGATACAATAAATCCTTTTCGGATCGCTCTCGTTCTTCATGATGTCTAACAAAGTATGAAGTTCCTCACAAGTTGTACTCGGTATATTTTCACCACAACTTCGGCGGAAAATGTCTTGGATTCGGTTGGTTGAGGATTTAACGAACTTTGCTGCAACTTGTTTTGAGCGGTTTGTGTATTGATGAAATCGCTATTTTCGTGCAGGCTGCATACGTCACGGCGACATTTCCATACGTTGTGCTTTTCTGTTTCTTGATCGGTTCTTTGACATTGGAAGGAGCAACGAATGGTCTTGTATACCTCTTCACACCTGATGTGAGTTTTTGGTACCTGTGAGTGTCATCAACTGTGTGTGTGTGTGTGTCACCTCGATGATTGTGCCTTCACTTTCTCGACACTAAAAATTCCACACTTAGGCACGTGGCCGGAAATGATCCGTAGATCAAATGCAAAATGGTCGCTGCAAGCCACTAGAATATATATAAATATATATATATATATATACAGTGCATCAGAAAGTATTCAGACCCCTTCACTTTTTTCACATTTTGTTATGTTGCAGCCTTGTGCTGAAATCGTTTAAATTCATTTTTTCCCTCATCAATCTGCACTCAATACCCCATAATGACAAAGAGAAAACAGGATTTTAGAAAGTTTTGCAAATTTATTAAAAAGAAAAAACTGAAATATCACATTTACATAAGTATTCAGACCCTTTGCTATGACACTTGAAATTTAGCTCAGGTGCCTCCCATTTCTCTCGATCATCTTTGAGATGTTTCTACACCTTGATTGGAGTCCACCTGTGGTAAATTCAATTGATTGGACATGATTTGGAAAGGCACACACCTGTCTATATAATGTCTCACAGCTGACAATGCATATCAGAGCAAAAACCAAGCCATGAGGTCGAAGGAACTGCCTGCAGAGCTCAGAGACAGGATTGTGTCGAGGCACAGATCTGGGGAAGCCTACAAAAAAAAAATTCTGCATTGAAGGTTCCCAAGAGCACAGTGGCCTCCATAATCCTTAAATGGAAAAAGTTTGGAACAACCTGGACTCTTCCTAGAGCTGGCCGCCCGGCCAAACTGAGCAATCGGGGGAGAAGGGCCTTGGTAAGAGAGGTGACCAAGAACCTCATGGTGACTCTGGCGGAGCTCCAGAGATCCTGTGTGGAGATGGGAGAAGGACAACCATCACTGCAACACTCCACCGATCTGGGCTTTATGGCAGAGTGGCCTTACAGAACCCAAACAGTTCAATCTTGGTTTCATCAGACCACAGAATCTTGTTTCTCACAGTCTGAGAGTCCTTTAGGTGCTTTTTTGCAAACTCCAAGTGGGCTTTCATGTGTCTTTCACTGAGGAGAGGCTTCCGTCTGGCCACTCTGCCATCAAGCCCAGATCGGTGGAGTGTTGCAGTGTCACCAAAAAAAAAGTTATTTGTAAGAAAATATTTTCATAAAATAAGAAGAGTTTTCTCGAAACACATGGAATTTTTTTTTCTTGCGGCTAGAAAATATTTCTCATAGTTTTCTTGTTTAAAGAAAACTTTTCTTTTCTGAAAATATTTTCTTTCAAAGAAAATTATTTTTGGTAGTAGAGTCTTGTTTCATTCAATGTACACAAACTTCCTCATAGTCGTAGTTGATGAGAACATTATTTACTAGTGGGGTAACAGGACATATGAACCTCTCTTTCACTACATCGACAATTATGTCGTTCTTTTGCAGGTAGAAATATTGAAGAATCCCAAAGTGTGGATGGATGCAGCAACTCAGATCTTCTTCTCATTGGGTTTGGGTGTTGGCAGCCTTATTGCATTCTCAAGCTACAATCCCATCAAGTATTTAAAGGGCATTTCCACTCGCCCACTCCTCATTAAACTCCTTTGAGAACCCCCACCCTTCCTGCTCCTTCATATTCCCATTCTTTTGCATCCTACCCCAATCTTTACCTCCACCGCCGAAGGTGGATGAAGGTCATGTTTTCACTCTTCTCTGTTTGTTTGTTTGTTTGTCTGTGTGTAGGATACCTCAAAACTTTGTGAATAGATTCGGACGAAACCTGGACAGGTTGGATGTGGGACAAAGACAAATTCACTAGATTTTGGTGAAGATCCAAATCACGATTTGCAAGAAAATTTAAAATTACCAAGTCATTTGTCAGAATCAACTTGCATGGAGAGATCAATTAGGTTTGATCAAAGGCCCCGGAGGTTTGAGGTCTACACCGTTAAAGGAAGAGGAAGGGGAGCATCAGATACAGGACAAGGGAGAAGTAGGGTAAGATGAGGAAGAGGAGGAGGAGGTAGGGAGAGCTGTTGATACTGTGTCAGAGATTTCAGAATAGCTCGGAGAAAGGGAAGGATAAAACAACAACAACATGCATTTTAAGGCCACTTTCCCTGCTAGAGCGGGGGTTAGCCTTGCGGTCCCCATGACAATCTTCTCCATTTTGCCCTATTTTCTGAATCTCTCCTTGTTAACCCCCTCGCCCGCATTTCTTCTTCCACCATCTTTAACCAAGTCTTTCTCGGTCTTCCCCGTCCTCTACTTCCTTCTACATTCATTTCCATCACTCTTCTCAACCAGTCACTTTCATTCTTCCTCAACACATGACCAAACCATCTCAACCTGTTCCTCTTCACAGCATCAATCTCAGGCTCTATTCCCATCATCTTTCGCAATTCATCATTTGTCTTCCTCTATCTAAACGATACTCCGCACATCCGTCGAACCATTCGCATTTCCATCCTTTCCAGCCTTCGTTGCTGCTCTACGTTCATTACCCATGTCTCGCTCCCATAAATCATAACACTTCTCACACATGCAGCATACACCTTTCCCTTCAGCTTCAACGACACTCCCCTCCTCGTCAGCACGCCACTCAGTTCCCGAAACTTCTTCCATGCACATCTCACTCGAGCAACCGTTGCCGAGTCTGATCCACCTTCTCCATTCAGCATGTCTCTGAGGTAGCAAAATGAACCCACTCAACGCACATTGTACATTGAATGGAGTTCACTCCGACACCCTTCCTGCACACAGTACACGGCCACTTACCAGTTCTTTCCACCTCACCACATGCTTTACCACTTGCCATCACCTTCATTTTTCTGGAATTCACCTTCAGACCTTTTGTCTCCATACATTCCTTCCACTTGTTCATCTTCTTCTTCAGTCCCTCCATACTTTCGGCAATCAACACCAGATCATCTGCATACAACAACTCCCACGGTAAACCCTCCTTTACGTTCTGAGCCAGCACCTCCATCACAGCTACAAATAGTAGTGGACTTAGTACCGACCCCTGATGCACTCCCACCTTCACCTCAAACTCACCACTGTTCCTGTCCTTCGTCCTTAAAGCTGTGCGTGCTCTTTTGTACATTGCCATCACTACTCTGATCAACCATTCCTCCACTCCTAACTTCCTCAATGCCCATGTCAATACTTTGCGTGGAACCCTATCGAATGCTTTCTCCAGATCAACAAACCCAAGAAACAACTTCTTCCTCTTCTCCAAGTACTTCTCCTGCAACTGCCTTACAGGAAAAAGTGTGTCTGTCGTTCCTCTTCCTGGCATAAATCCAAACTGCATTTCGTCGATCTTCTCTTTCTTCCTTATCCTCCTCTGCAACACCCTTTCCAATACCTTCATTCCATGCTCCAATAACTTTATCGCTCGGTACGAGCCACACTCCAGAGGGTCACCTTTCCCCTTGTATAGAGGGACGAGGGTACTCAGTTCCCAACCCACTGGAATGCGGCCTTTTTTCACCACCAGATTACAGATCTCTGTCATTCTCTTCACACCCCAACTTCCTGCTGCCTTCAACATATCTCCCACAACTCCCGTCGGCCCTCCCGCTTTTCTACTCTTCATTGCTTTTATCGCTTCCTCAACTTCTTCACAGTTATCTTCTTTGCCGGTCCTCTGCCGGTCTCTTTCGCTATCTGCTTTGCAATCCTGAATACCGCTCTCTGACCCTCTTCCAAATCCAAGCGTTCTCCGACCATTTTCCTACATGACTCCTGCGCCTTTGCTACCTCTTTCTTTGCAGCCTTCTTGGCTGCCTTATAACTTTCATGCTCTGCCTTTTCTGCCCCCATACCCTTCGCCTTCTGCCACTCCTTGAACTTCTTCCTCTTCTCAACAATCCTCTTTCCAACTTCATCATCCCACCACCATGTTTCCGAGTGTCTTGGTGGTCCTTTCGTCCATCCACATACCTCACCAATGGCTCCCAACAGACTATCTTTCATTGACATCCAACCACTTTCAAGCTCAACTACATCATCCTCTACCCTACTCAGCCTCTCTTTTAATGCCTCCCTTACTGTTACCTCTTTCAACCTCCACACCTTCATTCTCGGTTGGTACTTCACCCGCCGAGCTTTACTCGCACCTTTTACCCTTATGTCGCAGACAACCAAGTGGTGCTGTGAAACAGCCTCCTCCCCCGGGATCACCTTTGTGTCCCGGAGGTGCCCCCTATCTCGCCTACGCACCAGCAGGTAGTCAACGGTTGTCGGCGACCCACCTGACGTGTATGTAACAAGCTTATTATCCTCTTTCTGTCACTGAGTATTACAAATCAACAAATCAGCTCCATCAGCAAACTCCAAAATCCTTTCACCTTCTCCATTTCTCACACCATATCCGTAACCCCCATGAACTCCCTCAAAACCGTCCATACTCCTTCCCACATGTCCATTCAGGTCTCCTCCTACCACAACAACTTCCTCATCTTTCACGTTTTCCATCACCTTCTCTATCGCACACCAGAACTTGTCCTTCTCTTCATCGCTCCGACCAACCTGTGGAGCATATCCCGAGATGACGTTCACCAAGAGCTTTCCAATAATCATTTTCACTATCATCAACCTATCACTCACTCTTGTCACACTCACCACACTGTCTACAAACTCCTCAGAAAACAGGACACCAACACCATTCACGCCCTCCAGGCACCCTTGCCAAACAAACTTGTATTTCTGTCCCTGCCTAGCCTTCACCATTCTCACACCACTTCCCTTCCATCTCGTCTCTTGCACACAACATATGTCCACTCTTCTTCTGACCAATACTTCCACCACTTCTCCTGATCTCCCTGTCATTGCCCCTACATTCCATGTCCCAAACCTCAGAAACCGATCTCCACATTGGGCATCAGACGTTTCGTCATAAATGGAGTGATTTCCACCCTTGCTTCGATCGGGTTCCCCACCTTGAGTTTTGACGAGAGGGAGTGGGGTCCACCACGGGGTACTTCGGGCTGTACCCTGCCCATATGTAATTGTAATTGTCATGGTTCCCTTTTTGAGGCAATGTTTTTATGGCCGGATGCCCTTACTGACGCCAACCCTTTTAGTCGCCTCTTACGACACGCAGGGATACGGTGTACCTATTCTAAACCGGGGTACACACTGGGCAAAAGGAAGAGCAGGATGGGAAGGATGAGGGAAAGGATTTTGGAGAAAGGAAGGATGAGGGAAAGGATTTTGGAGAAAAGGAAGGACGAGGGAAAGGATTTTGGAGAAAGGGAAGAATGAGGAAGAGAAAAGGTTTTATGGTGATTGAAAGAGGAACAGTGAGGTGTTGTTTGAGGGGGAAGGCAGAGCCAGGAAGAAGGTTGGAGGAGTTGGAGCTTTGAGTTGGAAGGGAGAGGAAGCGGGGAGGAGGTTGCTTTGAGGAGGAGGGGTGGGGGGAGGGGGAGAGGGGACTTTGTATACAAACAAAAATAATTACTGATCTGAACAATTAAAAATGTTCTTTGTTCTTAAACATAATCGACACAATAACGTCATTTCGCCAAGCATTATTGTTGTTGACATGACGTCCAATGGTTGCTGCTTTTAGTCGGCAGGCCAACCCCAGGGAATACGATTAAAAAAACTTTTGATGGCATTTTTTGTTAAAAGCTGACAACCGGGCTAGAAAGTATCAGTATGGTCCAGGCTTTCAGAAACACCCGGTTGCCAAAATGAGATTTGACCTTGAAGGTCAAATTTGGGGGGTCAAAGGTCAAAAGAGGTCAAATTTTCAAAAAAATTTATTTTGTCTTGTCCTTTCATATTACATCGAGTTTGGTATGAAGACATCTTCGAAAATAAATGCCAAATTCTCAATAATGTGTTGCTTTTTGTGTTACTAGGGCATGCCCGTACTATATCTATATCTAAAATTATATCCCCCCCCTCTATTTACATGAAATGGTTTGGTCCAAAGCGAACGGCTTGCGAGTACGGTGACAATCCCCCCCCTCTATTTACATGAAATGGTTTGGTCCAAAGCGAACGGCTTCCGGAGTTTGGTAAAGAAATCGCCATCGCGTGCACAAACGCCCAGGAAAGCGAAAGAATCGCAAATTAGTTTTAATTAGTTTTAAAACATAGTTTAACGCCAACATAGCGGCAACATAGTTTGCCAACGTGAAATAAATGAATACGCTCTCAAATGTGCCGTCCGAGGCAGAGTGTGTTCGCCACGTTCGGCACACGCGATAGCTCGCTGCTCTCCGATTGGTTGAATCGTTTTTTGGACATAGCTCGGTAAGTACTTGTCCGATTAATTTCAAACCTTGAAAAGGCACATCCTCGGGTCCCCAGCAATATACCTGGCAAGTTTCAAGTATATCGGACCGTAGTTGTCGAGAAATCGTTGTCGCATACACACATACATACATCCTGCTTGGTGGTCTCCATATCTCCTTCAACTTCCTTCGGGCCATTGGTCAGCAAATGGAAAGTGCAGGCCTAGATGATGTGTGGGTGGAGTCTGAAATCTTTGGACCAAATGCTGCCAAGTCAATGATGGATGGGAAACACTATTACAGGGCTATTCAGGGACATATCTGGGCCTATGAAGCCCTTAGTCGGATCAAGTTTGAAGCTTTCTTGGATTGGCTACAGCGGCAAAATCCTGAACTCCATCAGGAACTGGTTGTGCTTCGATCAGCAGTATCAGCATTGTTCAAGAAATATGGTACGAGAACCCGAGATGAATGTCTGTTGAATGCTGTGACTGAATGCAACGAGCTCCTCGACCGTACAGAATATGTAGAGAAAGCTGACGAATTCCACGCCATGCTGAAGCAGAATCCCAACAATGCCTTCTGGTTGCAGTACCTTGAGATGGTGGAAATTTTATTATCATTCGTCCGCGCTAATCGAGATGGGGATTGGTTGCTCCATCTTTATTCATTTGCCGAAATGCTACCATGGCTGACCATATATGACCATGTCAACTATGCCCGGTGGGGTCCTGTTTACCTCACTGACATGAGAGGACTCGCACAGACCGCACCAGAAGTCCACGAAGAATTCCTGGCAGGGAATTTTGTAGTGAAACGACACGCAGGCAGATGTAACCAAGTTCCAGTTGATCAAGCCACTGAATGGATTAACAAGGTATGCAAGCTCTCAAATGGTATAATTGGCATCACACGGAATGACACGGCAAGAGACAGGTTCTGCACAACTTGGTCTGAAAGGTCGCAGATATCAGAGGACACCATGCGTCTATTCGGTCTTCGCAACGACGAATCGGACGAAGATTTCTCAACTCGTAAAGATGGTCTTCCATCCAAAATGACACGGGATTTGGATGCGGTGTCCAAGCTTGAGGCTCAGTTCCGACGATTCAAGGCGTTCACAATATCCGATCAAGACGACGCAACTCCCACTATTACACAGCTGAAATCACTGACTACCAACGACATTGCAACCGAAGAGATAGCTGCAGACCTCCTCACTGCCGACCAAAGGGGGAAAGATCTCGTGTTGAAGAATGTGAAGGAGAGATTAGTGGAGAAGTCTGTACCTTTTTTCGATCGACAGAAACGCCAGAAATCGAAGACGTTCGCAACCCTCTACGAGACACCGGTGCAGGATGGGAAGCAGAAGGTCACCAAGACAATCAAAGCGGACAGGCAACTGATGCAGAGATTGTTCAATGCGGCACAAGTTGGGCGAGAAGTAGATATCCACAATGTACTGAAGCATGAGCTGTTCGTTGTACCACTTAGTTTGGCTAATACGGATAAAAAGATGAGAAGTACCCAAAAGTCTGCAATGCTCCCCCTGCTAACCACTGGTCTTGGGATAGAGAAAGTCAAAGGGGCACCGGAGACCACAGGAAAAACCTGTATCATAATTGATGGCCATGCATTGATACAGTCCCTAGGAAAACCACCGAATTGCAAGACGTTTGGTGACTATGCCAAAACCTTCCAGAGGACCGTGTTGAAGCAGTTCTGTGGCACAGTGTCCAGGATCGACATCGTATTTGATCAGTATAGACTTCTATCGATCAAGTCGACTACACGAAGCAAAAGAGCTGGGCAAACGAGACCAATCCATAAGGTGATCAACCGGGATGATCTTCCACTTCCACAAACATGGAAGAACTTCATCGCCTTAGGTGAAAACAAAGAAGACCTTGCACTGTTCCTCAGTGGCAAACTGGCAACGCACACCGACACAGTCAACGAAGTAGTAGTTGGTGGCAGCACTCCAAACGGATTCTCAACGACAAGGGGAGTCATCCCAACTCTGAATGCAAACCACGAGGAAGCTGACACAAGGATCATCATCCATGCACTTGAAGCCATTGATGCCGGTTATGGAAACATAATTGTGAAGTGCCGTGACACAGATGTCCTGCTCTTGCTCCTTCACTTCACCAGGGACAAAATCTGCCATGTGTGGATGATGAGTGGCACGTCCAAGGAGCAAGAGTGTTTCCCAGTACACGCCATCAACGAGGCCCTCGCTCCGGCGGTTGTGGAGAATGTTCTTGGGTTCCATGCCATAACTGGTTGTGATACTGTGTCTTCATTCGCTGGTCATGGCAAAAAATCATGCTGGAATGTCTACTTGCAACACCCGGAACTGTTGCATGGCGTTGGCAGAGATGGACCATTAAGCGATGTCGAGGAGTTCGTATGTATGCTTTACAAATCTCCACACTCTAGTTCAGGGGTCGACAGAGCTAGGCATGACATGTTCCAGAAAGGGAAGAAGGCACTTGAAATGTTGCCACCAACTAGTGACGCTCTCGAATTGCATATGTCGCGGGCGAACTACCAGGCAAAAGTATGGCTGCAGGCAAACAAGGCTGACGTAGTTGTTGCTGACCCCGAGGAGACTGGAGGTTGGCAGGCAACTGACGGACGATTAGAAGTGGTGTGGATGAGGACACCATCTGTTCCAAGTAGCTGTTTGGAACTAGTTACTTGTGGATGTAAAAGCAAGTGTCGCACACAAGCTTGCCGTTGCCACAAGATTGGACAACCATGCATGCCTGCATGTGGCTGTGATGCTGAAGGATGCATGAACACGACAGGAACTGATACTTAAGAGAAGTGATTTGGCGACACCTCAAATCGATGGAAGATGATGTCTTGTTTCTTCAAATGTAGTTGCCTAATGCATCATTTACATATTACCAACAGGAACAATTGATTCTTAAAGTAAAATTTGACTTTCGACTTTGAAATTTCACCTTTAAACTGAATGCATTTTATTATATTATGCGTATTCAAAGAGTAAAAAGCATTTACATTCATGAATCTATTCACATTTAGCTATTGTTACAGAAGTTTAACCCCTTATAACTCATTAAATATTCAATGGTTCATACCAGACTCGATGTTGTATGAAAGGACAAGACAAAATAAAATTTTTTGAAAATTTGACCTCTTTTGACCTTTGACCCCCCAAATTTGACCTTCAAGGTCAAATCTCATTTTGGCAACCGGGTGTTTCTGAAAGCCTGGACCATACTGATACTTTCTAGCCCGGTTGTCAGCTTTTAACAAAAAATGCCATCAAAAGTTTCTTTAAGGGTCTTGGCCTGCCGACTATTTGTGTATATACTATTTCAATGATTGTGACTTTTGTTCCTGGCAGGAATGACTGCGAGAAGGATGCGGTCGTGGTATCACTGATTAACAGCGCAACTTCAATTTTTGCATCAATTCCCGTTTTTGCCATTTTGGGATTTAAAGCTACCATGAACTTCAACACCTGCATGGACAGGTACTTGAGAAAATATTTCATCAAGAAGCAGAAACAACCAACAGGGTGCAGACCTTCCAGTCGTGGCCCGAAAATATTGGCACCGTTGCACTTTTTTCAAATAATGCACCATTTCTTCCAGAAAATTGTTGAAATACAAACATATTTTGGTATCCACAAATGTATTTCTTTGGTTTGCAGTAGAACAAAACAAAAAAAAGCTGAAAAATATCACTAAATCTTAGCTTATTCCTCACAGAAATCCTAAAATGTCCCATACGATGTTGTTGGTACCTTTTCGAAGTTGTTTGAAACAATTTGGATTTCAAGCAGGTGATTCTCTTTTACTTTGAAATTGAACTTACCTGTGGTGAGTTGCAGGTGCCTGCAATATAAAAATAACTCATTCAACCAGTTTGATTGGAGAAAAGGAGTCATTCTGCTGTTTTGTGTCACTTTGTGTACCGCAATGAGCATGGAGGAAAAAAAAAATTGTCTGAGGAGGTTAGTGACAAGATTGTAGCCAAGCATGGACAATCTCAAGGCTACAAGTTCATCTCCGGAGACCTTGATGTTCCTGTGTCCACCGTACGCAATGTTATCAGGAAGTTTAAGGCCCATGGTACAGTAGCCAAACTCCCTGGACGTGGCCGCAAGAGAAAACTTGATTGAAGATTGCAGCGAAGGATTGTTTGAATGGTGGAGAAAGCACCTCCATCAACTGCCAAACATATTCAAGGTGACCTTTCAGACACAAGGTACGACAGTTTCAACTCGCACCATCCGTCGCCAACTCAATGAAAGGCGGTTCTATGGTAGGAGACCCAGGAGGACCCAACAGCTGAGAGAGAGACATAAGAAAGCCCGACTGGAGTTTTCCAAAACACACCTGAACAAGCCAAAATCCTTCTGCGAGAATGTCTTGTGGACAGATGAGACCAAATTCGAGCTTTTTGGTGAAGCGCATCATCTCTATGTTTACAGAAAACAAAATGAAGCCTTCAAAGAAAAGAACACCTTCCCTACAGTCAAACATGGAGGAGGTTCAGTGATGTTTTGGGGTTGCTGTGCCGCCTCTGGCACCGGGTACCTTGAATGTGTGCATGGCATCATGAAATCAGGAGATTACCAAGGCATGTTGGAGCGCAATGCTCAACCCAGTGTCAGAAAGCAGGGTCTCCGTCGAAGGTCATGGGTCTTATAGCAGTACAATGACCCCAAATACACTTCAAAATGCATCCAGGAATGGTTCAATACAAAACACTGGACTGTTCTGAAGTAGCCAGCAATGAGTCCAGATCTAAATCCCATTGAACACCTGTGGGGAGATCTGAAAAGAGCAGTTGGGAGAAGGTACCCTTCAAATCTGGGAGAACTGGAGCAGTTTGCACAACAAGAGTGGGCCAAACTGCCAGTAGAGAGGTGTAGGAAGCTCATTCGTGGCTATAGGAAGTGCTTCACTGCAGTTATTTTATCCAAATTTTGTGCTACCAAATATTAAGTCCTGGGTGTCAATAATTTTGTTAATGCCATTTCTTTTTATTTTCTGATTTAAAAGGATAAATTAAGTTCTGAATCATAAACAAAGGTTCTGTAATATTAACAGTGAAATAAAGAATTGTGGAGACCAAATACTTTGTCAATTTCAACTTATTTTTGGAGAAAATTGCGAGTTATTTGAAAAAGTGTAAGGGTGCCAATATTTTTGGCCACGAGTGTACCTTAACGTTGAAAGACCTCATGGAGGCTGTCAAGCTATCGATATTATGTCCACAAAAATGGTGGAATTTCAACCCCTCCCACTCCCCTTCCCTGTACATATCTTTAAGTCGAATACGTTCACCTTCAGTTCCCTTCCTCCCTCCTCTCTCCTAATAATATATTTTCTTATGATCCATTGTACTCCGCCTGCAATTTTCTTACATCAACATTGTTTCTTCTAAATTTACCCGACACCCTATGTCACTTCCACCCCCACAACGTCCACCACCCGACCCCTTTGCATATGTAATATGTAGATGGGAACTTGCTAGAAGGTCTTGCCTTTAAAAAATAAACGACATTAAATCATTGTGTCAGCATCCTTATGTACATACAGTTTATTGGAGGCAGCAGCACGATAACCAAGTGCAAACCCGCTCCCTGGTCACATTCCCAAGGGAATCTGATTGTTGAAGCTGCAGTCTGTCACTGCGCCAGCAGAGGACACTGTGTGGATGTTCAAGGTCTATTATGACATCTTTCACGTGAGTAGGCAACTAGTCTTGTATTGTGGTCAAATTCGAAATTCATTGTGTGGGTGAATCATCCATTACAAAGAAATGTCTACACATTGCTCATGATATCTGATGAGTTTTTGATGAGAAGTTGACGATAACCTCTTCAGTTCGAATGAAGGGATAGGATTAACTTGCTCTTCATCATTAAGATCCTTCCTTGTGGATAACCCCTGGCTTCTTAAACAACCACCCTCAAACGTAGATATCATAACTTAGACCTCGGTTTAATTGTAGCAATTCTTTTTGTCCAAAAAATCGTTTTTCAGGATGTTTGCACGGATTTTGGGCTAATTTTTAGGTTATTACGGAGTATTTCTCTGAAATAACCTCAGAGTGGGTACCGATGTCTGGCCGTACGTATGTACGTCCATTAACATTTGACTACAACATCTTCTCTTTACAAACTACCCGACCGATATGGACCAAATTTGGTATGATGTATCAGGATAGTAAGGTCTCATGAGGTTGTGCTCCCCATCTAGATTCGCTCATTTAAAGGGGATGAAAAGGAGGGGTGGGGCAGGGGTGGGTGGTGGCAATGCCACCAATATTGACTTTTCTTTCAAGAACTTTCATCTCAGAAAACAACAACTGGATCCAGCCCAAATTGGCCAAGCGGCATCGTGACTATGCCCGAACATCAAGTTGTGCTCCCCATGGCCGTGTCGACCATGGAAAGGAGGCCACGGGTTCTCTCCCCCAATTCCTAATATTCACTGAAACATGTTTTCATCACAATCTACATGACCGACATGGACCAAATTTGTTACAATCCATCAGAACACTAGGTGTCATGGGGTTGTGCTCCCCATCCGGATCTGCCACCTATAAGAGGCTCAAAAGGGGGGTTTCGCCTCAAATTCAGGTAATTTAATTTAAAATCTTCTCAGAAACGATGGGGAAATATAACAGTCAGTCCCCCATTTTACCTGCCTGCGCATCTGGCTATTTTAGATACGAGACACACCTGCACCCTACAGGAGCATAATACCCCTTTCCTTTACCAGTCGCCCATGGGGGTGGTCAGGGTTAGGGTTATGTCGCAGGTGGTGCGGTCATTCTTGTTCTGATTTACCCACCAACGCATCTCTTCAGGTTGACATATGCATTGGGATACGGATAAAATGAGGAATGTACATTGTACATATTTGTCTGCAACCACATGCTCTTTCAGTAGAGTACCAGAATTAATTATTTACTAAAAAATGTATCATGCGATGTACATATTTTGCCACATTTCACCATTTCTAAAAAAAACTGAGCATAAGCAAAGCAGGAACTTGAATGTAAATACTAATGTGGGATTCAGAGCGGCTTTGTGGGTACCAGTTTTCGTTTATTCGGTCTGCAGGAATGTCCTGTTGCTCATAAATGAATTTGATGCTGCTGAAGGAAGTGTTACTCGAGAGAGCTATTCAGATCAACTAAACATCTACAACCAGTCATATCCGCATCGCGTTTCCTTGCTGGATTTGATGGAGTGCAACCTGGATGACAATTTAAATGAGGTAGATTATATATCCCATTACCAGTAAATTTATATATATATGGGACAACAACACAACTCATTTGTGGTGGATTTGTTGTACTCGTTCAAATGTGACTTCATTGCAGTATTCCTTTAATGCGATTGCTATGAAAAGTATGTTATAAATTGTTTTTAGTCACAGGTCTAAAAGACCTTCCGCATGGTTGTTGTTGCTGTTATTGGGGTTCTTGTTGGGGGTCGATTTTTGAAATGTGCATCCATTGGTCGGCCAGCTGCTGGACCCCACCCACATTTGTTACTCGACTCCACCCACAATGGCTCCCAGACAAATTATTATGGCCGTCATTTTGGTTTTCTGGTGAGCCGAAGACATCAGGCCTGTAGGCCTCTGTTGATTATACACTGCCCGGGTTTGTTGTGCAAGATTTATATTGGCTTTGTTTGGGGTCGAGTGTTATGATGAGGGACCCCCAAAAAGCTAATCATACAGTCCTGGCCAAAAATATTGGCACCCTTGCACATTTTTCAAATAATGCACCATTTCTTCCAGAAAATTGTTGAAATTAAAAATTATTTTGGTATCTACATGGGTATTTCTTTGGCTTGCAGTGGAACAAAACAAAAAAAGCTGAAAAATTCCTAAATCTTAGCTTATTCCACACAGAAATCCTAAAATGGCCCGGACAATATTATTGGCACCTTTTAGAAGTTGTTAGAAATAATTCGATTTCAAGCAGGTGATTCTACTTTACTTTGGAATTGAACTCATCAGTGGTGAGTTGCAGGTGCCTGAAATATATTCAACCACTTTGAATGGAGAAAAGGAGTCATTCTGCTGTTTTGTGTCACTGTGTGTACTACAACGAGCATGGATAAAAGAAAGAAAACCAGAGAATTGTCTGAGGAGGTCAGACACAAGATTGTAGCCAAGAATGGACAATCTCAAGGCTACAAGTCCATCTCCAGAGACCTTAATGTTCCTGTGTCCACCGTACGTAATGTTATCAGGAAGTTTAAGGCCCATGTCACTGTCGCCAACCTCCCTGGACGTGGCCGCAAGAGAACACTTGATCGAATATTGCAGCGAAGGATTGTTTGAATGGTGGAGAAAGCACCTCGATCAACTGCCAAACAGATTCAACCTGATCTTCATACACAAGGTATGACAGTTTCAACTCGCACCATCCGTCGCCAACTCGATGAAAGGGGGTTCCATAGGAGGAGACCCAGGAGGACCCCACTGGTGAGAAAGCCTGACTGGAGTTGCCAAAACACACCTGAACAAGCCAAAATCCTTCTGGGAGAATGTCCTGTGGACAGATGAGACCAAATTATAGCTCTTTGGTGAAGCACATCATCTCCATGTTTACAGAAAACAAAACTAAGCCTTCAAAGAGAAGAACACCTTCCCTACAGTCAAACATGGAGGAGGTTCAGTGATGTTTTGGGGTTGCTGTGATGCCTCTGGCACTGGGTACCTTGAATGTGTACATGGCATCATGAAATCAGGAGATTACCAAGGCATTTTTGAGTGCAATATTCAACTCAGTGTCAGAAAGCTGTGTCTCCATCAAAGGTCATGGGTCTTGCAGCAGGACAATGACCCCAAACACACTTCAAAAAGCATCCAGGAATGGTTCAAGACAAAACGCTGGACTGTTCAGAAGTGGCCAGCAATGAGTCCAGACCTAAATCCCATTGAACACCTGTGGGGAGATCTGAAAACATCAGTTGGGAAAAGGCACCCTTCAAATCTGGGAGAACTGGAGCAGTTTATACAAGAAGAGTGGGACAAACTACCAGAAGAGAGGTGTAGGAAGCTCATCCATGGCTATAGAAAGCACTTGACTGCAGTTATTTTATCCAAAGGTTGTGATACCTCATATGAAGTCAAGGGTGTCAATAATTTTGTCAATGCCATTTATTTTTATTTTCAGATTTAAAAGGATATATTACGTTCTGAATCAAAAACAAAGGTTCTGTAATATTAACAGTGAAATAAAGAATTGTGGAGACCAAATACTTTTGTCAATTTCAACTTATTTTTAGAGAAAATTGTGAGTTATTTGAAAAAAGTGCAAGGGTGCCAATATTTTTGGCCACTACTGTTTGTCGAATAAAACTCATGCGTAAGATTTCATCAAGCCTGTCAGCACGCACAGTATTTGCCTTCCGAAACAATAGCGTTACGTCATTTTTTAAATGGCCCCATATTGGGGTTAAACAATCTGACTGTGACGAATCGGCTCGTTCTGATATAACCATGGCGGGGGGTGACATGGATGAGGGGTGTCAGCTTAATCTCTTAATAGCGCATTAAATATGTGTTTCCCAGTCATGCTGTTTGTCTTTGGAGAGTGCTTTGAATGCGAGTTTCCCAATCAGCCCATAACCGGATTTTGTTGCACGTTGTGACCATAGCGCGGTAATCTTGTTATTCAATTGGGATGCATGTTTTCTGTTTGCCCATTTTGTTCTGATGTCAAAATAGTGCGCAACAAAATGAGTCATGTTTTCTCACACGAGCTAACACCATGATATGTTTATTAACACAAGTTAAGATCATGGCATGTTTCTTGACATGAGCTAACACCGTGACATGTTTACTAACAGGAGCGAACACCGTGACATGTTTACGAACAGAAGCAAACACCATTACATGTTTCCTGACATGAGGGAACACCATGACATGTTAGCTAACACAAACTAAAACATGTTTCCTCACATGAGCAAACACAGTGACATGTTTCTTGACATGAGCTAACACCGTGACATGTTTACTGATGCAAGCTAACACCGTGACATGTTTACTGATGCAAGCTAACACCGTGACATGTTTACTGATAGAAGCTAACACCATGACATGTTTACTGATACAAGCTAACACCATGACATGTTTACTGATACAACCTAACACCATGACATGTTTAGTGATGCTACCTAACACCATGACATGTTTACTGATACAAGCTAACACCATGACATGTTTACTGATACAAGCTAACACTGTGCCATGTTTACTGATACAAGCTAACACCATGACATATTTACTGATACAACCTAACACCATGACATGTTTACTGATACAAGCTAACACCATGACATGTTTACTGATACAAGCTAACACCGTGACATGTTTACTGATAGAAGCTAACACCATGACATGCTTACTGATACAAGCTAACACCATGACATGTTTACTGATACAACCTAACACCATGACATGTTTAGTCATGCAACCTAACACCATGACATGTTTACTGATACAAGCTAACACCGTGACATGTTTACTGATACGAGCTAACATCGTGACATGTTTACTGATACAAGCGAACACCATGACATGTTTATTGATACAAGCTAACACCGTGACATGTTTACTGATACAAGCCAACACCATGACATGTTTACTGATACAAGCTAAAACCATGACATGTTTACTGATACAAGCTAACACCGTGACATGTTTACTGATACAATCTAACACCGTGACATGTTTACTGATACAAGCTAACACCGTTACATGTTTACTGATACAAGCTAACACCATGACATGTTTACTGATACAAGCTAACACCGTGACATGTTTACTGATACAAGCTAACACCGTGACATGTTTACTGATACAATCTAACACCGTGACATGTTTACTGATACAAGCTAACACCGTGACATGTTTACTGATACAAGCTAACACTGTGACATGTTTACTGATACAAGCTAACACCGTGACATGTTTACTGATACAAGCTAACACCGTTACATGTTTACTGATACAAGCTAACAATGTGACATGTTTACTGATACAATCTAACACCGTGACATGTTTACTGATACAAGCTAACACTGTGACATGTTTACTGATACAATCTAACACCGTGACATGTTTACTGATACACGCTAACACCGTTACATGTTTACTGATACAAGCTAACACTGTGACATGTTTACTGATACAATCTAACACCGTGACATGTTTACTGATACAAGCTAACACCATGACATGTTTACTGATACAAGCGAACACCGTAACATGTTTACCGATACAAGCTAACACCATGACATGTTTACTGATACAAGCTAACACCATGACATGTTTACTGATGCAAGCTAACACTGTAACATGTTTACTGATACAAGCTAACACCGTGACATGTTTACTGATACAAGCTGACACCGTGACATGTTTACTGATACAAGCTAACACCGTGACATGTTTACTGATACAAGCTAACACCGTGATATGTTTACTGATACAATCTAACACCGTGACATGTTTACTGATACAAGCTAACACCGTGACATGTTTACTGATACAAGCAAACACCGTGACATGTTTACTGATACAAGCTAACACCGTGACATGTTTACTGATACAAGCTGACACCGTGACATGTTTACTGATACAAGCTAACACCGTGACATGTTTACTGATGTAAGCTAACACCACGACATGTTTACTGATGCAAGCTAACACCGCGACATGTTTACGGACACGATCGAACACTGTGTCATATTTTGTAACACGAGCTAACACCGTCATGTTTTCTAACATGAGCTAACGCCGTGTCATGCTTTCTAACATGCACGAACACTCTGATGTATTCTCGCATGATCTAATACCTTAACATGTGTTCTAACAAGACCAAATATCATGACATGTTTTCTAACATGACCTCATATCATGACATGCATTCTAACATGACCTCATACTGTGACATGAACTAACACTGTGACCACAGGCAGCTTCAGGAACAGGCCTGGTGTTCATTGCTTTCACACAAGCCATGGTCAACATGCCTGTTCCCCAGCTGTGGGCTATTCTTTTCTTCACCATGCTCTTCATGCTGGGACTTTCCTCCATGTTTGGCTACATCGAAGCTTTGCTCACTCCTCTTCTCGATCTCAAAATCTTTCCACATTCCTGGCCTAAAGAGGCAGTTCAAGGTGCGTGCCATAGGTCGAAGCTAATTTTAAAAAGTTTTTTTTTAATGCAGACAACTTATCCACAATTTCTTTGTCCCACTTCAGATAGTAAACAGAAAAACCTAAAAATCTAAGTCATACTTTGAATTCTGGGGTTCAGTAGTTCCACTCTGTTCATTCATCATGGTCGAGTTGGTCAAGTTGGTTCATCATGGACAAGTTGAAATGGTCGAGTTTATTTGAGAACAACCTCAAGCATTCTACGTATTTCTGCTGTGGAAGGAAAAAGAAATATTTGTGCTAAAATAACCCTGCGAGCCATGATGAAACAGGAGTTTCCTGATGCCATTTATTTTTTGCAGCCAGCTGGCTCTTTTACAGCGCATCGCAAATGATAGCAGAAACATTATCAACGGTCGTACTGCGACTACACTCTAGATAACGCAATCACAATATCAGATTATTTGTAACAAATCCACAGCAAACTTGACATGAAGCCTCCATGAAACCTTTAATGTATGGGAAGCCCTCCTTGAATACAAACCACATTCTGACCATTCACTTGTCCGGATACCTAAGAGGAACATCTGGTAAACGTCTTCCATTACGAGTTACATTCAACGATTTATCAAGAAAGGAGTGGTTTACAATTATTGGTGCTAATTTATTTATTTTAGATCCCTTTGTAACTGATTTTGTTTTGTGATTTGTTTTGTGAATGGTTTATTTATTTATTTTTTCAAACATTCTTTGTTTTGCGACAATTCATTGGCCTGATACTTTTTTGTTCAATGAATCGAGGAAGACGTTTCATAGTTTGGAAATATATTTATTAGTGCTTATATGTCTTCTATTTGGAGTTAGAAGCCATTGTATTTATTATGCTCGACAAAAATAATAGGTATTGACTCCTTCTCATGCTTTACCCTTCCACCAATGCTTCATTCATTCCCACTCTCTCTCCACTCCTATACACAACCCTACCATCCTCTCTCTCTCCTTCATCCTCACCTCTATGCTTTATATTCTTAATTTCAATTTGATCAATATTGGCCATCATCCATAAACCACCCGCCCAGACCTCCAACCATCTCTGCATAGAAAAATAAATAATTAAATAAATTGATAAATGGCTTGATGAGGAAAATTTGGATTCAAACATACAACATTTACAAAGTAAATCTAAATAGTCATATTAAAGTACAAAATTATCGTTCCTCTCTCGTAAAGAGTACATTGCTGTGAATGTCACCATTGGCTTTGGGGCGCATGGCTGTGTCGCTGATGCAGCGCCCCCTGTAGGTCATGGCAGGAATTTGAAATTTCGTTCAAGGTGCTGGCGCTAGCTCAACTACTCATCACGATGGGCACTAACTAATGCCGGCAGACGGGACAACCCGTTTAACGTCCATCCGAGGGACGGCACACACACGGATGCCTCACCCTGCCTGTGAAACACAAGGTTGACAGTTTATAGTTGGGTCGGGATTCATACTTGTACCCAGGCTAGATAGCTAAGTGTGCATACATCTAGGCCATCCTGCCAGCCCAAGTACAAAATTATGTAAATGTTTGAGCCTATCTTACTGGCAAGTATCAGAAAGATGTATGAAGAAATAAAACACAGATTTAATTATGCTTTTCCAAAACACCTGTGCACAATGTACAGGCCTGGAGATGCACAATGTACACAGGATGTACACAATGTACACAAAACAATGCACAGGCCTGGAGGAAAGATTCTGCCGTCAATAAAAGGTGAGGCCAGACCACACCCATCCCTGCCCCACTTCCGCCCTTCACAATATCTTCAGGTCCCTGGTTATAAATTCATTATTTTGAACATTTGAACCCGAGGGCCCCGTGGGTGATGGTACAGAGGGAAATGTCAAATGGAACAAAAGGAACTGTTTTTGAAAATGCAATATATAACAGAATCTAAAGTAGAGAATATAAGGTTAGAAAGGAGCAGGGATTGGGAGCAGGTATCATCCGACCTTTACTCGACAGGTTGTCTCAATGAAATGTATCCACACTTTAATATTTCAGAAAGATTAATGAAACAGCAGATAGAGGACCTAATATTTTGTGAAAATGGAGCCTAATGTTACAGAAAGACATAAACATGAACCTGAGAGATCATGTTACATCTTTCTAGCAGGTGTCACGTGACTATCTTTTAAAATGCTGTAATTTATCACGTGACGCGGCAGTGACGTTTAACGGTTTTCATCCAGTCACGCCATGGCGCTCACTGTGGAAGAACGCATGTTTCTCGTCGAACATTACACCAAGAACATATCCTTAGGCACGTGCGATTTGGTCTCTTCCGAAGACAGAAGCCTCTTCCGGAAGATTGCTTTGCGCCGAACAGGCGGAAGAGAAGCAAAATGGCGGCCAAACATGTATTACTCGCGCTCATGATGGAAGAATTAGACAAAGATGACACGACATCACAAGTTGATGCAAATATCCAGATTGTGTTTTCACTTGCAAGTTTTGCTGCGTAAGTATAACCAGCAGCGTTTCTCCGTGACTGAAATTAGGCGAGGCCATTTTGTTTTCGAAGAGCCCGCGCCTCTTCTGCTGGATTTTTGGAAGAGGCAGAAGAGCTTCCGAGAAGAGAAGAGTCCAAATCGAACGACCGGAAGAGTCTTCCGGAAGTCTCTTCCTCTTCCAAAAGTGCAAATCGCACGCGCCTCTTTAGGGAATGTCAAATTGCACAAGTCACTTTGGTAGTCGTACGAAACCTTCAATTCAGTGATATGGAAACTGGTGAAGCAGTTCAGAGAAACAGTCTGCGTGAAAGTTAAAAAGCGCATGCGCCAGCCAAGGGTCGTTACGCCAGAGAAAATGTATGAAGTGCGGAAAAGGATGGAAGCGAGCACGAAGAAATCTCCGAGACGTCCAGCACAACAAGCTCACTGTTCATATTCCAGTGCAAGGAAGGCGGTCAAGACACTCAAACTTTGTCCCTACAAAATTCATGCAGGTAATTAAGTGTGTGGATCATATCACGTCTTTATGTAACATGAGGCAACATTTACGCAAAACATTAGGTTCCTAGCTGATATCGTTTTTTGTGTATGGGAATTATTTAGGGTCCTCCAAGAAAAACAAGACCGAAAGTCTAACAGCGGCGTAGCTGGGCTTGTATAATATTATAAACCACAACCACACATGATTCGCTTTTTAAACAGTCGCTAATGCTGTTTATAACATTAAACAAAGAAATTTGGAGGAATGTCGACATCCGTGAGTTAAGTTTTACTTGCAGGACAGAGGGAAGATCTACTGTAATCTAGATTATACCCCACCAGGGTTGGGTATGTACCGTTTTGTTGGAAGAGACGTAACGCCGATGCTTTCGATATTTGATGATCATTTTAACAATCGGTTTGTTTGTGTTTCACACTGAATGAAAAACGTAAAGGTAAAGCATGGCGATTGTGATGTATGACAGGTTCGACGATATGTTCGGCATGAACGGCATATAAATCAAAATGGCGGAGTGTGGAGAGTCAGCCGCGCATCGCCGTAATGACATCAGACGCAATCACATCACCCTGTCATGTGACCAGATCCTCCGCTCTGATTGGTGTACGTTTGAGGGGACATACGTACATACATACATACATACATACATACAGATGGACAAACCCTGTTCGAGACGGCTTTGCCCTCTGGGCTACGCCCTAAAAAAATCATCACCCTCTGTAACCCGTGTGCAGTGGCCAATGTGTCATGCCTGTGTATGGCACTTGCTGCGTAGTGAGTAGGCTTCGATTTGTTGCATTCACTGTATGTTTCACATTATAGGTAGGACCCAGTTGAAATGTCTGATTGCACGTGTGTGTGTGCAGTACTCAAGGTGTCAGTCTTTGCGGTACACATAGTGTTATGGTCCATGTGCAGTATATGATGTATAAAGCTTCTTGTGCATGATCTACATAATCCCTCCTGCATGCACCACCCCTCCATGTGTCCCACAGCATTGGTTTGTTTGGTGTTTATGCTACTTGCACTGACGTTCACTCAAGGATCAGGAAATTACTGGCTCTCTGTTTTCAACGACTTTGCAGGCTCCGTGCCACTCTTATTTATTACACTGCTGGAAGTCCTCATTGTTGTCCACGTTTATGGATTTGAAAGGTAACAACTACAATCTTTGATTTCTGCATCACTTATTGGTGTAATCCATGGAAGGAATGACTTTTATAACCTCGTTTACACATTTTAAACAGTTAAATGATTCAATTTGATAATGGTTGAAAATAAAAATACGTGCTCGATTCCCAAATATCACAATTGACGTCCTACTGTATTAAATAAGACAATTCCCTGTATGTGTAGATGATTGTATATCTGACAATCATATAAAAATCAGCGCTGGCCCGGTCTCTACCAAGTTTATCATATGTGTTGGTAGTACCCAGGGTTAGGTCATGGGCACAAAAAAGTCCCTCCCCCACTTGTGGGAGGGAGTGGGTGGGGGTGGTTAACTTGTCAATGTCTCTTCACTCTCTGCAGCAGGCAGAAGCCTCCTCACTCTGTGCAGACCTGGATAAAATAACAAACTGATCCAACAAGTGGAACATGTCTTTCAATCCTGACGAATCTCACACTCTCACTGCGTCTCTCCGAAAAGACCGTCTGGAAAACCCTCCCATCTACTTTCTCAACAATCCTCTCGAAGACGTTCTGTCACCCAAGCTTTTGGGTCTCATTTTCTGTCAAGATCTTTCCTAGGAAAACCACATTTCCAAGCTAAAAACCAAAGCCAGTCGCCGACTGGGCATCCTCCGTCGTGCGAAGTCCTTCCTTGGCACATCTGAGCTCCTCACCACATACAAGGCTTTCATCCGCAGCTCAATGGAATACTGCTCTCCCCTCTGGGCTGGTGCTCCTGCCTCACACCTAGCTCGGCTTCACGCGGTTGAAACCAAAGCTTTCAGAATCATTGGAATCTCCCGAGATGAAGCTGATTCCGAGGACCTTTCACTTACTCACCGCAGGCAGGTTGGTGGGCTACCCTCTCCTACCGACTCCTCTCCGGCCTTGCTCCCCCTGTTCTGTCTGTGCTCTGTCCCCCAAATAGTCCTTGAGGAGGCACAACATCTCCCAGCAACCCTCTTATGGTGAAACTACCAAAATCACGACTCTCTGCTCACCTTCACTCCTTCATTCCTCTTTTCTCTCACCTCTGGAACAAACTCCCCCACTCCCTTCAATCCCTCTCCTCCCTCCAGGTCGTCAAATCAGCTGTTCACCACCATCTCTTATCTTCCCCCAATCCAAAACCTTGATCTTTTCTACCCCTGTAAATACACCCCAAATACACCTCCTTCGTTTTGTTGTGTTTGTTATTCTGTCTGTCTGTTTGTCACCGGCCTACAGGTCACAATTCTAAACCAATCGTCATGAAACTTCACTAAGTTGTAGAGGTCGTCACAATTGAGAAGGCTATTGATTTTGAGGTCAAATGTCATCTGGAGGTCAAATTCCTAAAATAGCCATTTTTAATCCGATTGACTTGTAAATTGAACCGCATTTGTATATTGAGTCACTAAATTGGAAAACCAACTATTTGAGGTCAAAAGGTTAAAGGTCAACTCAAGGTCAAACTTCCAAAATCATCCATTTTCATCTGAAAAATCATCAATTTTCATCCTATTGGTCAAGGTTTGATCAAGATCGTCAATTTTGATCTTGATGAAATGGACAATTTGCTGGATCAATTGCAACCTTTTTTCGGGGGGGCTGGGGGGGTGGGGAGGGTGGAATTTGCAAGTTTCGTGCCCTGCATGACATCTCCTTGTTTGTTTGTCTGTGTACAAGATATCTCAAAAAGTTATGGACGGATTGAGATGAAATTAGGCAGAGGGGTACTGTATTTGACAAGGAAGCAATTATTATATTTTGGTGAAGATCCGGATTCGGATGCGGCTAGTAGAAGTTTTTAAAGTGATTATTCACCATTGGGAGATAGCGCCAAAATGATATGTCGCAGTATATCTCAAAAGGTTGTGGACGGATTTGGACGAAACTTGGTGGACATGTGTGTGTGTGTGTGACAAGGACTAATCGATTCGGTTTTGGTAAAGATCTGAATATGAATGTGGATTCGGATACGATAATTATTTAATTATCAAGTGATTCTTCATCATTGAGTGATCGGGCTAAAATCGATACATCGCACGCACGATATCTCAAAAGGTTATGGACGGGTTTGGACGAAACTTTGTGGACCGGTTGGTTGTCTGACAAGGACGAACCGATTCGATTTTGGTGAAGATCTGAAAATGGATTTGGATACAATAATTATTTAATTTTTAAGTGATTCTTCATCATTGAGAGATCAGGTGAAAACGATATATAACATGATATTTAAAAAAGTTATGGACAAGTTATGATTAAACTTGGTGGACGAGTTGGTTAGGTGACAAGAACAAGGTGATTAGATTTTGGTTCAGGTCCGAATCCAGATCCGGCCTATCAGTGGGATACCAAACAAACTGTTCAGCCTGGCGGAGGTGTGCGCTCTACCGAGTGCTGTTCTAGGTATATGTTCTGTGTTGGCTCTTACACGAGCTTCGACTTGGTATACAGTACACACAAAAAAAATGCTCCAGAAGGGAGCAGTTGTTCTAGTGTATTCAGATACAACACTTTTACAACATTTTACTAAGTAAGAAAATAAAACTTAAAATATGTCGACAATTTGACTTGTAGAAGACGATTATGCTTTGTACAATTACTCCCCTTGTCCGACTCCCCCCATATCCAACAGGATGGTGCAGTGGTATCAAACCCAGACGAGACAACATTTACCTCTGAACTGTCTTACCTTGGTTCAATACAGGATCTGACCATAAACTGTCAGGTTGGTGCTTCCCAGACAGGGAATTGAATCACAAAATGCACCATCTGTCAGATGGACAAATAAAGCTGGGTGTCCTATCTGCTGGCATCAGTGGGTAAACAATAAAGTTCCCACGGTGTCTTTCGCAAACAGTAGACGAGTTACAAAATCCTAATCCTGCCTAAACTGCTAGTAGTAAGTGGTCTCTGTTCTTATGAAGTGTACCTTGACACAAGTTTGCTTTCTCTCTCAGTATGGCTGCTGTCTGGGCATCTGTTCCGATACTATAAACAAGTTCACACACACAGACTGTTCACTTGTCATATGTGAACAAACGCCTTGGCTACAAATGGCAACCCTAACATAACATCCGCCCTCTCCCTCCCCCGACTAGCCCTTCCTGGGTTACTCAAATGCAGAGCATAAGGCCCCCATGAAGTCATCTACATATTATATATGGAAGGAAAGGTTTGGGGACACCTTGAGAAAGCTAAGGAAAAGGGAGAATGGTGGGAAGAAGGCAGCAAATTGAGAGTACAGGAATTTGGGAGGAAGACAAGAAAAGGAAAAAAAGAGGACCATTTAAATATATGTACTAGCAGAAGTACCCGGCATTGCCAGGCGGGGGAAGGGAGGGGAAGGGGAGGGGAACGGGGGGGGAGGGGAGAAGAGGGGGGAGGGGAGAAGAGGGGGGAGGGGGAGGAGGAGAGGGGAGAAGAGGGGGGTGGGGAGGGGGGGGAAAGGGGGGAGGGGAGGGGGGGTGGAGGGGAGGGGGCAGGGGGAGGGGAGGGGGAGGGGGGAGGAGTGGGGGAGGGGGGAGTCAAGTCGGAAGTCATTGTCGTCAATTGAATGTCGCATTTATTTTTTATTCCCTGTCAAATGGCATTGGTCCCGTATTCCGAACCCGGAAGTCGGAAGTCATTGTCGTCAAAGTCGAAAAATTAACGTTACGAAATACGCTGAAGACGTCATAATTTTAAAACCTGAAGGTTTTTTAAACATTTAATGTGTGCTGTAGTTTCTCTGGGACGTACTGATTCCGAATATGAAGTTGAAAAATTAACGTTACGAAATACGCTGAAGACGTCATAATTTTAAAACCTGAAGGTTTTTTAAACATTTAATGTGTGCTGTAGTTTCTCTGGGACGTACTGATTCCGAATATGAAGTTGAAAAATTAACGTTCCGAAATACGCTGATGACGTCATAATTTTAAAACGCGACGTTTTTTAAATTTTAATGTGTGCTGTAGTTGCTCTGAGACGTACTGATTCCGAATATGCCTTTGGTTTTATTCTGCGATGAGTAGTTCTCGAGTTATAAGAGGACAAACAAACAAACATACTTTACTGCTTTACTGCTTTATATATATAGATGAATATATATTGTTACGGACACGACTTAGATGTTATGATGGGCCGAGCGGAATGGCCGCCGTGTTCGCACAGTTTACCCGATTCCACCCGACGTTGACCAAATCGCGCTATGCTAAATCAATGAAGGAAAGGACACAACGGCTGGGATAAATGAAACGACACAAGGGGTACAGTTCTCAAGACCTCCGGAGGAGGATATAATTGGTGGTGCAGAAAAGGGGTAGATTACAAGGTAAGAGGTAAAGCACAGAAAAGATGGGCACTTAGTTACAGTCTTATCTATCCCCGACAGACCACAGACAAACGGAACAAGACTGACTTACACAGGGATTGATGGCAGGGAAGGACAGGCAGTCGATAGCACAAGGTGCACCTTGGCTCAGGGGCAGAATCAAACACGGTCCGGTCCAGAGATGCGGGGAGGTATTGCAGCGCTCGGAGGTGGCGTCTCTCTTCCTTCAAGTCCAGCGCGCATCTGACGTCACCTCCCTCTTCCTGCGCATGCTCAGCGGGGAGTGACACGCCCTCGGCTCATTGGCCCCGCCCCAGATGGGATCGGTCCGCCGCTTCTATTGGGTGCGGGGGGGTTACCAGGCTCCGCCCTTGACGAGGAGCTGACAGCGAGCCCCTACGTGGTAACCCCGTCGAGCACATGTTCGATGGCGGCTAACCAAGCCGGAGTGAGGACGCGCACTCCCCGCGCCGCCGCCGTTGTTGTTGCTGTTGTTGTTGTTGTTGTTGCTGAATCGTGAGGAAAAGCTGCGGGGAGGTATTGGGAGGTCCTAAACTTCCTAACAGTGCCATACAATCACATTCTGGTGCAACGAAGAGTCAGAATTAATGGAAACGAGTCCTTAACTGACATAGACTAAGAATAACTAGCAAGATGTCCTATAGTTGTCTACGTGAGATGCGGTGGACCTGGATGCGACATTTAATGGGGGAAATAGGGGAAGGTCGGGTCTACAGAGTGTTGTTTACAGAAAATGGGACGAGGGAATGGGGGATTGGGGATAGTTGGGAAGTATGGAGGAAATAGGGGAATATTTACAAGCGGATATGGATGGATGCCAATCTCATATCCACAACAATATTTAGGGTGGGCTTCAAAAAATCAAAATGCAGATTTTCTCCGGGACATGGTCTATGTTTGTTCCTTTTAGTGTCAAAGGAAACCACACCAAATTTGAATGGAATCCAATAATATTTAGGGGTGCCACATCAGTGATGAATTTTCCCCCATGCAAAAATAGGAATTCCCATTTTTTGGGCTGTATATACACAAAATAAATACATAATTATATATATACATTAAATATAATATTAAAAATAAATATATAGTAAATATACATTAAATAATAATAATATATATTATATTATACATTATATATACAATTATACGATAGACAATTATACAAATATAGACAAATATAATACATTAAATAATATATTAAAAATAAATATAATATATTAAAATTTAAATATAATAAATAAATATATAGTTATACAATATATATACATTATAATTAAATATACATTAAATTTATACATAAAATATACATTAAATAATAAATATACATAAATACACATTATACATTATATATATAGTTATATACAATATATTATACATACAGTTTTGAGACTTCCTATGATCACTATCTGGGCAATTTTCATGCATGTTTTGTACAGATTCCCGGGGTCAGGGGTACGCTTTTTTAGTGTGTAATATGGAGGCCTAACTTATTGACTGTGGCTCTTTTGTAGAGAGTGACCCTGTGGAGTAAGAATTAACAGGATTTTACCCACATTCTTGCGTATTTTGCAGATATGGCATGTGCTAGTACCAGTGTTTCATTGAAAACTCGGGCTCAGGATAATGTGTATCTCATTGGGTCCACTTCTGGAGATGCCATCAAAGGTGCCAAGCTCCCGACTGTGCATCAATCTCTTGTCCTGTTTTTCCATCACCTGAAGAAGGAGAATCGCACTGCCCGGGAGAGTGCAACCCTCACCATTGAAGAGGTTGTGAAGTTCTGGGAAAAAGCTCACCTACCTACAACGACGAAGCAGCACTGCATCCATCGTTTGGAGAGGCTATATGAAGAATGGAGGAGCCTCCAAAAAGGTGCAAAGCGGGGTGGTGCGACCCAAGAGAAAAAGGAAGCATCCTTCAAGGCCTCCTTGGAGAAGACGTTTGATCTTAGGCATGCAGATTCGGAGGCCATAATCACCAACCCCGAGGACAGGAAGTTTCTTCACGATCAATTCTCAGAGAGGAAGGCTTCAATGGGATCTGCAGACACTGTGTTGGAAGCAAAAACGAAGCGAAAGAAAGAAAGGGAAGAAAAGGAGAAGACTAAGGCAGAGGAGGAAAATAAGAGACAGGAAATGGTCATGAAGGGTGCTACTGCTATGGAAGTCACAGACTCAGACTCTGACTCTGAGACCACGGCACAGGCTGGTTCTTCATCATCTGATGGTGGGATATCTCGTCCCAAGAAAAGAAGGCCTATCAACATTGTCACTCCTGAAGTCGCAGTTTGAACAAATCAATCAGAAGATGGCTCAGGCAGCCTTGAAGGCACTTGGCCGCCACACGTGGTACATGAGCCCAGTACTAGTGGCATTTGCATTCTTTGACACCAGAATTGACAAAGAAAGCAAGATCAATATGATTGAAGCATTGAAAAATGACGGTGAAAACCCCTCTCCAAAGAGACCAGCTATCAAACGAGGAACTGCCCTGTCAATCGCTGGCCTCATAACAAAACACACCAAGCATTTCTTCAGCATCCTAGGGACCCCAACTGATTGGATGGATAGGGATCCTGGTTCATGGGAGCAAGAAACCAGCTTTCAGGAAGCAAAGAAAGCCGCCAGTGGCTTAGTCGTGGTGAACGACAGGGCAGAAAGGGGTGTCGCATTGATACAAGACTACAATAAGCTCCTTACAAAGGATGAAGAGCAAAAGCAAGCTCTGCTCCAAGTTGTTGCTGCTCACAGGAAGATGTACCCCGATGCCAGGAAGGCAACAGTGGTGAAACAGGCCCAGAAATAGGAGTTACATTTCTCATTATATTTGGGTTTTTTAATATTATGTGATATGGTGTCTCTTCATTTTATGAACTGAACATTTGGATTGTTATCATTGAATTTGAGTTTTCATAGCAATATAGTGCTATTTGTGCAGCTATTGTAACTTGTGTTTGCTAGAATACAAAGAAAGTGAGTGGAGGGTGGATTTTCATAAAACAAACTTCTGGTTTTGCTTTCGATCCATATATAGAAAAGTTTTGTAGACACCTTTAGTTTGAAGGCTGATGTGGCACCCCTAAATAAAATCTGATTGCTTTCATATTTGGTGTCTTTTCATTTTGGAACAAAAGGAACAACATAAAGCCTTGTCCCAGTAAATATTTAAAAAAATTTATTTTGAGCACCACCCTAATATATATATATATATATGACGATTCCACACTGCAATTTTTGGGTGTTGGTTTGTGCTGTCGGCCTGTAGAGATCCATCCCTGGTCAGTTTCCGATGAAAGCAAGTGGACTTTTGTCAAGTTCCTCATCACTCTAACCACTAACATTTAAAGAGACAGTTGTTACGGTGATAAGAAATTCACATGGCACATGTGTGTGTCCTTTGGCAATGGTGGGAGTGTGACAATCTCAACTCAGACAGTCTGTTTTCCTTGTGCCAAAATCCCGCAGGTTAAGCAAAGACATGGAATTCATGATTGGCCACAGACCTAACTTGTTCTGGAAAGCAACCATATGTTTTATCAGCCCCTTGATGCTGTTTGTCGTATTAGTGGCCTACATTGTGGACCAGGCAACGAGCACCCTAACATACCAGGCTTGGAACCCACAGTCGGTAAGTTCTGTTTTGTAATTGCAATCCTTTGAACTTGAATATTTGTTTTTGTCATGTACTTTTTGTAATATTTGTAATGTAAATGTAATTTTTATTTGATGCACCATATTATTTATAGAGCATCGGTGCTGCCAAGGAAGTTTGTGGGTGGTTTGTTATACCGGGTAGTTTGCTGATGTGGCATTGTTTGTACGTGCCCTATCCTTTTAAATGCTGAGCTTCAAGCAAGTAAGCAGCACGTACGATTTTTAACCTCTCGTGGGACTCTGCCAGGGTTTGAACCACCAACCTCCCATCTAGTCGGGCAGATAGGTGTAACAATTGTGGGTTTATACGTACAAGCATGAAATTTGGCACAGTCATAGATAATAGTCTAATGAATAATTCCAGATATGGACCCACCGCGAAAACGTCCTATGGTAGCCGTGGCGGCCATTTTACAAAATGGCCGCTTTTAGTCTAGTGGCTAGACTATGCACGATGGGTGACTGTCCACATTCGAGACATGATGAGTCTTAGCAAGTCACACCCAGATATTGCTACTGAATTCACCAATGGCAAATTCACAGTTCACAAGACAAAACGACTTTTCTCATCTATGGCCATTGACCAGGCTCATGAGCAAAATAACGCTGCTGTGAAGAGTGACGGTGGTGCTGTTGGACTCACTCAAAATCCAAATGCTCTTAGAAGATGGATGGTGGCTGGGCCGGAACTGGTTAGAATGACTACCGAGTTTGAAGCATCCATGGAGGGAAGGAAAATAAGGATTAATCAAGACACACGCCACCATGAGCAAACATATAGTTCACAGGTAATCTTTACTCAACATGTCAAACGTCTGGTTGAAGTAATAGAGGAAATGGGAAACCCCTTCCTAGAGGAGAGTACAGACTTGCTGCGGCTGGACACAAGAGACATTGCTGACCCAACTGTTGTTTCTACTGTTCAACAGGCTGAGGAGATAGGTAAGCAACAGTACAAGACCTTCGTAGCAGACCGTCTACTGGAGCGAACCGTACCTCTTACTGAGCCAATAAAGAAGAATAAACTCCCATTGTTTCGTCGATCGTCTCCAAGAGAGAAATCCAAGACAAGTTTGCAAGTAACTTCGCTAAAGAGTGACTGCTCTCTATTCTCAAGACTCTACATTGCGTCTCAAACACGAGATGGTGATCTTGCAGAATTTTTCCGCCATGAAAACCAAGCATGTCCCCCGTCTTTATCTCAGCTTGGGAAGTTACGACTGGGAACCAAATCGGATCTATTGGTGTGTCTAGAGAGTTGCGCAGAGGTCAGAGGTGATGCTCCAAAACCAGATACTGACGTCACTATCCTTGACGGGGCAGTGTTGGTGAACGTTCTGAAACCAGTTGCTGCCAAAACCTTTGATGATTATGCGCTGAAAGTATTCTTGCCACACATACAAGGTCACTTGCAAAGAGCCTGTCGTGTGGATATAGTCTGGGACCAGTACCGTGACAACAGCCTGAAATCTCAAGCCAGGGACAAACGTGGGAAAGGCATTCGATCCACTGTTCTTCCAGGAAATTGGCAGCAGTTCCTGAGAATTGATGCAAACAAAACATTATGGCATATATGTGTATCTAGAGTCATTTCATTAGAACATAAAGAAGCATTTGTGTCGTCCGGTAAAAAATAATCGCCGTCAAAACGGCCATTTTGTAAAATGGCCGCCATGGTTACCATAGGACGTTTTCGCGGTGGGTCCATATCTGGAATTATTCATTAGATTATTATCTATGACTGTGCCAAATTTCATGCTTGTACGTCTAAACCCACAATTCTTATGATGGATACACCTATCTGCCTGACTAGTATTGGTTGTGATTTAGAAATGAACAAAATGGAGTGCCCCTTATGATCCAATGAGGTGCACTCGGTTCTGTTTGATGAAGAAAAGGTTATTATTTTATTCAAGGCAACTTAAAACAAAGTCTGATATTTGGATGAAATTGTATTGCCAAACAGCACTTTAGACTTTTCTGACAATATATGTTTGTTTGTTTGTTTGTTTGTTTCCTTTTTGCCTTGCGGTGTCAGGGTTTATTCCCAAAACCCGAGCTATTGCATTATCCTGCCTGGATGATCTTCATAATCGTAATCATCTCTGGAGCTGGAGCAGTGTTCATCGTGGTCGCGGCCCTCGTGCAGTGCCTAAGGGGAAAAACGAAAAGACCCCACATCCCACCACCTTCTGAGTATGACACAGAATCAGTTCAACCTTAGCCTGGTTGCTTAAAATGAAGCAGATATCCTGTAAGCAAATCAGAAAATCTGTCAGACTTGATGTGTAACAGTTGTTTGATAATCAAACATTAAAGTGGACTGATTATACATATTATTGCTTCTTGAAATTTTGATAAAAGTTTTTCTGTTCAAGATCAATCACCATTTACAATGACAGTTGTACGAGTGACTCGTTTTACTCTGGTTAAGGCAGGTTAATAACTGTTTTAATTTTCACCTCCAAGTCAACTCATTTTACTGATCACCAATAGGGGGACGCGGCATTGCCCCGTGCTGTTCTAATACATTTTTAAGGTATCAAATGGTATTTTTCGGTATTTTAAAGATATCAAATGGTATTTTTCGGTATTTTAAAGATATCAAATGGTATTTTTCGGTATTTTAAAGATATCAAATGGTATTTTTCGGTATTTTAAAGATATCAAATGGTATTTTTCGGTGTTTTTAAGATATCAAATGTGTTTTTTTTCTATTTTATTTGTGGGGGGCCTAAAACACTTCCCTACACACACACTAAATAATGGGCTCGGAGATAATTTAATATTACCGTTCACGTAGCTAAAAAGGCTTAGGCACTATAGAGCGGAAAAAAACGTTTTTTGGATGATGATGAACACTCATTGATGAACCTCTGAAAGTTTGACAAAGATCCGTTTGGCCATCTGAGTAAATGGCGACAACGAGACATCTCTCATAGTATAGATGTCAAAATATGAAATTGATCTTCCCAATCATTTTGTGCAATAAATAAACAATATATAATAATATAATAGAATGTGTGTCAGTCAGTTAATGTATGCATGCATGTATGTGTGTACACTCCACAACTCCACAACCATGAAACCTAGCGGCCTGAAACTTTGCATGCTAAGGGAACTCCAAAGTACGAGTACAAAGAAAATACCAAGGGAACAACATAGGAATGAAAACTCGGTGTTTGGGTAAATGGAAGCACACCTTTTGAAGATAATTAACGTGCTTATTAAATAAAATAAAAAACAGCATTTATCCTTTGTCAGCCCTCGCAGGGGTCTTAAGCTTTGTTTCGGCCTGTTCAAAATTGCCTTGTCTTGGGACAGGCCACAATGGTTTCTGCACAATCAAGTGCTCAAAAATAAATTTTTGTTTATTTTAATTAATTTATTATTAATTAATTAATAATAATAAAATTAATTTTAAAAAAAAATCAAAAACAAAATTTTAAAAAATTAACTTTCCTCACTCATCATCGAATGTTTGATCTTTAGAACTACAAATTGCTGTATATGTCGCTTTTGTAGGAACTATGGTTTTCACATTAGGAGCTCGGAACGAGTTAATGCATTACATGAAGCGATTTTCTACGATGGCCTATCACGGACTAATTAAACTATATAATCAAAATGGGTCTTCTGATCGGAGGATCCGAACTCGTGGACTAAGCAACTGTCGAAATCTGGAGTGAAATCGGAAATTTTAAAGAAACTACCGATTCTTGTAAGTAAGTGTATAAACATATTTATATTAAGAAGGCTGTCATCCCTCATTCTCTGTTATCTTAATTCATACCTCCACAGGATATGGTGTCACTCTACTGGGACCTGCATACTTGTAGGAAACCCAAAGATTTTACCATCTGTTTTTAAAATTCCTTGTATATGACGGAACCAGATTGCGTCTATTTCAGAGTATTGAATATGTAGGGATTGGTATGTCGGATCTGCCGAGTATTTTCGGCCATTTGAACCAGAAGGTTTCCCGACAAGCTTTGATCTCTCTGAATGAAAGGTTCTGAGATTTTAAAAAGAAAGCTGGAAATCCATATAGTATCATGGATTACATAAAGGGTCCTTTGTTCACCACTTTTATGTCTAGGCAAGTGATGTATAGAGTGCCTCACGGCTCTTAAAGTGCCATAAAACTTAAAAGAAAAAGATCCCTCCACCATATTCAGCTAAGTGATGAGTGAACCGTTACGTTGGAGTGCTTGCTCGAGTGCTTTAGCCACTTGGCAAGTGCTCCATAAGCTTCGATCTCCACAAGTTTCAATGGTGATACCGCAGCTTGGTTCTCCGTGGGGACATCCCCTGAGTTGGGAAGGCAAAACAAAAAACTAGAGGATTATAATTAGTAAAGTAAAGTAACTTAGTAAAGTTCGAGAGAATTGAAAAATGTTTTCAGTGCCTACAAAACAATGAATCCCCACAACAGGGCAGAATAGCCGAGAGGTATGCATCCCTCCTGGAGTGTACAGTATCCTCACATGTGGTGAGGCATCACTCTCCCATCCTTCCCTGCACTCCCTCTTGTGTCTCTGTCTCATTCTTGCCTCTCTCTGTCTCTCTCTGCCCACTCCCTGCCTCCTCTCTGCCCCTCTCTGTCCCCTCTCTGCCCCTCTGTATGCAATGACAGGTATCTTTGCTGGTAAGCAATAAATCCACTCCATGTGGCGATTGAATACCTTAGATTAAAGCACCAACATCCACTTTAATGAACCATTTAAAGAATCCTTTACAAAATAGCTATCACATAAAATAATATAAAACTTAAACATAAAAATTATACATGCTAAAAACATTACGTATATGAGTATAACAAATCACCCATAATTTGGACTGTGTAAATACCAAATTAATTAAATTAATTTAAAGAGCATGTACGATGACTCTACCATTGATGTGAGCACCATTAGACATTGGGCAAAGTGCTTCAGGGAAAACAGATATCGACGACAAGCCTCAAAGTGATTGGCTAGGCCCAGACTTGGATTGATATGCTCATTGAAATGCATTGCAGTTGATAGAGACCACTGTACGTGGAAAAATAACTTAATATTTGCCACAAATGTATGCATATTCCCTTTAATTTTCATTGTAATAATTATATTTGCTGAGAAACAGAATAAGAGGCATTACTTTTGTATATTATCATCAAATGAAATACCAAATACTGCATTGGAGTTTTCAGAAGGAACCCAAATGAGCAAAGAGCAAAGACAGAGTCACGAGGAGGAACCTGCATAGGATTCGGGTTTCAGCTGTATTGAAGAATTCCTAATCCTACGACAAAGAAAACTCCACCTTTGTTTCTCACACAATGTTTATTAAAACTGTAGAGGGTTGTTACATGAACGTACTAATTCAAGATATTGACGAACTAATGAACGGACTAAACTTAACGAAGCGTCGTTCTGCTGGTCGTGGCATTCCACAATCTTCTTCTGTGCGCAGATCTCCTCCGTTCCTTGGCCAGCCCAGCGTTTTCCTCGAAGCCCCTTTCTTATATAATAAAGGCTCGTTTCCTTATATGAGCATGGAATTCAGAATTCCACACAGGGCTTTTTGGCCCAGACAGTGAGACATTTGTAAACCTCTGGTTTCTATCTTGAAGAATCCTGAGAGCTTTTAAACAGCTGTTATCATTTAAAATGATGAAGCACTCCTTATCTGTTCTCTATAGGTCATTCCCTCTTGACCTGCCCGAACAGGAATGCACTTAGCTCCTTCTCCTCCAAGTTTCATTTCTACAGAGTTACACAGAAAAACACATTCTGGAAAAGAATGATATGAGAACAAATAATATACAAATATATTTGTATACTTCCACAATCCCTCATTTTTTTTCTTTTTGTTTATATTAATCATTAATCTAAACATCAACCTATTTAATATTCGAACCATAAATTTGGTAATCCAATTTTCCCATACATAAGGCATACACCGTCATTCTGGAAGAATATGATCACAAAACATTTCTCTTTCCATATTGATAATGCAATTCACTTCATTTGCATAAAGCATACAACACTTCACCTTTACCAAAACACAATAATTTCAGTTCATCATTAAAATAATAAAGCATCTGCAACATTTGGCAATACGTTTGCTTCGACACAAATGTGGACTTTTTGTTCAAAAGAAGGGTCTGATCACTCGTGTTTGAAATTCAAGTATGAAACATTTTCTTCTGATGTCTTCGTGGCACCTACACTATTTTGCATAGGATTTTCTGCTGTTGTGATATCTGGGCGGAGTCACAAACTGACCCTGCTCTGCATGTAACATCCTTGCCACTCTTGCTGTGAGCCATAGTAGATTTGAACAAGGCCTTCATCCAGTTGTCGTCGACTTGCCTCCTCACTCATCATGAGTATGGAGCAAGTATTGATGTGATGTTGATTGGCCAGCAAGATGTGGAACAGGGATGCCGGATGCATCCACAATGATGTTGGGACCATATCAGGAGCAACCAGCAGAATTGCTTTCAAATCAATATCGTTTGAAAATTAAACTCATGCAGTTATTTTAACACTACTGCAAGGAAATAAATGCATTAATAATGAGTGTATATAAATAAAATCACAAACAGGAATATCTAATTCCCAACAAATCTTGCAAACAAGCAAACTATGCATAATGTATTATTATCATAGTCCTCCCCACTTTTTTTTTCTTTAACAGTGTAACTTATGGTGATATGAGTTCACTGATATGATAAAACTGACGCATTTCATAACATTTTCATTACGCCATCATCTTAACTCTACTGTACTCATTTGCAACATTACTTGATTCAATCATTTAATCTCGGTATTATTCATATCATCATAAAATCTTTCTATTTTGGGTCCATATTTGTTTCTATTCTTATCAATCTCCTATGGTTTATCAATTCGTTCCAAAATTTCAAAAAAAAATTTAACGCTGCCGGATTCGAACCGACGACCTTTTGATCGTTCCTCAGGGTGTTTACCCATTCGTCCATTCTTAAGCTGGAACACTAAAAAAAAACAACAAATATATAATATCTATATAGGTGTCGGAGAGCAGCAGTCGCTTCTTTAAAAGCCAAAGCGAAGCTTTGAAAGCGAAGCCAAAGCCTCGTGCCACTATTTTTACCCGTGCTGATGCGTGCATGCCATACTGATTCGTGCCTCGTGGCACGTACCATATACGTGTACCTGTGCTCAACAAATACGCCACAAAAACAAGTACAATGGTGCTCACGTACGCTTCAACCAGCGAAGCGATGGAACATGTGGCGCATTCCGCCGGTGCTTACTGTGTATATAAACCGTGTATTTTGCATCGCGGGCATTCTGAGCGCTTGCGTTCATTGGCTGTCTATCACAGCGTGTACGTAATTAATCGACATTCGCCAAATCCCCACCTGTCCCCGCACGGAATTTTGAAAGCACGTTTTACAAATTGCATGCAACCGATATGAATTACAGCACGAGCACCTGACCACAACGTCTAGAAGATCACTACGTTGTATCTTAATGCCCTATCATGATTTATCAATCGGTGAAAAGATACGGAACATATATTTTACTAAAAAAATTGACGGCTCAGCACGCCGTCATGGTTGACAAACACCGTCTAAATTTTGCACACAAATAATGTCAGGAGAAGACGTAATGTGAATCAAAAAACACCTTACAACCCACACGGATCGTTCACAAATGTTCGCAATCCTCTCTTAAAACCAACACACAGTGTTATCCAAACAGGAAAAAATGTCATATGGGAAAAATCAATCAAAAAAATAATTGGATGTTTCCACGGGATTCGAACCTGCCCAAAAACATTCTTGTGTATCCGCATTTGCTAACTGTGCCATCTCAAAGCTGGGAAACTAAAAAAAGAATATCTATGTGTATTTAGGTGTCGTGCGTATCGTGCACGTTGAATGGACATGTCGATCGTGCAAGATTCGAGTGCGCCTACATACGTGTGGGTGCGTGCACGAAATGTCCCGTCCATGTCAAATGAACCGCGGAGCGATGATTCACATGTGTGACCTGCACTGATTTGTGCGGCCTGCACATACCATGTACGTATACGTGTTTTTTTTGGGGGTTTTTTTTTTGTATACTGAATCGAGGCTTGTGAAAGAGCTAACATTTACTTCACAAACAAATCAACCAGACAAACAAAATACCCAAAAAGTGGGAGCGGAAGACAAGATGGGGAGAGAAGGGGAAGCACACAAACACAACTTCCGAGAGCAGGGAGATGTGTGGGGGGGAGGAGGCATGGGAAGGGGGGGGGGGGGGAGGGGAGGGAGAAGTATAAAACACAAGGACACCAAGGACTTCCTGGACAGAAGTTGGTATTTCAAAAAAGTGGATTTGGGGTGAAATTAGCGGGGGTAGAAAAGATCAAGGTTTTGGATGGGGGAAGATAAGAGATGGTGGTTAATAGCTGTTTTAAAGACTTGGAGGGTGGAGTGGGATTGAAGAGAGTGAGGGAGTTTGTTCCAGAGGCAGGAGAAAAGAGGAATGAAGGAGTGAAGGTGAGCAGAGAGTCTTGATTTTGGCAGTTTAACCATAAGAGGGTTGCAGGCAGATCTTGTGCGACCAGTAGGAATATTTGCGGGACAGAGCCCAGAGAGAGCTGGGGGGGCAAGGCCAGAGAGGAGTCGGTAGAAGACGGAAAGACCACCAACCTGCCTGCGGTGAGTGAGTGAGAGGCCCTTGGAGTTAGCTTCATCATGGGAGATTCCAATGATTCTGAATGCTTTGGTTTCAACAGCGTGAAGGCGAGCTAGGTGTGAGGCAGGAGCACCAGCCCAGAGGGGAGAGCAGTATTCCATTGAGCTGCGGATGTAAGCCTTGTATGTGGTGAGGAGCTCAGGTGTGCCAAGGAAGGACTTCGCACGACGGAGGATGCCCAGTCGGCGACTGGCTTTGGAGGCCAGATTTGAAATGTGGTTTTCCCAGGAAAGATCATGGCAGAGAGTGTTCTTAGCGTATACCCACGGTTTGACTCACGAAGCGGTAACTAAGCATGCGAACGCACTTTGCGTCATGAAGTCATTTAAATACACAGTGCTCGCGCACGCGTTTCCGTGCCTGCCATTGAATTAACACCCAGCAGGGCGATTCAACCTCTCATCCTTCCTTTTATCAAATCACTCCAGACGGCTTTCCCAAACTCTTTCGTTTTACAAACGCAAAACGCTGCGAAATGGTAAAACTTCGCACCGAAACCCATCTATATTTGTCCAAAAAGCCACACACTTCATGATCAAATTCGTATATATTTACAAAAAGTCGTTAAAAATAGCGAAGAAAATCGTTATTCATCGGAAAAAGTCGCTCTTTATCGCTGGAAATCGCAAACCCTCGCATATTCGTTAAAACAAATCGCCATTCTGTCCGTATTAAAATGTATGTAACAAAAATTTAGCAAGTCCTTTTTATATCGTTCTGTAAAGGCTTAGGGAACTTTAAACAATAACTAAGCAGGTTCTTATATCGTTCTGTAAAGATCAACAAGAGGCACGCTCACCTTGGACCTGGAATGGTCTTCTTGTCGAACTTCACAGTTGATCCCGGTACGGGCTACCAACTATTGAAGAATTCCTAATCCTACGACAAAGAAAATTCCACCTTTGTTTCTCACACAATGTTTATTAAAACTGTAGAGGGTTGTTACATGAACGTACAAATTCAAGATATTGACTAACTAATGAACTGACTAAACTTAACGAAGCGTCGTTCTGCCGGTCGTGGCATTCCACAATCTTCTTCTGTGCACAGATCTCCTCCGTTCCTTGGCCAGCCCAGCGTTTTCCTCGAAGCCCCTTTCTTATATAATAAAGGCTCGTTTCCTTATATGAGCATGGAATTCAGAATACCGCACAGGGCTTTTTGGCCCAGACAGTGAGACATTTGTAAACCTCTGGTTTCTATCTTGAAGAGTCCTAAGAGCTTTTAAACAGCTGTTATCATTTAAAATGGTGAAGCACTCCTTATCTGTTCTCTATAGGTCATTCCCTCTTGACCTGCCCGAACAGGAATTCACTTAGCTCCTTCTCCTCCAGGTTTCATTTCTACAGAGTTACACAGAAAAACACATTCTGGAAAAGAATGATATGAGAACAAATAATATACAAATATATTTGTATACTTCCACAGCTGCAACTCCACTACTCTCAAAATCATTTCCACCACTTTTGGAGCAGCTGTAGCAGGTTTTTCTTCTTTTGATTGAAGTTTCAGTTTCTTTCTTTCTTTTTGTTTGCATATGCACAATTTTCAAAAATGTGCACTGTGAACTAGTTTTCCTCAAGCTAACACCACCAACCTCCATGTGCTAAGATTTTATACACAAATTGAAATTGTTGTGAAGATTTAGGAGACCAGGAGGAGTTTATAAAAGTCTTTAACACCGACAATTGTTCCCACCTGCTCATGGGGTTGACCATGGAAAGGTTTTGGCCGATGTATTTCTCGAACCAGCTGGCCCGCTCTGATGTTTGCCTAAGTAGGTTAGAGCAGGAATTTGTCATCTGTTCAGGGTGGTAGCGATAATGTCCCTACTCTTTGAAAAGTACACCGAGGGATCTTTATAACGCCCAGCTTAATGTCCATCCAAGGGATGGCACACACATTGATAACCTGTCCTGCTTGCGAAACAAAGGGGTGGCAGTTTATAGGTGGACTAAGATTCAAACCCAGACTAGCTGGGTTAAGATTCTAACTCAGACCCAGACTAGACACAGACTAGCTTCGAGGTGAGTGTGCATACCTCTAGGCCATCCTTCCAGTTTATTGTACAAAAGGAAATTCATAAAAAATAAAATAGTGTCATTTTTCTGTAGCTTTACAAAAAGGATTTCAGCATGAAGCTGCCAGATCGATTCCAGGGCTACATAGACTGAGCTATTAGTGGCTTTGGGAGACTGGACTTTTCACATTATAAAGGCGGAAACATGAGAGGGTCTAATTGAATGTTTAAGAAAATGGAGGGCATTGATAAAATAATTTGCCAGAATTTTTTTTTTTTTACCAGGATGGACAATGACAGAAAGAACGAGGGAGCATATCTTGAGAGTTCAAAAGGAGGAAAGAGGTTACACCAGAAATAATGGATAGGTTTAAAATAACATTGGAAAGATGCTTAGAAACAATGGGCATAGAGAGGTACAGGGATATCGGCTAGACAATGGGCATAGAGGGATACATGGATATCGGCTAAACAATGGGCACAGAGAGGTACAGGGATATCGGCTAAACAATTACACAATTACACACAAGGGGATGACAAAATAACGAAAGTAAAAATGTGTGTCATGTTAGCTGGGACTCAGCTCTGGTCTCCTTGACCATCCCCGGTCATCAAAGGTCCCACATAGCTGCGCGGGAAAATACGTTGGCGCGAAGTCGCATTCACCGCAAGCCGCCGACGTGAAGCGAACAGGACGGAGCTCCTCCCACGTCCTTCTCGCTTGGCTGCACCGAGCTCCGACCGTCCCGAACTTCTCAGGTGCACACGGCACGAAACGCAGCCGTCACGAGCCAACACCAAGTCGGTGTTGATGCATCCGCTCACAATGAAGGCCTGGACCGAAGAGTGTAAATGTGCATCCACCCGCAATCAAACCCAGCGCAAGAGAGTAAATGTGACTGCTTGTTATGAAACCCCGAACCAAGAGAGGGGAAAATGGCGTTGCTCTGCCTTTTTGTTCCTTGTGCTGGAACGTTCTCTCCGACATCACACGCACTCCAATTGTGCCGCACCATCGCATCGCTCCATGGCTGTCCTGACCAATCGTTCCTCTCTGAGCGGGGCCTCATGGCCTTTCTTGCTGCCCCCTTTAGATGACTCGGCTGGGTGGCGTTAGTGGTAGAATATTCGGATCCAGTCAGCGATTGTGTGGTTTATTTAATTGTAGGCGCTGATTGCATGGCTGGTGTTACAAGTGTCATAAGGAAAGATGGGAAAACCACAGAGGCAACTACACACAGGGAATCTACCCTTATACCATAACTAATTAGCATAGCTCCACCCCTCGCATGGAGACAAATATACACTTACGCGGCATTCGACCATACTTAGTTACAGGAGAGTTTCTTCTTCTTCGCGACATTCAGAGCGCACTACCATATACAATCTACCTGGACTAAGGTATTCCATTGCTTACCCTCATTAACGCAACAATTTAGATATATATGATTTATTCAAAGTACAGTATATAGTTTCCTTATTTGGCTGTGTAATAACAAAAAAAATGTAATAATGTCCACAAAAGTCTCCACAAGAAGAAAATGATGAGATTAAAGTGCGGCGTTACGCGCGCTGCTTGTGAGCAAGGAGGAAGCGGACAAGCGGTAACATATAAACGTCTTTATTGCAAGACTACACTGTAACACTGAACTCCTCCGGGCTGGTCGCCCGGTGTATATCATGAGGCCACGCCTACCCCTCGGGCGTGGCCACCGCCCACTTGGTGCGTGGAATGATGTCACCACGCCAGTGGGCTTTTGTGTCCGCCACATGCGCCCCCCCAGAATTCCCGCGCACCTGGAGGGCCAGTTTGCGGGGCAGACGAATGACCCGGCCGAAGCGCCCCCTGGCGATCGGCGGCGTCCGGGGTGCAGGGATGCCAGGTGGGATGCCCCTGGCTGCCCCTGGGATGGGTGCAGGACCGGGGGGCGGCGTGGCGGCAGGGCTGGGCGGTGCCGGGGGTCCGCCCGCAGGAGGGCGGCCCCGACGTGGGGGTCGGGCCACTGGCGGTGGATGGTCCACATCGAGGTGGGCCGGCTTGAGGCGGTCTACCGAAACGCGGTCAGGAGTACCGCCGATGTCCAGGGTGAAGTGCTTCGCCCCGGTCTCCAGCACGCGGAAAGGCCCGTCGTACGGGGGCCGCAGTGGTGTCCGATGGGCATCGTGGCGGACGAAGACGTACTCCGCCGTGCGAAGCTCCGGGGCGACGTGCGTCGGTGGGTGCCCGTGGCATGCCGTTGGCACCGGGGCGAACCTCTGGGCAGTCTCTTGCAGAGCGGAGCGCTGCTGTGCCGCGGACCATGGTGCCGTGGAGTCGGGGAGGAACTCGCCCGGCACCCGCAGCGGTTGCCCGAAGACCAACTCCGCCGCGGATGCACGCAGGTCCTCCTTGGGCGCCATCCGGAGGCCCAGCAGGACCCAGGGGAGCCTGTCGACCCAGCCGCCGTCGCGGAGGGTGGCCCGGAGCGCGGCCTTCAATGAGCGGTGAAATCGCTCACACAGGCCGTTAGCCTGGGGGTGGTAGGCCGTGGTTCGGTGCAGCCGGACCCCGAGCCCCTGCGCAACCGCCCCCCAGAGCTCCGAGGTGAACTGGGGGCCGCGGTCAGATGAGATGTCTGAGGGGGCGCCGAACCGGGCGACCCAGGTGGCGATGAAAGCCTGCGCGACATCGGCCGCCGTTGTCGACGCCAAGGGCACGGCCTCCGGCCACCGGGTGGTGCGGTCCACCATGGTGAGGACGTAGGTGAAACCCCGCGAGGGGGGCAGAGGTCCCACCAGGTCCACGTGGACGTGGTCAAACCGGCGTTCCGGCACCGTGAACGGGGCCAACGGGGCCTGGGTGTGCCGGTGCACCTTGGCGCGCTGGCAGGCGAGGCACGTCCTGGCCCAGCCGCGGACGGCCTTCCGGAGGCCATGCCAGACGAACTTGTCGGCGATCAACCTTTGGGAGGCCCTCGCGCCCGGGTGGGACAGGCCGTGGATGGCGTCAAACACCTGGCGCTGCCAGCCCGCGGGCACAATGGGGTGAGGACGCCCGAGGGAGACATCGCACAAGAGGGCCGCGCCCGCGCCGTCGAACGGCACCTCGGTGACGCGGAGGCCCGTGACGGCGGTCCGCAAGGCCTGGACGTCGGGGTCAGCGGCCTGGTCCGCTGCCATCCGGGCATAGTCGATGCCGAGGTGGACTGCGTGGGCGACGGCCCGGGAAAGGCAATCCGCCACCGGGTTGTCCTTCCCCGCGACGTGCTGGATGTCCGTCGTGTACTCGGACACGGCCGAGAGGTGACGCTGCTGCCGGGCCGACCACGGCTCGGTGACCTTGCCCATCGCGAAGATCAGCGGCTTGTGGTCGACGAAGGCAGTGAACGCCCGGCCCTCGAGCAGATGGCGGAAGTGCCTGACCGCCAAGTGAAGTCCGAGCAACTCGCGGTCGAAGGTACTGTAACGGCGTTCGGGCGGGCGAAGCTGCCGGCTAAAGAACGCCAGCGGTTGCCAAGCTCCACGCACCCATTGCTCGTGCACCGCGCCCACCGCGTAGTCCGAGGCATCGGTGGTGAGGGCGATCGGTGCATCGGGCGCCGGGTGCGCGAGCATGGTGGCGTTAGCCAAGGCGAGCTTCGCGCCCGTGAACGCCGTGTCCATCTGCTCGGTCCAGGTAACGTCACCTTTGCCCGGCTTACCTCGGAGAGCTTCGTGCAGGGGGTGCAGGAGCTGGGCGATACGGGGCAGGAACCGATGGTAAAAGTTCACCATGCCCAGGAACTCCTGCAGCCCTCTGATCGTGCGGGGGCGCGGAAACCCCTTCACCGCCTCCACCTTGGCCGGCAGGGGGACGGCTCCGTGCCTGGTGACACGGTGCCCCAGAAAATCGATTGTGGCGGCACCGAACCGGCACTTTGCGGGGTTCACAATCAGGCCATGCTGGCCCAGGCGTTCGAAGAGCGTGCGGAGGTGGCGTAGGTGCTCTTCGCGGGACGCGCTGGCGACGAGGATATCGTCCAGGTAGACGTAGACAAAATCCAAGTCGCGCAGGACGCTGTCCATCAGTCGCTGGAACGCCTGAGCCGCATTCTTCAGACCGAAGGGCATGCGCAGGAACTCGAAGAGTCCGAATGGCGTGATGACCGCTGTCTTCGGGACGTCCTCCGGCCTGACGGGGACCTGATGGTAGCCGCGTATGAGGTCCACCTTCGAGAAGAAGGACCTGCCCGCCAAACGGGCGGAAAAGTCCTGAATGTGGGGGACGGGGTAGCGGTCGGGAGTCGTGGCGTCATTGAGACGGCGATAGTCCCCGCACGGTCGCCATCCCCCGCCGGGCTTCGGCACGATGTGCAGCGGCGACGCCCAAGCGCTCTCTGAGCGCCGAACGATGCCGAGTCGCTCCAGGGTAGCGAACGCCGCTTTTGCCACCGCCAGCTTCGTCGGCTCGAGGCGGCGTGCCCGGGCATAGACCGGTGGCCCGACGGTGGGGATGTGATGGGCCACCCCGTGCTTGACGGCCCCCGCCGAGAAGGTGGGCCGCGTGAGGGCCGGGAAGCCGGCGAGGAGGCGGGTGAATGCGTCCGCTGCCGGAAGCGTACAGACCAACGTGGCCGGAACCGAATCGTTCGGCAAGCCGCTTGGCAAGCCGCTCGTTGAGCTGGGCAATGCACAAGCGAGCGAGCTGAACGTCTCGGCCTGGACAAGCCGTCTGCGCTTGACGTCGACCAGGAGCCCATTAGCGCACAGGAAGTCCGCGCCAAGCAATGCCATGGGCACGTCGGCGGTGACGAACGTCCATCGGAAAACCTGCCCTCCAAACCGCAGAGAGAGGCAGCGTTTTCCGTACGTACGGATGGGCGTCCCGTTCGCGGCAAGCAGCGCGGGGCCCCCACCCGCGGCGTGCTTGTCTGACGTGCCGGCGGGAATGACACTCACCTGCGCTCCCGTGTCGCACAGGTAACGGCGCCCGGAGAAGGTGTCCGTTATGAACAGCAGGCTGCTCGAACGGCCAGCGCTCATCGCCACTATTGAGCGCCGGCCCGGGCGTTTCCCGACCCGTTGAAGGAGCACGGCGGATGACACCGCCGAGCTTCGTGGCCGAACTTGGCGTGGAACCAGCACCAGGTGGTGGAGCTGGAGGAGCGGGGCTGGCTCCGCCAGGCCGGTGGAGTCGACGGGTTTCCCCGCGGTGGCGGTTTTCGCCGCGGCGGTGGGCGAGGCGTGGCGGCGTTCACGAGGTGCGTATCAGCATGCTGCTGAACATCAGCGTGCTGCTGAACATCAGCGTGCTGTAGAAGATGATGCTGTGGAACATGCTGCTGAACATCAGCATCGAAGGCCGTGACGGTCACGCCGACGCTCGCCCGCGTGTCCGAAGCGGCGAAGTACTTGTCCGCCAATGCTCGGGGTTCCGTTAGCCCGGTCCCGGCCAACGCGAGGCGAACCTGCGCTGGAAGATGGTGACGGAAAAGCGCCCGGAATAGCGAACCGGGAGCTTCGTCGCCCAACAGTGACAGCATATGGTCCATTCGGACCGACGGGCGCGTCTCACCGAGCTCGGGGAGATCCAGGAGGCGGTCGGCCCGTGCGTCGTCCGTGAGGCTGAACGTGGCTAGGAGTAGCCGCTTGAGTGCCTCGTACTTGTGGCCTTTCGGTGGGTGGCGAAGGACGGACACAACTCGAGCGGCCGTGCCGGGCCCGAGGGAGGCGACGATGTGGCAATAGCGCGTGTCATCGCCGGTGAGGTGCCGAAGCTGAAATTGGGCTTCGGCCTGGATGAACCAGACTTCGGCCTGAGCCTCCCAAAATTCCGGAAGTTTGACGAAGTCGGCCATGGCGATGGCGTCGCGTGTGGAAGGATTGCTCCGGCAGATCCAACGTCGAGGGTCACCAGTAAAGCGCGGCGTTACGCGTGCTGCTTGTGAGCAAGGAGGAAGCGGACAAGCGGTAACATATAAACGTCTTTATTGTAAGACTACACTGTAACACTGAACTCCCCCGGGCTGGTCGCCCGGTGTATATCATGAGGCCACGCCTACCCCTCGGGCGTGGCCACCGCCCACTTGGTGCGTGGAATGATGTCACCACGCCAGTGGGCTTTTGTGTCCGCCACAAGATAATAATGGTGTAACAATAAAGCAACACTTTACAAGTTGTATGTATACATCTGCCAATCTTGCAGCACCCACACTACACTTTTATTTTGAGTTTGATTGTATTTATACAAAGAATATATTTCAGGAAATTTGTGGAAAAGTCCCTGACCTCAAGCGACCAAAGTCCAATGAATGTGCAGTCGAACTGCGGCATAGGTTTTCCCCACAAACCGAGTCTTGCCATTGAACAGCCATGTGTCATTCCAATGGGGAAGATAAGAGGCACAGCCACTGAGATGCAATCTCGTGAAGAAAGGTGCCCTTCTCAGTGAGACTATTGTAAGCCTTGCAACCAGGCAGTGTGATCACGTGACCATCATCCTTGTACGAGTCTCTCAGCATATGTTTAGCAACTCGTTTGTAAATCACAGCAGAACGTAGGTGTCACAGATGAGTTTTCTATTTTCTTTTGTTAACCAGTTTTGTGTTTCCCTCCCTCAACATCAGTTTGAGAAAAAAATAACTTGAGGAACTTTATGAATTGAGCTCCTGAGAAAGTTAACCAAGCTATTCAACATGAAACGTTCTGCGTAAAAGTTACCCAAAGCTCAAAATACCATTCAACTCTCAAGGAACATAGCACCAGCCATCACTTCATCCTCCTGGATCAGTACCTTATGGTTAATGACCACTTCCTATCTGCTCATTATGCTCCTTCTGTGTGGTGACTTCCAGTGCTACCAATATATGTATATATACAGTCACGTGAAAAAGTAAGTACACCCCGTGTAAAGTTTTCACTTTTTCAACATATTTCAACATACAGCTATTTGATCTTCATTTCAACAATATTGATAGATAAAGGTGATATAATAGAACAAATATCATGAAACATTTACATTTTGTAGTCCATTGTATAATTTGAATAAACATAAATGCAAATTTCGCATGTGGAAAAAGTAAGTACACCCTTGGCTCTTATCGGAGGTATTTCCCCCTTTGGCAGAAACAAACTCAAGTAGGCGTTTCTTATAACTGTCTACCAGTCTCTGACATCGACTGGGAGAAATTTTTGCCCACTCCTCCATGCAGAATTCTTTCAGCTGCGATGTTTGAGGGGTTTCTTGCATGCACAGCTCGTTTCAAATCCCCCCACAACATCTCGATGGGATTTAGATCCGGGCTTTGACTTGGCCATTCCAGAACCCTCCATTTCTTTCTTTTCAGCCATTCCTTGTGGATTTACTGGTATGTTTAGGGTCATTGTCATGTTGCAAGGTCCACCTTCGGTTGAGCTTCAACTTTCAGACAGATGGCCTCACATTATCTTCAAGCACCCTCTGGTACAATGAAGAATTCATAGTGGAATCTATGATGGTAAGCTGCCCAGGCCCTGATGCAGCAAAATGCCCCAAACCATAATATTTCCACCACCATGCTTTGCAGTTGCTATCAGGTTCTTGTGGTCAAATGCTGTCTTTGGTTTTCGCCAAACATGTCTTCAGGTACTGTGATCAAATAGCTCTACCTGTGACTCATCTGTCCAGAGCACATTGTTCCAGAAGTGCTGGTCTTTGCCTAGGTGTTCATTGGCAAACTTGCGTCTTGCCCTGATGTTCTTTCTGGACAGCAAAGGTTTCCTCCTGGCACACCTCCCATGTAGATCAAATTTTTGCAGCCTCTTTCTAATGGTAGACTCGTGCACTTTGACATCAACAGTGGCAAGAGCTCCCTGTAGGTCCCGTGACGACATTCTGGGGTTCTTAGAGACTTCTTTCAGCATCTTGCGGTCTGCTCTCGGGCTGAACTTGCTGGGGCGGCCTGGCCTGAACGTGCTGGGGCGGCCTGGCCTGAACAAGTTGGCAGTTTTTTGGAATCTTCTCCACTTGTAGATGAGCTTCCGGACAGTCGAATGATTGATTTCAAATTGTTTGGAGATCTTTTTAAATCCCTTCCCAGACTCGTAGGCATCTATAACCTTCTTTCTGAAGGCCACAGAGAACTCTTTTGATCTAGGCATGGTGACGCCGCACACTTCAACAACAAAGAGCAAACCAAACTAAATGTCTGAGGTTTAAATAAGACAGGTTCCTTCAAGATCCTCTCTAACAATGTTCTAATCATTTGCACCTGAGCTGGTGCACCTGATTCTAATTTTAGGTATTTGAAGTAGTGATAAATGTAGGGGTGTACTTACCTTTTCCACATGCGAAATTTGCATTTATGTTTATTTAAATTATACAATGGACTACAAAATGTAAATGTTTCATGATATTTGTTGTATTATATCACCTTTATCTATCAATATTGTTGAAATTGAATGTGTTGAATGGGTTTCTCTCATCTCCTCTTCCTGTTCAGGCTGGAGTTCCCCAAGGCAGTGTTCTGGGCCCTGTGCTTTTTCTGGTCTTCATCAATGATCTCTCTGACTCTCTTGAAAATCCTCTGTATCTCTTTGCTGATGACTCTACTCTCTGTCGCTCCATTCTTCCTCCCTCAGATCGGCAGTCTGCTGCCTCCTCACTCTCTGCAGACCTGGACAAAATCACAGACTGGGCAAACAAGTGGAAGAAGACTTTCAATACTGACAAATCTCACACTCTTACGATGTCTCTCCGAAAAGATCGACTGGACAACCTTCCCATCTACTTTCTCAACAATCCTCTCCAAGAAGTTCTGTCGCTCAAGCTTTTGGGTCTCACTATCTGCCATGATCTTTCTTGGGAAAACCACATTTCCAAGCTGGCCTCCAAAGCCAGTCGCCGACTGGGCATCCTCCGTCGTGCAAAGTCCTTCCTCGGCACACCTGAGCTCCTCACCACATACAAGGCTTTCATCCGAAGCTCAATGGAATACTGTTCTCCCCTATGGGCCGGTGCTCCTGCCTCACACCTAGCTCGGCTTCACGCTGTTGAAACCAAAGCTTTCAGAATTATTGGAATCTCCCGCGATGAAGCTATCTCTGAGGGCCTTTCACTCACTCACCGCAGGCAGGTAGGTGGTCTTTCTGTCTTCTACCGACTCCTCTCCGGCCTTGCACCCCCAGCTCTCTCTGTGCTCTGTCCCCCAAATATTCCTACAGGTCGCACAAGATCTGCCAGCAACCATCTGATGGTTAAACTGCCGAAATATCGGCTCTCTGCTCACCTTCACTCTTTCATTCCTCTTTTCTCCCGCCTCTGGAACAAACTCCCTCACTCCCTTCAATCCCACCCCTCCCTCCAGGTCTTTAAAACAGCTGTTCACCACCATCTCTTATCTTCCCCCATCCAAAACCTCGATCTTTTCTACCCCCGCTAATTCACCCCAGATCCACCTTGTTTGAAATTCCAACTTCTTTCCTGGAAGTCCTGGCAGTGTCCATATGTTTTATACCTCTCCCACCGCCCCCTTCCCATGCCCCCCCCCCCCAAAGCCCTCGCCCTCTCTCAGATCTCTCCATGTCTCCATGTCTCTCGGTCCCTGCTCTCAAATGATGTGTTTGTGTCCTTCCCCCTCTCTCCCCATCTTGTCTACCGCTCCCGATGTTATATGTTTTATGTGTCGGTTTGTCTTTCTGTGTGATTAATGTTCGCTCTTTCACGAGCCTCGATCTTGTATACAAAAAAGAAAAGAAAAAAGAAGATCAAATCCCTGTATGTTGAAATATGTTGAAATAGTCAAAACTTTACATGGGGTGTACTTACTTTTTCATGTGACTGTATATATATATATATATATATATATATACTATATATATATATATATATATATATATATATATATATATATATATATATATATATATATATATATATATATATATATATATATATATAAATATATATATACAGACTTGGCATTTAATATGGAATATTTTTTTTTCTTGACTTGGGTTTACTTTCTTAACTCAGTATATCAATCTGGTGAGTTTCTTTTACACTTTGGTGATTTATTTGTTAAAAGAACCATGTCACTGATTGTCTGTCGCAGCAGGAAGTCAACAACAGGATTATATCACAGGTGGCGTGGCAAAATGTACGGACAGGTACATTTGATGATTGGCTTCACAGTCGGGTATACAAGGGTTGTTGCGTTCTGTATTCGTGGAAAACAACTGCTGCACGTCTCCAAAAGTTATTGCCCCTTACTGTGGAGATGGTCCGTCAACTCGACAATGCTGTTTGTCATGGAGTGGTGCTTTACGAAATTACGGCATGAAACAGCGTGCTATTGCTCGGCAGTATGGCATCACTCAAGGTCAGGTGTCAAAGATCCTAAAACGAAATGCTCAGAGGGGTGTCCCTACTCCAATACCGAGGCCAGGACGTCCCCGCAGAACCACAAGGAGGGATGATCGCCAGCTGCACCGGTTAGTCTGCAATGGCCATACCAAGTCAGCTAATCGGCTTAGGGCTGAGTGGCAGCAACTGACAAATGTGCCTGTATCCAGAAGGCTAGTCAACCAACGACTGGTTCAAGCAGGCTATCGTGCCAGGTGTCCCCTGAGAAAGCCACGCCTGACCAGACAACACCGCCAGCGCCGATTGCAGTGGGAAAGAGAGCACCATCACTGGCAGCCAGGACAATGGAATCACGTGATCTTCAGTGACGAGTCTAGATTTCTGGTCTATCGTCAAGATGGCCACGTCCGAGTGCGCAGACAAGTGCATGAAGCCTACAACAAAGATTGTATAGTGCCAAGAGTCCAAGCTGGAGGTGGTGGGGTGACCGTTTGGGCTGCTTTTCATGCAGGGGGCAAAACTGACCTGGTTGTTCTGAATGGAAACCTGAACCAGTTCTAGTGCAGGGCCATTCTGGAAGAAACATTGCTTCCATTTGCTCATGCAGCCTTTTGAGGAAACTTTGTCTTCCAAGATGACAATGCACGGCCTCATCGTGCTCGCATGATCCAACACTTTCTTGCTGACCGTGGTGTAGAGCATATGGAGTGGCCTGCCATGTCCCCGGATATTAATCCGATAGAGAACTTGTGGGCAGAATTAACACGTCAAATCGACCACTTGGACCAGCAGCCGACCTCTGTGCGTGAATTGCAGCAGGCTATTGTCACTGCATGGCAAGCGATTCCTGTCCAAACCTTGGCAAATCTCGTGAACAGCATGCCTCAACGTGTACGTGCTCTCCTGAATGCTCGTGGGGGTTACACAAAGCACTGAACTGTAATTTTACTGTCCGTAATCCCAGTCGTAATTTAACTTTTGTTTATGTTAAAAACATTTTTGGCTAATGTGCAAAATAAAGAGATACTTCTGGAAAACGCACAGAAGTTTAACACAGTACTGTCCGTGAATTGAGTTCGATATCAGTTTACATCACTTTCAAGGATCAATTTATTTGTTTCGAAATGTCAAATGTGTTTTTTGTTTCTTTTAAAGGTCACATTAACAAAATCTAGAATAATTTCAACATAATTCCAATGAACTTTTGGTTCTAAGTCATCTTGAAAACTATGTTCACCCCCCAAAAAAAATATTCCATATTAAATGCCAAGTCTGTATATATATATATATATATATATATATATATATATATATATATATATATATATATATATATATATATATATATATATATATATATATATATATTATATATATATATATATATATATAATATATATATATATATATATATATATATTGTTGCAGATATGAGGATTGTGTTTTTTTTATTGTGTGCTTTATTATTATTATTGTTTATTCTGCGCCTCCTGCCTCCGGAGTTGTGTAAAGGTAAAAAGGGCGTCTGGGTAATTAGTCCATAAAGCATCCACGTCAGCCAATCATAGAATACCCCTGTTCGATAGCTTATATCTTATTATGTGTCTTAGTGTAAGGCTGTGTCTCCCATTAACTTAAATACTCCATTGTACCAAGTGAAATAAGAATAGGTCCTCCTTTCATTTCATTTCGATGGCCAACTGCATTTTGGGCGGTTTTCTCTTCAACCACCATTGGCCACGAGGCAGGGTTGGGGAAGAAAGGTGGGTCCCCACCTCGTCAGAGAGGGGAGGAGTGCCAGCCCCACTCGACCAACCATGAACAAGGGGTTTGGCTTGAGAGGGCGGAGAGAGAACGTTTGGGGGAGGTTCGCAAAGGTTGAGGGGCGGGGCCTATATAATCCGCGGCGGGGCGTTCCCGAGGAGATGAGCTTTGACAGAGTTGAGACAAGGAGGGAGGAGACAAGAGCTGGGGCGTCAGAGCCGAGCTGCGTGCTTGAGCACCGAAACTGCATCTACAGCAGCTTGAGCCACCGAAACTGCATCTACAGCAGCTTGAGCCACCGAAACTGCATCTACAGCAGCTTGAGCCACCGAAACTGCCTCTACAGCAGCTCGAGCCACCGAAACTGCAGCCACAGCAGCGTGGGGCCTGGACGGCAGTTTGGAGCAGGGCCGCGAAGGAACGGCGGTTGCCCAACGAGCCGATCGTGCTGCAGGACCAGTTGGACCTCCCTATCCCGCCAGCCATCCACCTGCCATCCCTATCATCATTCCCCGTGTAAGTGTGTTCGTAGTCTGTCTTTTGTCTTGTCCCTGGGTAGTAAGTAAGCCTGTTAGATAAGCTAAAGATTTCACTGTGTCACCTGCGTCTCATGTCCCTGTAAATAAACGTGACTGCTTTCTTCTTGCTTATATGTGTGTAAATAATAAACCCAGTTACTCTTCTGTACGTCTTCTTCCTCTTTGCATTCGGTCGCTTTAGAGTTTTCCAGATTGAGCAGCTGCGGCGCGATACGGTCAAAGTTTGGGGTAAATCGGGTTTTAGTCAGGGAAGCACTGTTCGGTCGCGGAGCCTCCGCTCGGCAAACATACCATCTTTAACCGCGTACCGTAACAATATATATATATATGTGCAGTGACTGTGTTGTCTTGTGTTGTCACTGAACTACTCTCTAAAACTTTTGTGAAATCGTACCAATCTTCTGGTATGCACCTATCTCTCCCGTGGGTATGTCCTCAAGGTATTTTTTGAATTTTTTTGAAAAAAATGTTTTTAATATTTTAATGAAAATTTATTTGAAAAAAAATTTTTTTCAACATAAATCTTCAACTCAATTGTTTATAAAATGTAATATCACGTATATTACAAATGCATTTGTGCAATATAATTGTTTGTATTATGATTGATGTAAACCATGTCAAAACTGCACCTCAGGTACAGTCATCTATCTATATATTTACATATCTGGGCGTTGTCACTGAACTACTCCCTCAAACTTTTGATTCCGTGGTTGTGAAGTGTTTTTAATAACGTGGTGGTGAGGTGTTTTGAATTATGTGGTGGTGAGGTGTTTTGAATTACGTGGTGGTGAGGTGTTTTGAATTATGTGGTGGTGAGGTGTTTGGAATTACGTGGTGGTGAGGTGTTTTGAATTATGTGGTGGTGAGGTGTTTTGAATCACGTGGTGGTGAGGTGTTTTGAATTACGTGGTGGTGAGGTGTTTTGAATGACGTGGTGGTGAGGTGTTTTGAGTTATGTGGTTGTGAGGTGTTTTGAATTACATGGTTGTGAGGTGTTTTAAATTACGTGGTGGTGAGGTGTTTTGAATTACGTGGTGGTGAGGTGTTTTGAATTACGTGGTGGTGAGGTGTTTTGAATTACGTGGTGGTGAGGTGTTTTGAATCACGTGGTGGTGAGGTGTTTTGAATCACGTGGTGGTGAGGTGTTTTGAATCACGTGGTGGTGAGGTGTAATCGTCACAATCTTCCAATCTGCACCTGCCCCTCCTGTATGTATGCGCTGAGGGATTTTTTATTTTATTTTTAAAATATTTTTTCAACCTAAATTGCTTATAAAATGTAATTTCACAAACACTACAAATAAATTTGTGCAAAATAATTGTTAGTATTATGATTGGTGTAAATCAGTACAAAACAGAAACTCAGGTACAGTCATTAGCCTCATCTAAAACAAGTCCGTACGCGTGGTGAGCCGAGCCGAGCTGGTATGTATATATATATAGTATACAGTAAGTAGCTGCAGATTTATTTGAAGGAGCAGGACTCACTCATTCAGTCAATTTGTCAAACCATTTCTCTCATAAATATCAGTTTTCCTGAGAAATTTGATGATTGCATTTTCCTCGAACCTGCCATGTTTTTCCTGGACACTCCAGGATTCTCCAGAATACATTCTGATGAAACGACGGATGTCATTGGTTGTATTGAGAGAGTTAATAAGGTGTTGTATTCTCGCAGTTCAATACGGCGGAATGGTTTGTTCTTCGGTATGCATTCCTTCAAAAACAGGTAAAGCCCAAAAAAATAAAGTCAAGTTACTAATCCTTCCCTCGCCATCCCTATCACGCTCCCTCCACATCACATCCGGTTAGCCACGACATGCCACCTGGGAGAGGCCTGTACCGACAAATAATTATCAAAAGTAAGTCGGACATTCTTCAAGGGAGGATTTTCAGGTGTATTGCTCAAAGAAATGAATTCGATTTTGGGCTCCGGCTTGTCTCAACACACCGAGCTTCTTTATGATAATCCAGTAATTATATGTTAAATTCCAACCACAATGGGTAGATAAAAGCAAAACGACATGGGGTATTTCCTGCCATGGGGATACTTGAAGCCGCACCGTTAATCCTCAGTTGTGGAAAAGTCCACAATTCCTTGCGCTACTCCTGGATCGTGTGCTATATTATGCTTCGATAGTGTATCGACGGGGCTGGCAAGATAGCCTATAGAGGTGTGGACACTCATAACCTGGGTTAGCCGTCTCACCTGGATTGGAATCTCGACCCAGACAGAAACTTCCATCCTGGTGTTTCACTCGCAGGGAGAAGCATCAATGGGTGCGTCGTCCATCAGAAGGATGTTAAACCTGGCCTCTCGTCTGCCAGCCTTCGTTTGTGGACCTTGAAGATCACGCGGTGCCCTTGACGAAGAGTGCAGGTGAGCTATTTATCGCCGGCACCCTGAACAAATTACCAATTCCGGTCCTGACCCCCACCGGGAAGGAAACCGCCAGCCATTCCGCATACTCCTTGCCCGGAGGCTGCGCTTTGGCAACCCCGAATCTCTCTTTGAACAGAACACCAGAATTGGATCGGTGTATCGATTGCATTGACAAAGCTACAAACACACTTATAATACAACTTACGGTGTTGGTTATGACTGTACTAAGTATTATCAAACTCACATATTTCGTTACAAAGCAATTATAATGATTGGCTTGCGGAAATCTCTGGATAACAAAGACGTCCCTGTGAGAGTTACAAACACCAAAACTATGCATATCGTGGTTAGTGCACAAATGACAGTACAACCAGTCACGTACAAAGTTCAAGTTGTACTTAATGCAAATATAACCTCAGCTGGGGTGTGCTCAAAGCTAAGGGATTCAAGTGGCGCATTGCTGAATGCAGCTATGTTTTTTCAGATTTCAGGCATCAAGGATTTCATTCATCGAGCGAAGGCATGACCAATTGAAATGTTGTCTTGAGGGCAAAGGTCTAGTAGGCCCAGCATTTCAAACAGAGTTGCTTTCACCATGAGACTTCGGAAGCAGTGTGCTGTGGATGTATCAAAATATCTCGTGGGTACAATTTATGAATGTTGTTAGGGGAGGGGGGACGGCGGGGGGGGGGGGGGGGGGAGGAGAATGTTGGAAGCACTTGTGATTGGACAATTTTGGTGTTACCTCCCAATCGGAAGAGCTAGTCTCCCATCCTCCTGTAACCTTCTCTCTCGAAACTTTCAGAACTGCTACAAGCTGCTTTGCAGTCATTCTGATCGAGGCAACGCTGTTGCTCATTTGCTGAGCACGAGTCCTTATCCTCATGTTTGTGCCATTGATTAGTGCGCCTTCAGTCTATATGGCAGCCTGGTGTTGGCTTAGCGGTTCGGGTGCTGGCTTGGGATCCTAGGATCCTGGGCTCGTAATCCCAGTCGATCGCTGAATTAACACCAGGGGGGTTGACTCAGCCTGTCATCCATTCCGAGGTCGGCAAATTGAGTACCAGTTCACTGGTAATTCCCAGTGTGTCGCAAGAGGTGACCAACAGGGTTGGCGGCAGGAAGGGCATCCGGCCATAAAACATTGCTTCAAAAAGGGGATCACGGTGCCCTAAAAAGGCCAATCTCTGCTCTGCGGGGAAAAAGGTGGTTCTTCAGTCTATTTGGCCACTACATTTTACATTGCTCTGTCATTTCATTTATCGTTGCTTTTACTGGATAGGAAACTGTCCTTTTCGCCAAAAATTAACATGAAAACCAGACGACGTCATGCAGAGCACGATACTTGCAAAATCCACCCCCCCCCCGCTAAAAAAAATGTCACAATTGATCCATCTAATAATTGTCCATTTCATCAAGATTATAATTGACGATCTTGATCAAAGCTCGGGCTTATTGGTTGTAAAGTGACGATTTTTCAGATGAAAATTGATGATTTTAGAAGTTTGACCTTGAGTTGATCTTCGACCGTTTGACCTCAAATAGTTGGTTTCCCAATTCAGTGAGGCACTATGCAAATGCTGTTAAATTTACAGGTCAATCGGATTAAAGTTGACGGTTTTTCAAGTTTGACCTGGAGTTCACCTTTGACCTTTTGACCTCAAAAATAGTTGGATTCCCTATTTATTGACTCAATGTGCAAATGCTGTTCAATTTTTAAGTCAATGGGATGAAAATTGACACGTTTTCAGATGAAAATTGAGGATTTTAGAAATTTGAAATGGTTGTTGACCTTTGGCCTATGTTGACCTTTTGGCCTATGTTGACCTAAAAATAGTTGGTGGTTGAATTCAGTTCGCTGATATGAAAATCCTATTCAAATTTCAAGTCAATCGGATGAAAATTGAGGATTTAGACATTTGAAGAGAGTGGTTGACCTTTTGGCCTATGTTGACCTCAAAAATAGTTGGTGGTTGAATTCAGTTCGCTGATATGAAAGTCCTATTCAAATTTCAAGTCAATTGGATGAAAATTTAGGATTTTAGAAATTCGAAAAAGTGGCTGACCTTTGGTCTATGTTGACCTTTTGGCCTAGGCTGATGTCAAAAATAGTTGGTGGTTGAATTCAGTTAGCCGATATGTAAATCCTATTCAAATTTCAAGTCAATCGGATGAAAATTGAGGATTTTAGAAATTTGCTAAAAAGTGGTTGACCTTTGGCCTATGTTGACCTTTTGGCCTATGTTGATCTCAAAAATAGTTGTTGGTTGAATTAAGTTCGCTGATATGAAAATCCTATTCAAATTTCAAGTCAATTGGATGAAAATTTTGGATTTTAGAAATTCGAAAAATGTGGCTGACCTTTGGTCTATGTTGACCTTTTGGCCTAGGCTGATCTCAAAAATAGTTGGTGGTTGAATTCAGTCAGCCGATATGTAAATCCTATTCAAATTTCCAGTCAATCGGATGAAAATTGAGGATTTTAGAAATTTGAAATGGTTGTTGACCTTTGGCCTATGTTGATCTTTTGGCCTATGTTGACCTCAAAAATAGTTGGTGGTTGAATTCAGTTCGCTGATATGAAAATCCTATTCAAATTTCAAGTCAATTGGTTGAAAATGTAGGATTTTAGAAATTCGAAAAAGTGGCTGACCTTTGGTCTGTGTTGACCTTTTGGCCTAGGCTGATCTCAAAAATAGTTGGTGGTAGAATTCAGTCAGCCGATATGTAAATCCTATTCAAATTTCAAGTCAATCGGATGAAAATTGAGCATTTTAGAAATTTGAAATGGTTGTTGACCTTTGGCCTATGTTGACCTTTTGGCCTATGTTGACCTCAAAAATAGTTGTTGGTTGAATTAAGTTCGCTGATATGAAAATCCTATTCAAATTTCAAGTCAATTGGATGAAAATTGAGGATTTTAAAAATTCGAAAAAAGTGGCTGACTTTTGGTCTATGTCGACCTTTTGGCCGAGGCTGATCTCAAAAATAGTTGGTGGTTGAATTCATTCAGCCGATATTTAAATCTTTTTCAAATTTCAAGTCAATCGGATGAAAATTGAGGATTTTAGAAATTTGAAATGGTTGTTGACCTTTGGCCTATGTTGACCTTTTGGCCTATGTTGACCTAAAAATAGTTGGTGGTTGAATTCAGTTCGCTGATATGAAAATCCTATTCAAATTTCAAGTCAATCGGATGAAAATTGAGGATTTAGACATTTGAAGAGAGTGGTTGACCTTTTGGCCTATGTTGACCTCAAAAATAGTTGGTGGTTGAATTCAGTTCGCTGATATGAAAGTCCTATTCAAATTTCAAGTCAATTGGATGAAAATTTAGGATTTTAGAAATTCGAAAAAGTGGCTGACCTTTGGTCTATGTTGACCTTTTGGCCTAGGCTGATGTCAAAAATAGTTGGTGGTTGAATTCAGTTAGCCGATATGTAAATCCTATTCAAATTTCAAGTCAATCGGATGAAAATTGAGGATTTTAGAAATTTGCTAAAAAGTGGTTGACCTTTGGCCTATGTTGACCTTTTGGCCTATGTTGATCTCAAAAATAGTTGTTGGTTGAATTAAGTTCGCTGATATGAAAATCCTATTCAAATTTCAAGTCAATTGGATGAAAATTTTGGATTTTAGAAATTCGAAAAATGTGGCTGACCTTTGGTCTATGTTGACCTTTTGGCCTAGGCTGATCTCAAAAATAGTTGGTGGTTGAATTCAGTCAGCCGATATGTAAATCCTATTCAAATTTCCAGTCAATCGGATGAAAATTGAGGATTTTAGAAATTTGAAATGGTTGTTGACCTTTGGCCTATGTTGATCTTTTGGCCTATGTTGACCTCAAAAATAGTTGGTGGTTGAATTCAGTTCGCTGATATGAAAATCCTATTCAAATTTCAAGTCAATTGGTTGAAAATGTAGGATTTTAGAAATTCGAAAAAGTGGCTGACCTTTGGTCTGTGTTGACCTTTTGGCCTAGGCTGATCTCAAAAATAGTTGGTGGTAGAATTCAGTCAGCCGATATGTAAATCCTATTCAAATTTCAAGTCAATCGGATGAAAATTGAGCATTTTAGAAATTTGAAATGGTTGTTGACCTTTGGCCTATGTTGACCTTTTGGCCTATGTTGACCTCAAAAATAGTTGGTGGTAGAATTCAGTCAGCCGATATGTAAATCCTATTCAAATTTCAAGTCAATCGGATGAAAATTGAGCATTTTAGAAATTTGAAATGGTTGTTGACCTTTGGCCTATGTTGACCTTTTGGCCTATGTTGACCTCAAAAATAGTTGTTGGTTGAATTAAGTTCGCTGATATGAAAATCCTATTCAAATTTCAAGTCAATTGGATGAAAATTGAGGATTTTAAAAATTCGAAAAAAGTGGCTGACTTTTGGTCTATGTCGACCTTTTGGCCGAGGCTGATCTCAAAAATAGTTGGTGGTTGAATTCATTCAGCCGATATTTAAATCTTTTTCAAATTTCAAGTCAATCGGATGAAAATTGAGGATTTTAGAAATTTGAAATGGTTGTTGACCTTTGGCCTATGTTGACCTTTTGGCCTATGTTGACCTAAAAATAGTTGGTGGTTGAATTCAGTTCGCTGATATGAAAATCCTATTCAAATTTCAAGTCAATCGGATGAAAATTGAGGATTTTAGAAATTTGATGAAAGTGGTTGACCTTTGGCCTATGTTAACATTTTGACCTCAAAAATACGTAGGATTTTGTCGGACGACGAACTCATTGGTGAAGTTTCGTGAAGATCGGTGTAAAATTGTGACCTGTAGGCAAGTATAAGTGAGCGGAAGGGAGCTGATATTTTTCACAAAGTTTCACGTCAATCTCCAATGTCCATAATGAGTGAGTTGTTGTGTTGTAGTGGAAAGTGCTGCGGCTGACAGGATGGCCGACTCGCTGTCCAGCCAGGGTTTGAATCCCGACCCAACTATAACTTGCCATCCCGGTGTATCACAGGCAGGGTGATTCGTCGTTAAATGGATGTCCCGTCCGCCAGCATTCATTGGTCGATATTAACGATCCCACGTTGTCTCTCGTAGGGCGAGCTATCGCCGGCACCATGGCCACTTCGAAATTCCTGCCCGAAGCAGCAGAGGGCATTGCATTGTATGAGTGACAAAGCCACGCCCTCAGCCAGTGATGCCACGCCCAAAGCCACGCCCTCAGCCAGTGATGCCATCCCACAGTCTTGTTCTGCGTACAAATAAAGAGGTAGAAAGTGATACAATCAGAAAAACTAGATCAGCACTCGGTAGAGCGCACACCTCCGCCAGGATGAACAGTTTACGTTTTGGATCCCACTGATAGGCCGGATCTGGATTCGGACCTGAACCAAAATCGACTCGGCTTGTTCTTGTACTTGTAGCACACCCAACCGGTCCACCAAGTTTCGTCCAAATCCGTCCACAACTTTTTGAGATATCTTGTTCACAGACAAACAGACAGGGGTGAAAACATAACCTCCATCCACCTTCGGTTTAAAAAAAACGTTTTTTTTACGAGGTATCACCCGCCACAAAGACTTTAAGGCCACTCGAGTTGGGGGCTAAAAGTCGCCGTGTGCCGGGAATATGGGAAGGGGGAGAGGAGGAAGGAAAGGGGAGGAAAAGGGTGGGTGGAAGGAGGGATAAGGCAAGGGGGAGCGGGAGGGAAAGAGAGTGGGGGAGTGGAGGGGGAAAAGGGGGAGGGATGGAAGAGAGGAATGGAGAGAAGGAGAGAGGGGAAGGGTGGAGGATAGAGTAGGGGATAATATGGGAAAGGAGGTGAGGGGGAGGGGAAAGGGGGGAGACGGGAAGGGGGGAAGGCGAGGGGGGAGGGGGAAGGGATGATAAGGGAGGAAGAAGGGGGAAGGGGAGGGGAAGGAGGGGGGATGATAGGGGAGAGGGGAGGGAGGCTGAAGGGGGAGGGGCGGGAGAGGAGAAGAGGGGAGGGAGGGAAGGTGTGATTGCAGAACGGCATTCCCATGGTAAGTCACATGTTACCAAAAATTGAAGTATTTAGCATCTTCTGATGCGATGCCCATTGTGCTTTTACAGCCATCGACATACTAAGTGGAGAACGCAGCAGGTAAAGAGAGGGGGAGGGCAGTTTAATTTAAAAAAAAGTTAAATTCAGAAATGAATGTGTGGGACGAGGAGCTCTCTTGCACTCCTTGTGCCATTGGGTGAATCGGGTTACCGAGGGAGTCTTCATTGGTTCGGGAGCACAATCCCGGTGATAGCTCACCTACTCTTCGCGAAGGACAACATATGATCTTTCACGTCCACCAGCTCATGCCTGCAGATGTGATTCCCATTTAACGTCCTTCCGAGGGACTTTGCATGTTGATGAATCACCTTGCCTGTGAAACACCAGGTGACAGGTTACAGCTGGGTCGAGATTTGAACCCAGGTTAGACAGCTTAGAGACGAGGGTGCATACCTTTCGGCCAACGAGGAGGATAGGGAAGATGGAAGGGATGTGGGGGAGATGGGGGAAGATGGATTGGGGAAGGGGGGGGGGGGGGGAAGTAAAGAAAAAAAAGGAGGTTGTGATGTGTAAGGTGTAAGAGCTGAGTGAATTAAGGTTCACGGTGGCGAGGAACAAGGTAACTTTGAGGGCATCATTTTTGTGTACGTTATATCTAGATGGCCTTTTTGCTTCTGTAATAGCTCAGGTGACACATTTTAAGGACATATAGAGAAAAATATGAAAAATAATTGGAGCTTACTTGGTATTATACAATTCAAATTGAATTTGAGAAGCATAAGGTGCTGTATCTTCGAACACCGGTGATGAATGACACACGGAGACATTTAGTCAGGTGGCTCAGTGCTATATTTAAAGATTACCGTTTCCGGGCGGATAAAAGCACAATATTTGGCAGGAGGCTCCCTTCGGGCCTATTAATCAATGTTAGCCTAGGAGCCCTCCGGAGTTTAAAAAAATTCATGTAAAACACCAAAATTCAAGATGGCCGACATCGATGACAAAATATAGCTTTTCTCGAGTCCTGATGGTCATATGAAGACCAGATTTGTTGAAAAATGTTTTTTTTTTTAGGAGAAGACCAGTCATAAGAAGACCTTTTTGACTTCCAAGGTTGAAGGGTTCAACTGGCCACCAGCCAAAGCTGTGTATGTCACATCAGGGCAAGCTGTGGCATCCAGCGGTTCCAGCGTCCCCATGCAAAACTTTAATCATGAGGAGGCGGACACCAGGGTTGTGGTTCACGTATTGCATGCACTGAAGCAGGGGGGGGGGGGGGGGGGGGAGACTATCCATGTCTGTACTGTGGACACAGATGTTGTAGTCATCTTTGCAGGCACATTCCATGATCTGATTGCGACTCAACCTTTGGCCGACATCTGGGTGGCCTTTGGCATGGGCAAGAATTACAGGTTTTACCACATCAACGCCATCTGTGCAAGCCTGGGGGAGCCACAATCACAAGCATTACCTGTGTTCCACGCATTCCCAGGTTGAGATACAACCTCTGCCTTCAACGGCAAGGGCAAGAAGTCGGTTTGGCACGCCTGGCAGGTCGATGATGACGTCACAGAGACATTTGTGTATCTGGCCGGTCATCCCTTCCAGCTGCTGAATTTCGACGATGACCCTTTCCAGAAGCTCGAGAGACTGACTTATCCTGTATGACAAAACCAGTCCTTTGAGCTCTGTCAACGAGACAAGAAGGGAACTCTTCTGCCAGAAGAATCGAGCAATGGACAAACTGCCACCCACCAAGGATGCGCTACTCCACCATGTCCGACGCGCAGTGTATCAAGCAGGAATCTGGACGACCAGCACACAAACACAGCTAGTGGTTCCTTCTCCGCAGTATTTTGTCTGGACCAAGGTATCACAGTCATGGATACCAGTTTGGGTGACAATTCCAGAGGTTTCCAGATCGTGCAGGGAGCTGATCAAATGCTCCTGCAAAGGAGACTGCTCTAACTGCAAATGTGGCAAAGCAAATCTGGACTGCTCACCACTTTGCAAGTGCGAATGTGCTCCATAGAGCATTCCAAATTGTGTGTTACTGCAAGACACATCACAGGACAATGCCGCATACGTTGTAAGGAACTGTGACTTATTATAAAGCAATTGCATTCCAACTCAACTCCATGAAATAGCCTACTATTGTCTCCGTAGTGTGAGAGAGTAGGGGAATTGAGAACTACTTGGAGACCTGCGAATAAAGCATAGTGATGTTATTTGCTTGAAAATTGAGTTTTGTCTACAACAAACAACATGCATTTTAAGGCCATTTTCCCTGCTAGAGCGGGGGTTAGCCTTGCGGTCCCCATGACAATCTTCTCCATTTTGCCCTATTTTCTGCATCTCTCCTTGTTAACCCCCATGCCCGCATTTCTTCTTCCACCATCTTTAGCCAAGTCTTTCTCGGTCTTCCCCGTCCTCTACTTCCTTCTACATTCTTTTTTTTTTTTTTTTTTTTTTTATACACAAGATCGAGGCTCATGTAAGAGCTAACATTATTCACAAAAAGACAAACTGACACATAAAACATGAGATAAAGGGAGCAGGAGAGAACATGGGGGGAGAGAGGGAAGCACATTTGAATCCATCATTGCTTCAGATATGAAATCTTTCCTCTTCTCCAATGGCTTGATCTCTGATCATCAATTTGGTTTCAGACTTGGTCACTCTACTCTGGACATGCTGCTTCTGCTTTCTCAACAATGGATGGAGGTCCTCAATGCCAAACAGGAAATTAGAGTTGTCTCCCTTGACATATTTCCATCACTCTTCTCAACCAGTCACTTTCATCCTTCCTCAACACATGACCAAACCATCTCAACCTGTTCCTCTTCACAGCATCAATCACAGGCTCTATTCCCATCATCTTTCGCAATTCATCATTTGTCTTCCACTCTCTCAACGATACTCCGCACATCCACCGAACCATTCGCATTTCCACCCTTTCCAGCCTTCGTTGCTGCTCTACGTTCATTACCCATGTCTCGCTCCCATAAATCATAACACTTCTCACACATGCAGCATACACCTTTCCCTTCAGCTTCAACGACACTCCCCTCTCATCAGCACGCCACTCAGTTCCCGAAACTTCTTCCATGCACATCTCACTCTTCCATGCAACCGTTGCCGAGTCTGATCCACATTCTCCATTCAGCATGTCTCCGAGGTAGCAAAATGTTTTCACACCTTTCAGCTTCACGCCGTCTCCAAGATCCAACTCAACCTTTCCTCCATCTGCAGCTCCCTCTGTGCACACCTTACATTTGAATGTAGCTGCCACACTGGTTAATGACCCTCTCAGACCACTACATTTTTGATGAACCACACACTACATTTTTGTCTGTACAATTCAAATTACTGTAGTTATTCTAATAAATGCCTTGGACTTTTTAATATCGTCTTTACTAGCACAAGGCCAGTTACTGAAATACATGATTCACTATTATTCACTTTATTGGGTGATAACATTTCCCTTCCAGAAGAGGGTGGATGTTTATTTGAAATTTGCCATTTATTGGAATAATAACGGTCTTTATAATATTTTACAATGTATTAGTACTATTATAATGTCCACAATAACATTCAACTACCTAAAAATCCCAAATTTGTCAACCACCCTGGGTTTCTTATGACTACCAGGATTCGAGAAAAGCTATATTTTGTCATCGATGTCGGCCATCTTGAATTTTGGTGTTTTACATTAAATGTTTTTAATCTCCGGAGGGCTCCTAGGCTAACCTTAATTAGTAGGCCCTAACTGAGCCTCATACCAAATATTGTGCTTTTATCCACCCGGTAACATTAGTTTCACTCAGCCACCTGACTAATTGGCAAGTGTACAATCAGAACTATTTTAACAGAAAAGTATTTTTTTATCGTGAGAGACAACAGGAAAAAGAAAGATAATTTTTTTTTTTCAAAGAACACCATGTACCACAGACTTCCATTGATGCCCTACACCCTAGAGCAGGGGTTCTTAACCTTTTTGCCGGTCAAGACCCCAAAAGGATTGCCCACGATGTCCCCATACCTCCTTCGCCAGACTGCCAACTGACCAAGGCACACCGAAAGTGCGCATAGCTAGGGACTGGGGGCATGTCCCCCTATAATTTTTTTGAATTCTAGGTGCTCTGTGGTGCATTATGAGGGGTGTTTTTACTTTAATTACCTATGTTTTTGGATGAAAATTGGTAACTTATTACCCAGAAAATGGGCCAAGTTCGGGGACCCGCACCCCCTCCCCATGTGTGTGACCCACTCCCTCCCGCACGTGTGTGACCCACTCCCCCCTCCCCCCCATGTGTGTGACCCATTCCCTCCCCGTGTGTGTGCCCCACTCCCCCACCCCCTGGTGTCTGTGACCCACTCCCCCCCCCCCCCCCCCCCCCGTGTGTGACTCACCCCTCCCCGTGTGTGGTGTGTGTGACCCACTCCCCCCCGTGTGTGTGTGGCTCATTCCTCCCCCCCCCCCCCCCTGTGTGTGACCCAGTGGATCTGATGAATTGCCAGTAATCATTTTGTAAAACTGAATATGTTTGAACGTAAAACGGGTGACCCCACTAGTATATAATAAAACTCATTGCTCATCTCCTTGGGACTATATTTGTGAATGAATATTGTGGAAACAATGACTATATTCCTCTGAGGTTGGACAATACAGACAATTGCCTCTCATAAAAAAAACATGTTGTTTCTGGAAGCCTCCATTGCAAACACCAGCCCAAGATGGAGCAACATCCATTATAGAATACAAGTTTCATCCATCGACAAGTTGGATCACCAATAGGTGGCACAGGTGATTGGCATACCTTGACCTCTCATGGGCTGGCAAGATTATTTAGAGGTATGCATACTGTCGGTTCGTGAAAAAACTGGGCCAAAGACGTTTCCTGGCTGATCCCACATGAAGGTGTGAATAATTGTGGCTGTTAAGGAGTTAGTAGGCCGACCTCTCGACCACATAAATCATGCCTTTGTCTGTGTAGGTCCTAGGTGTTCATTTAGCCATATGGCAAACGCACACCTGCCTGGGTCAACATCAGCATGGTGCACCCAGAAACGACCGTCTTCGATCGTCAGGTGCTTATGCTGCCAATGGAATGGCAGATGTCCCTTTTTGGTTCATGGGGCCACGAACCAGAAGGATCAGTGTCACGTGGTCAGGTAATTGTGCAATCGATTGCAACAAAACAGAGATATCTATTGTTACTGCAGGAGATATCGTTAATATTTACTCCCGGGCCATATATTTATTACGTACGCAAGTATGGCAAAACTTATGACCCCCCACTCCCACTGTCCTCCTTTCCCCAACCAAATATCTCCCCCATCCTCTCACTCACCTTACTCACATGAATCCTTCTTTTTTTCTCAATTCAGCCCCACTTCTTCATGCATACGTAATAAATAGATGACCCTCAAATGATCTTTCTCAGAATCAGCAAGATGCAAAGAAACAACGACTGTCAGCGCATGCTGAATTACACAACCTCTTCAACAACCTCAACTATTCCCCACCTTCTTGTAGGGTCGGTCAGGTGGATCGACAGACGTCGACATCAGGTGGACGGGTCAAGTCAGGTGACATCAGGTCAGGCGGACGTCAGGTGGGTCGACGACAACCGTTGACTAACTACCTGATATTGCGTAGGTGAGATAGGGGGCACCTCCGGGACACAAAGGTGATCCCGGGGGAGGAGGCTGTTTCACAGCACCACTTGGTTGTCTGCGACATAAGGGTGAAAGGTGCGAGGAGAGCTCGGCGGGTGAAGTACCAACCGAGAATGAAGGTGTGGAGGTTGAAAGAGGTGACAGTAAGGGAGGCATTAAAAGAGAGGCTGAGTAGGGTCGAGAATGATGTGGTTGAGCTTGAAAGTGGTTGGATGTCAATGAAAGCTAGTCTGTTGGGAGCCGTTGGTGAGGTATGTGGATGGACAAAAGGACCACCCAGGCACTCGGAAACATGGTGGTGGGATGATGACGTTGGAAAGAGGATTGACGAGAAGAAGAAGTTCAAGGAGTGGCAGAAGGCGAAGGGTATGGGGGCAGAAAAGGCAGAGCATGAAAGTTATAAGGCTGCAAAGAAAGAGGTAGCAAAGGCGCAGGAGGCATGTAGGAAAATGTTCGGAGAACGCTTGGATTCGGAAGAGGGCCAGAGAGTAGTATTCAGGATTGCAAAGCAGATAGCGAAAGAGAGGTGTGATGTGATGGGGGTGAGTTCCTTGAAGGATGAAGTGGGACAAATCGTTGTGGATGCAGATGGAATTAAAGGAAGATGGAAAAGATATATGGAAATAATGTTGAATGCAGAGAATGAATGGGATGGCAACATAGAGAGTAACCCAGTTTTAGGACCGGCAGAGAAGATAACTGAGAAGGAAGTTGAGGAAGCGATAAAACAATGAAGAGTAGAAAATCAGGAGGGCCGACAGGAGTTGTGGGAGATATGTTGAAGGCAGCAGGAAGTTGGGGTGTGAAGAGAATGACAGAGATCTGCAATCTGGTGGTGAAAGAAGGCCGCATTCCAGTGTTTGGGAACTGAGTACCCTTGTCCCTCTATACAAGGGGAAAGGTGACCCTCTGGAGTGTGGCTCGTATCGAGCGATGAAGTTATTGGAGCATGGAATGAATGTATTGGAAAGGGTGTTGGAGAGGAGGATAAGGAAGAAAGTGAAGATTGACGAAATGCAGTTTGGATTTATGCCAAGAAGAGGAACGACAGACGCCCTTTTTATTGTGAGGCAGTTGCAGGAGAAGTATATGGAGAAGAGGAAGAAGTTGTTTCTTGGGTTTGTTGATCTGGAGAAAGCATTCGATAGGGTCCCACGTGAAGTGGTGACATGGGCATTGAGGAAGTTCGGAGTGGAGGAATGGTTGATCAGAGTAGTGATGGCAATGTACGAGAGAGAGCGCACAGCTGTAAGGACAAAGGACGGGAACAGTGGTGAGTTTGAGGTGAAGGTGGGAGTGCATCAGGGGTTGGTACGAAGTCCACTACTATTTGCAGCTGTGATGGAGGTGCTGGCTCGGAACGTAAAGGAGGGTTTACCGTGGGAGTTGTTGTATGCAGATGATCTGGTGTTGATTGGGGAGAGTATGGATGGACTGAAGGAGAAGATGAACAAGTGGAAGGAATGTATGGAGGCAAAAGGTCTGAAGGTGAATATCGGAAAAACGAAGGTGATGGCAAGTGGGAAAGCATGTGGTGAGGTGGAAAGAACTGGGAAGTGGCCATGTGCTATGTGTAGGAAGGGTGTCGGAGTGAACTCCATTCAATGTACAATGTGCGTTGAGTGGGTTCATCAAAAACGTAGTGGTCTGAGAGGGTCATTAACCAGTGTGGCAGCTACATTCAAATGTAAGGTGTGCACAGAGGGAGCTGCAGATGGAGGAAATGTTGAGTTGGATCTTGGAGATGGCGTGAAGCTGGAAGGTGTGAAAACATTTTGCTATGATGATGAATTGAATTGCAATGATGAATTGCGAAAGATGATGGGAATAGAGCCTGTGATTGATGCTGTGAAGAGAAACAGGTTGAGATGGTTTGGTCATGTGTTGAGGAAGGATGAAAGTGACTGGTTGAGAAGAGTGATGGAAATGAATGTAGAAGGAAGTAGAGGACGGGGAAGACCAAGAAAGACTTGGCTAAAGATGGTGGAAGAAGAAATGCGGGCGAGGGGGTTAACAAGGAGAGATGCAGAAAATAGGGCAAAATGGAAAAGATTGTCATGGGGACCGCAAGGCTAAACCCCGCTCTAGCAGGTAAAATGGCCTTAAAATGCATGTTGTTGTTGTTGTTGTTGTTGTTGTGTTCTTGTAGGGTCGGTCGAGATGGACGTTGATGGACACAAGCAGCAAATGCTAGCAGATGAGACAGACAGCTTAACGTCCGTGCGACGCAGAGAGCACTTCGTGATGGAACCCCAATGCCTGCGACACACAAGATCCAATAGTTTACAGTTTCGCCTGGAATTGAACCCAATCTAGACAGCTCAAAGTGAACCGTGCTACCTGATGCGACTTGGAGCCACCTGGAGAAACACGCGGCCGTCTCATATATAACGAGGCACCTTTTCGACAATGAAAAACGACAAAGTGAATGAATGAGAGAACTACAAAACACACCTTGACAGGTTTTACCATAACCGAGCACGTACCGTCATACGTGCTGCGTGCTGTGCGAGAATGACGTCACGGATTCACGCGCGCATCACACACATGATGACGTAACGCTCTGCGCGAACCTTCGTCGCATTCAGTCATTATAATTGAGATTATGACGCAGTGACGAATTAATTGCCGAATTAAAAAATTAGACCGATTAATGATGCGATTGGATGCCAATAATTGCGTAAATTAATTTATTTTTGGATAATGTCGATTTTAAGATCGCCTTAAGTGTAAATGTGGGTGTTGACGTTAGCATATTGGTATAAAAGTTGTACTTGTGCAATGATCTTGTAAGAATTGTCGTGTCTTTGTTATTTTATCATTACCGTACTCGTACAGCATTTCAAGAAGCTCGTGTAACAGTAATATGAACGTTACGATGCGTACAATGGTCGTTGAGTAGGTACGTGCGTCACATTATAATCTATAACACAATCGGTGTCAGCGCTTTAAATTTGTTGAGAACCTTTAAAGGACGTAAAAATTTGCATGTCATGACGTAAAAATTAGCATATGACGTAGGAGCATTAACATATGCAGATGAGCAGGCGGCTGTTGTGACGGCGCTCGCACGTGTCCCTCGCAGAGAGAAAACATGGCGGCGAGGTGAGATTTGCGGCCTGTGCTGGTGCCGGCGCCGGCGTCTCTAGCAGCGGCTGTTATCTCCGAGAATTGCCCCGGAGGAGGGAGAAAGAAGAGGGACGGAGAAGGAAGAGGAGAAGTAAAGGGAAGGCGATCCTGTTTTTGTATTACGCACCGACGTTTGCTGTTCAAAGGGGGCCCAAGGTGAGCCTGAAGCGATCACTTGGCGTTTGGTGAAAAGAAAGTTTGATCGGGAGAGGACAAATGAGAGCTGCGGAGATGTGGGGAAGGAGTGAGACTGGTGGAGGGAACGAACGTGAACGTTACGTACAGTTGAACGTGAATATACGTATAAGTAGATGGGTTTATTGTCGGAAGAAGAGGATGAAAAGATGAGAAAACGGGAGAGGAAACTAGATTGTATACAGGTGGGATTTATATACGTGGAGAGTCGACCTGGCGGACGGGCAGAGTCGGACGGAGCAGAGTCGAGTCGGACGGAGCAGAGTCGAGTCGGACGGAGCAGAGTCGGACGGAGCAGAGTCGGACGGAGCAGAGTCGGACGGAGCAGAGTCGGACGGAGCAGAGTCGGACGGAGCAGAGTCGAGTCGGACGGAGCAGAGTCGAGTCGGACGGGCAGGGTCGAGTCGAGTCTGACGGGCAGGGTCGAGTCGGACGGGCAGGGTCGAGTCGGACGGGCAGGGTCGAGTCGAGTCGGACGGGCAGAGTCGAGTCGGACGGGCAGGGTCGAGTCGAGTCGGACGGGCAGGGTCGAGTCGAGTCGGACGGGCAGGGTCGAGTCGAGTCGGACGGGCAGGGTCGAGTCGAGTCGGACGGGCAGGGTCGAGTCGAGTCGGACGGGCAGGGTCGAGTCGAGTCGGACGGGCAGGGTCGAGTCGAGTCGGACGGGCAGGGTCGAGTCGAGTCGGACGGGCAGGGTCGAGTCGAGTCGGACGGGCAGGGTCGAGTCGAGTCGGACGGGCAGGGTCGAGTCGAGTCGGACGGGCAGGGTCGAGTCGAGTCGGACGGGCAGGGTCGAGTCGAGTCGGACGGGCAGGGTCGAGTCGAGTCGGACGGGCAGGGTCGAGTCGAGTCGGACGGGCAGGGTCGAGTCGAGTCGGACGGGCAGGGTCGAGTCGAGTCGGACGGGCAGGGTCGAGTCGAGTCGGACGGGCAGGGTCGAGTCGAGTCGGACGGGCAGGGTCGAGTCGAGTCGGACGGGCAGGGTCGAGTCGAGTCGGACGGGCAGGGTCGAGTCGAGTCGGACGGGCAGGGTCGAGTCGAGTCGGACGGGCAGGGTCGAGTCGAGTCGGACGGGCAGGGTCGAGTCGAGTCGGACGGGCAGGGTCGAGTCGAGTCGGACGGGCAGGGTCGAGTCGAGTCGGACGGGCAGGGTCGAGTCGAGTCGGACGGGCAGGGTCGAGTCGAGTCGGACGGGCAGGGTCGAGTCGAGTCGGACGGGCAGGGTCGAGTCGAGTCGGACGGGCAGGGTCGAGTCGGACGGGCAGGGTCGAGTCGGACGGGCAGGGTCGAGTCGGACGGGCAGGGTCGAGTCGGGTCGGACGGGCAGGACAGCGCCGGGCCGGGTCGGGACGGCCAGGACAGCGCCGGGCCGGGCCGGGACGGTCAGGACAGCGCCGGGCCGGGCCGGGACGGTCAGGACAGCGCCGGGCCGGGCCGGGACGGTCAGGACAGCGCCGGGCCGGGCCGGGACGGTCAGGACAGCGCCGAGCCGGGCCGGGACGGTCAGGACAGCGCCGAGCCGGGCCGGGACGGTCAGGACAGCGCCGAGCCGGGCCGGGACGGTCAGGACAGCGCCGAGCCGGGCCGGGACGGTCAGGACAGCGCCGAGCGGGGCCGGGACGGTCAGGACAGCGCCGGGCCGGGCCGGGACGGTCAGGACAGCGCCGGGCCGGGCCGGGACGGTCAGGACAGCGCCGGGCCGGGACGGGACGGTCAGGACAGCGCCGGGACGGGCCGGGACGGTCAGGACAGCGCCGGGACGGGCCGGGACGGTCAGGACAGCGCCGGGACGGGCCGGGACGGTCAGGACAGCGCCGGGACGGGCCGGGACGGTCAGGACAGCGCCGGGACGGGCCGGGACGGTCAGGACAGCGCCGGGACGGGCCGGGACGGTCAGGACAGCGCCGGGACGGGCCGGGACGGTCAGGACAGCGCCGGGACGGGCCGGGACGGTCAGGACAGCGCCGGGACGGTCAGGACAGCGCCGGGACGGTCAGGACAGCGCCGGGACGGTCAGGACAGCGCCGGGACGGGCCGGGACGGTCAGGACAGCGCCGGGACGGTCAGGACAGCGCCGGGACGGGCCCGGGACGGTCAGGACAGCGCCGGGACGGGCCGGGACGGTCAGGACAGCGCCGGGACGGGCCGGGACGGTCAGGACAGCGCCGGGACGGGCCGGGACGGTCAGGACAGCGCCGGGACGGGCCGGGACGGTCAGGACAGCGCCGGGACGGGCTGGGACGGTCAGGACAGCGCCGGGACGGGCCGGGACGGTCAGGACAGCGCCGGGACGGTCAGGACAGCGCCGGGACGGTCAGGACAGCGCCGGGACGGTCAGGACAGGACAGAGCCGAGCCAGGACGGTCAGGACAGGACAGAGCCGAGCCGGATAGGGACGGTCAGGACAGCGCCGGGATGGTCAGGACAGCGCTGAGCCGGGTCGGGACGGTCAGGTCTCTCCCCTCCCCCCAACACGTCGCCTCTCTCCCTCCCCCCAACACGTCGCCTCTCTCCCTCCCCCCAACACGTCGCCTCTCTCCCTCCCCCCAACACGTCGCCAATCTCCCTCCCCCCAACACGTCGCCAATCTCCCTCCCCCCCAACACGTCGCCTCTCTTCCTCCCCCCAACGCGTCGCCTCTCTTCCTCCCCCCAACGCGTCGCCTCAGTCCTCCCCCCAAAGCGTCGCCTCTCTCTCCCCCAACGCGTCGCCTCTCTCCCTCCCCCCAACGCGTCGCCTCCCTCCCTCTCCCCAACGCGTCTCCTCTCTCCCTCCCCCCAACGCGTCGCCTCTCTCCCTCCCCCCAACGCGTCACCTCTCTCCCTCCCCCCAACGCGTCGCCTCTCTCCCTCCCCCCAACGCGTCGCCTCTCTCCCTCCCCCCCAACGCGTCGCCTCTCTCCCTCCCCCCCAACGCGTCGCCTCTCTCCCTCCCCCCCAACGCGTCGCCTCTCTCCCTCCCCCCCAACGCGTCGCCTCTCTCCCTCCCCCCAACGCGTCGCCTCTCTCCCTCCCCCCAACGCGTCGCCTCTCTCCCTCCCCCCAACGCGTCGCCTCTCTCCCTCCCCCCAACGCGTCGCCTCTCTCCCTCCCCCCAACGCGTCGCCTCTCTCCCTCCCCCCAACGCGTCGCCTCTCTCCCTCCCCCCAACGCGTCGCCTCTCTCCCTCCCCCCAACGCGTCGCCTCTCTCCCTCCCCCCAACGCGTCGCCTCTCTCCCTCCCCCCAACGCGTCGCCTCTCTCCCTCCCCCCAACGCGTCGCCTCTCTCCCTCCCCCCAACGCGTCGCCTCTCTCCCTCCCCCCAACGCGTCGCCTCTCTCCCTCCCCCCAACGCGTCGCCTCTCTCCCTCCCCCCAACGCGTCGCCTCTCTCCCTCCCCCCAACGCGTCGCCTCTCTCCCTCCCCCCAACGCGTCGCCTCTCTCCCTCCCCCCAACGCGTCGCCTCTCTCCCTCCCCCCAACGCGTCGCCTCTCTCCCTCCCCCCAACGCGTCGCCTCTCTCCCTCCCCCCAACGCGTCGCCTCTCTCCCTCCCCCCAACGCGTCGCCTCTCTCCCTCCCCCCAACGCGTCGCCTCTCTCCCTCCCCCCAACGCGTCGCCTCTCTCCCTCCCCCCAACGCGTCGCCTCTCTCCCTCCCCCCAACGCGTCGCCTCTCTCCCTCCCCCCAACGCGTCGCCTCTCTCCCTCCCCCCAAAGCGTCGCCTCTCTCCCTCCCCCCAAAGCGTCGCCTCTCTCCCTCCCCCCAAAGCGTCGCCTCTCTCCCTCCCCCCAACGCGTCGCCTCTCTCCCTCCCCCCAACGCGTCGCCTCTCTCCCTCCCCCCAACGCGTCGCCTCTCTTCCTCCCCCCAACGCGTCGCCTCTCTTCCTCCCCCAACGCGTCGCCTCTCTCCCTCCCCCAACGCGTCGCCTCTCTCCTTCCCCCAACGCGTCGCCTCTCTCCCTCCCCAAACGCGTCGCCTCTCTCCCTCCCCCCAACGCGTCGCCTCTCTCCCTCCCCCCAACGCGTCGCCTCTCTCCCTCCCCCCAACGCGTCGCCTCTCTCCCTCCCCCCAACGCGTCGCCTCTCTCCCTCCCCCCAACGCGTCGCCTCTCTCCCTCCCCCCAACGCGTCGCCTCTCTCCCTCCCCCCAACGCGTCGCCTGTCTCCCTCCCCCCAACGCGTCGCCTCTCTCCCTCCCCCCAACGCGTCGCCTCTCTCCCTCCCCCCAACGCGTCGCCTCTCTCCCTCCCCCCAACGCGTCGCCTCTCTCCCTCCCCCCAACGCGTCGCCTCTCTCCCTCCCCCCAACGCGTCGCCTCTCTCCCTCCCCCCAACGCGTCGCCTCTCTCCCTCCCCCCAACGCGTCGCCTCTCTCCCTCCCCCACCCCCCAATATGTCGCCTCTCCCTCCCCCACCCCCCAACACATCGCCTCTCCCTCCCCCACCCCCCAACACATCGCCTCTCCCTCCCCCACTCCCCAACACGTCGCCTCTCTCCCTCCCCCCAACACGTTCCTTCTCTCTCTCCCCCCCAACACATCCCCTCTCTCCCTCGCCCCAACACGTCCCCTCTCTCCCTCCCCCACCCCTGCCCAACCTTCACACCACCCCTCACCATCCCCCACAACCCAACCTCAAAGCATCCTCCTTGGATTGATAATTTTTCCCTTTTGTGTTTTTATGTCCTCTTTAGGGCGTAAGGGGTGGCATGTGGCCTTGCCGTCCCGGCTGTTTGCATTCCCTGCCAGGCATCCTGGCTTGAACCACTTACAAGTTCTAATTGTCAGGGGAGTTTGTGCCTGGGGTGGAGAATACAAGCGTGGGAGGAGCAAAGTGCAACAAGCATATTGTAAAAACACAAATACAACTCCGCAGTCAAGCTGCAGTTTGAACATGACGAAAGACAGACCAAAAAGGCACATCAGCAAGAAACGACTGGTGAGTCGCTCCACCTGGCCTTTGCTATTTACTTTTTTCTCGCAAGTCGACCTGTTGTTGCCTTTTCCTTTCCTTTGCAGAAAAGCCTGCTTTGGATTACAAATCATGTTTGTGTAAAATTTGCTGTCCAGCATTTTGTATGTTCTGCTTTCATTATTACCATTACCAGAACCAGCAAACGTTTGTTTGAGAAATGCCTTTTGTTCAAGTCTTTTGCGTTACGGTTCGTTTACTTCAAAGTTTTAAATTTTCACAGTAGCTGCAACATATCTTTCGAGGTAACAGGGTTTTTGAAATGTATTTCATTTTTCATATGTTGTTGTTTCCTGTGAGGGTTTTTTATTTATTTAAATACAAGTGTTAAGGCTCGTGTGTTATCGGAACCTGTTTTGCTTGTGTGTTCATTTCGTTAAGCCTGGGTGTTATTGCCCAAGTGTAAATGTTATCCTTTCGCTCAGATCCAAAGTTTGATAGTGTAAGATTTTCAAATATTGCATTTCCTTCTCACCGCTGTACTGCACTTTAATTATACGTCAGTTGAGGTCCTTTTTCAATTTGGTTGTATTTGAAGAGGTGTTTATCGGTAAATGTTTTAAACTTTTCCATCTGCAATTCTTAAACAGGCATGCCTATTTTGTGGTCTTTTTATCCCCATGCTTAAATATAAAAATCGTGTCTGCTCTGTTTGTGTCCGTCACGCTATCTCAAACGGTTGTGCACAAACCTGTTATTATCACCACCTGGTGAGGTGTGAGCGCAGTGTAATTTTTGGCTCCGCTCCCTGGGACCTTGGTGCAGGTCAAAGGTCAAATACCCAAAAATGTAATTACAGGCATGTTTTTGAACATCTTATTATAATAATAGGCGAAGGTGATTGTCTGTCTGTCTGTCCGGGGTGTGGTTTACGCCGTTTGCAGTGTAGCTCCACCCACAGCTCCACCCATTCTTGGAGAGGCTTCATGTAAACAAATATCCACCATTTTATTAACTCGAATAGCTTTGAGGCCTGTTTAGTTAGGCCCGTGCTGTCTTTCTCTCTCCCACAGGTTTATTTCAATTCTAATTCGATATATCATTTCATTTTTAACAGTCGCTAACATAGTTTTAGACTCGGTTGAAAAAAAACGGGAAGAAAATCCGATGAAAGTTTCCGTTTATAGAACGAAATGAATTCTCAAAGGCCTGTAAACTAAAGCCCATTCATTGAGGGTCACCCTCACGATTTTATATCGAATTCACCATCTGATTTAATTTTTATCGATGGTTTTAGACTCGGTGTCAGAAATAATTGAGAACATTCACGCACACATGGGAAATTGCCGAAATATATTTCTAAAAATCGCGCCATGGTGATACACGAAAATACACCGCCTAAAATAACATTCGGGGAAAATGTCGACATGTATTAAAAATTCGCTTTTTCTTTTCCGTTAAGTTATATTACTTTTCCGATTGATGACAGTCGTCACAAAAACGTCAACAATGATGCCGACATATATTTCTTCGTTCTTATTTCATTCAACATTATTATCCGGAAGTAAAGGTTCACGTGTTCATTTCACGTGTGCATGGACGTGTCATTCACATTTGTAAAATATATAAATTAACAGACGGGAAATTGCTGAGAGATTTCTTCGTTTTTATTTTATTAGTTGAGCAGAAGTGCCAGGCGTTGCCGGGCGGGGGAAGTAGGAGGGAGGACGGAGGGGCACGTACACTTTAAACGTGTGTGTGTGTGTGTGTGTGTGTGTGTGTGTGTGTGTGTGTGTGTGTGTGTGTGTGTGTGTGTGTGTGTGTGTGTGTGTGTGTGTGTGTGTGTGTGTGTGTGTAATGTGTATACATGTGCATATGTGTGTGTGTGTGTGTATATATATATATATATATATATACACACACATACACACGTGTGTGTGTTGTGTGTGGGTTTAATCCACTTCTACTTTGTAAAGCGAAGTGTTTTCGATACTTTCAAATATATAAATGAACAAGAGTCAAGGCGGGTTCTCCACTCTCCACCCTCCACCCTCCACCCTCCACCCTCTTTCCTCCTCTCCCCTGTGTACAATGCTCTCCACTGCAGCATGTGTAGTGAGGGGTTGGAGAGTGAGGAGTGAGGGGTTGGAGAGTGAGGAGTGAGGGGTTGGAGAGTGAGGAGCGAGGGGTTGGAGAGTGAGGAGCGAGGGGTTGGAGAGTGAGGAGCGAGGGGTTGGAGAGTGAGGAGCGAGGGGTTGGAGAGTGAGGAGCTAGGGGTTGGAGAGTGAGGAGCTAGGGGTTGGAGAGTGAGGAGCTAGGGGTTGGAGTGTGAGGAGGTATTGGAGGGGAGTGTGAGGAGGTATTGGAGAGGAGTGTGAGGAGAGTGGCAGTGAGGAGGAGTGGCAGTGGAGAGGAGTGAGGGGTCGCATATTATGTGAAATAAATAAATTGTGTTTATTACACCATTTCTGCATCTGATGAATTGCCAGTAACCATTTTGTAAAATTTAATGTGCAGCATCTAAATCAAGATGTCGAAATGTCACACACGTCCATGCCCGTGGGATTCCCACGGGTGACCCCACTAGTCTTATTATAATTTACAAAATGTCCGTCTGTCCGTTCGAAGGTACCGCAAAAACAGCTCAACCGATCGCAACAATATTTTGGGTGGGTATTCCTGGGACCCCTGGGAGTAAAATAGGCTATATTGTTTTTCCAATTTTCCAGTTTTTCCAAACACGATGGAATAATATTTACCGATGTGAACAGTGATGTGGCTTTTATTGAAATTCTACAAATACTGTTTAGATTTGGATGACAATTATGAACCTGCCTCGAATGCGGAAGTGGACAGATTACGGCAATGTGCGGGTTTGATAATATCCAAATACAACCGTCATTCAATAATAATGTTTAAACGTTAATCATGTTAATCGTTTTGTTAAAGTATCAATTGATGATTGGAATTGAGTGAATACAATTACGATTTTGAATTCTTAATTGTAATCACCCAACCGTACGGAACATCACATCAGGCTTTAAATATTTGTTTATGTCACGAATGTTAAAAGTTTATTTTTTTTATTAATGTTATTTAATTTGTGATTGGAGTTATGCTGTTTGGAATGAAAAAAGATATCGAGTTCAAGTGAATGACGAAATGCCGTGACGGTTTCTACCTTCTAAACGTGAATTCGTGGATCGCCATATGCAGATTCTCCTTTGACTGGGTATGGAACAAACGTACGCTTTTGTTTGCCAACGGGTACGTTTTTCATGGAAGTCCTTCACGAAGTTGCTGTCCATGTCTGACGTGCGACTGAAGGTGCTACAGGAATGTGGAATTTATTCTTTTCATGCTTTAGCATTCGCCGTTTCTGCATTGTCTGTTTGCTTCTGGCCTCCCGCACGGGTACCTCTAGTTTAAAAAAATGAAGCTTTGTATATACAATCGACATTGGGGGATGCGTGAAACATGTAGATTTGTTTTTAGATTGGACCCCAGTTCATGCCGCAGGGGGTGAAGACTTGAGGTCCCAGGGGTCAAAACAACTTTTTTTATGCCTCACCCCTGAAGGTGGCAGGAGGCATGTTTTTGGGTTGTCTGTCCGTACTTAGTACGTACATATGTCGTCCGTGTGGGCTAAACCTTTTTTCTCATGCAACCACATCTTTGAGACAAAACTTTCAGGGTAGGAGCGACACCCACGTAGAATGTTTTTACGATAATTATTACATCATAGGTCACGTGGTATGGCAGTCACCTTGGATTAAACGCAAATAATTAAAAAATAAATTTCTCCGAGACCATTGAATGGAAAAATTTGAAGCTTGGGACATTGTCAAGTACTTCCAATGGGGGAAGAAAAGCATGATAATGAACCATTATCTGTGAAGTGGTATAACAGCCATAAATGTTTTAATTGAATGCGTTATCCTAAAAATCTGAAATTGCATGCACATGATATATAACCAATTTGTATTGAAATATTAAATTTAAGGTCGCATGTTTTGGCAGCCATATTGATTTTCACCTAAAACCTCTAAAAGACATCTTCTCCCAAACCACCGAAGCGATCAACTTAAAACTTTGTGTCATTAACTTGGCATGACAATTAAAAGTTGATCACGGAAAAGTCATCGGTCACTTGGTGTGGCATGTGTGGTCATATTGGATTGAAGGAAAATATTAAATAATCTCCTCACTCAATGGGGCAACTAAGGTGAAATTTCTTTCAACCCAAGGGGGTGATATTTGTTACTCCATTTAACATCAAATAATTTTATATACAAATGTGGAAATTTTGCATCCATGTATAACTTAGTTTTGTCAATTTATATACAAATGGCACAAAATCCTGAGGTTCGTTTTCTCATTTGATCCACACCGGCAGGCAGGTGAATTCCAAACGTGAGTTTTATTTTGAAATTAAGCGAGTGGTAGACAGAGTTGTCATCTTTTTGATCATGATACCTATAAAAACACCGTTTGTCTTCTTATTCTTAGTCTTCTTATGCTTCTTGTTCTTCTTATTCTTCTTATTCTTCTTATTCTTATTATTCTTATTCTTTTTATTGTTATTCTTCTTATTCTTATGCTTCTTATTCTACAACACACCTTTCCTTTTGTATAACCTCAGTGAAAGCACATTCACCAAAGTCCCTCCCTCTCCAAGTTGTTCATGCTTGTTTGTGACTATTCCTATATCTGAAATTTAGTGTAAATGTCTCCAACCCTTACGATCGTTCTACACAGGTTAAAGAATTGCTACAGCATTATAAAATATCCCTGTTTTACCTTCCTCCACTTTTATCACAAACATCACACAGATGTATATAAACAGTGTTCTGTATCGAATCGTTGATGTACAAGCGTTGATGTCACACTGTACTGTACCATACACCACCTAACCTATATGAGTAAAGGCGTATCACAAATGTATAGTACTTCCATTACATGCAGGCTAATTTTGCGGAAATGGTTTCATGATTTCTGTGATTTTAGTATACCTTAAACTTGAAGGGTCTGTCTGACTTCAGACGAATCTGTCTGACTTTGACTGATTCAAAACTACAATTATAGAAATAACGTGTTGGTCATCATATTGATTGTAGACTTGTTATTAATTTTCACTTGAGACACTTGTGATTAGGCCAATACATTGCCAACTCATGTCTTGTTGCACATTGGCCTTTTAATAGTTTGAAATTGTTGACTTTGCAGTGAGTGGCTTTTGAATCGGGCCTATCTTTTATTTGTTTTTCTTGACTTTTTGTATCCTGTTAAGTTCAGTGCCTTTTGTCCAGTTGTGAACTTTGGAATGAGATAGTGATAGTTTGTTGAATGCTGATGTTTAATTACTTGCAGACAAACCAGGTTAATGTTTAGAGAATTTTACCTCGCTCTGTTTTGCATCAAAATGAACTTTTTATTTTTAAACACAAAACATCATTCTCTTTCCACTCGTGCAAAATTGTTTTTCGAATATTTCCTGTTTTTGTGTGTGCTCGAAATGAATGGCATTGTTTTTAGTTTACAATTTGAAAAGTACCTTTTATTAACATTCGACGGCATGAAAAGTTTTTTTTTTTTTTTTTTTTTTTTTTCAAATTTGGTCTGGGTATTGGCTTTGCAAAATATATATTTTGCTTTTGTCATTGCCATATGATAAAATGTGGCCAGGAAACAGGCATTTAAAATAAAAAATAAACTGGCATATTTACTAACTTTATACCACATTTAAGAACTTGCCTTCTGGAAGGCAAATCCATCGGAAGGCATTCTCTGATCATTCCACAAAGCACACAACATGCTTGAGTCCATTCAGGAGAGCCAGAAAACAACATTTGTCCAACCTCAAAATTTGGGTGGTCCAGAATAATATGAGAAAAAAATTGTAACAACTTTTTAATGTTCTCACCATCCATAATTGTTCCTTTTGTCATAAAAACACTAAAGTTTTAGGGATCTATGTTAATATTCAGAGGTAGCTCAACTGACTTGAAATTTCAGTATACTACTGTGTTCAAAAAGTATCCGACCTTTATTTTTCGTGCGTTAAAAAAAAAGAAGCTAGGGAGGCGTTGATTGGTGCACGTATGTAGGCGATCCTAATGCGCACGCGTGAATTTTTTCCCACCTGCAGAAGCTGTCATTCGACGGCAGACCGCCGATGAGTGAGGACATGTAAGCGAGCGCTGTCGGATTTTCGTTTTTGACAAAATGACGGAAAAACTTGAACAACGCTACTACATCAAATTTTGTGTAAAGCTTGGCGATTCCCAAGTGGAAACGATCCGCAAGATTCAACACCGTTCATTCCATTATGAAGGAGGATTTGGGCTTCAGGAGAATCTCAGCGAAGTTCGTACCAAAGCTGCTAACGATTGAGCAGAAGCAACTCCGTTTGGAGATCGCACAGGACATGCTGGAGACTGTGAACAGCGATCCCAGCTTCCTCAACACAGTGATCACTGGCGATGAGTCCTGGGTTTATGGGTACGACCCAGACACCAAGTTGCAGTTTTGATGCAAGTTTGATGAAACACAAAATTTGATGCAGTAGCGTTGTTCAAGTTTTTCCGTCATTTTGTCAAAAACGAAAATCCGACGGCGCTCACTTACATGTCCTCACTCATCGGCGGTCTGCCGTCGAATGACAGCTTCTGCAGGTGGGAAAAAATTCACGCGTGCGCATTAGGATCGCCTACATACGTGCACCAATCAACGCCTCCCTAGCTTCTTTTTTTTTACGCACGAAAAATAAAGGTCGGATACTTTTTGAACACACCGTATATAGTCTATACACTATACAGGTGAAATTGGTATATAACGCAATACACAAATTACACATACAATACATACAAATTCTAAACACATCTACCAGCTGGTTATTCAGTCTTTTCCAGTTAGTCTTCTTGTTGCTGTCAGAGAATGTTTTCCTGTGTTCCTGCACAACCTGCAGCAGGAACTGAAGTTGATCTTCATCATGTGTCAGCAGTCCACTGAACTCCTGAATTAGTGCAACTCCTCGTTCCGCATGGTCATTTACCACTTTCATGGCCTTCACAGTCTCACACGCTGCTTTAAAATCATCTCGGTCTTCCCAAGTCTCTGGGTCTGCTTCCAGAAAACTGTCAGGAAGGTCCATCTTTTCAAAAAGCATGTGGGATTTCTGTGTAACAGTCTTCCAAACCACTTTCCTGAATATTTCCCAGATCAACTTGGATGCGCTTCGGAGGATCTTCTTGTCCTTCATTCTCCAGTGCGAGGATCATTTGTTGTTTCACTGCTGCAGGCGCATTCTTGTCAAAAAATGCAAGACCAATCAGGTCCTCTGATAAGTACCACAGATGGCCTGCTAGTTTTATGGTTGCTGCCTCCGAAATTGCTTGGTTTACATCTTTGTACTGCACCAGAGATTTTAGAAGAAGCAAATCACTGTTTGGGGCAGAAGCCGCAAGAGGAGCTGTCATCCATGCTCTGATGTAAATACGGATGGTGAAGATGGCAATGTCTCTCAGTCCTTTCTGCTCTTTGCTAGTGAGTTTGAATTGACTTCTGAACATCCAAACCTTCAGGCTATAGATGACCTTTGACATCCAACGGGCATGGTGCATGGGTCCTGGGGCCATGAACCGGACTCCTTTTGCAGGAACTCCACCCAGAAAGATTACACACAGTTCCAATAATTCCCGATAATCATCTCTTGGCTGGATTTCAGCAACCTGACTCCTAACGGAAAGCAGAACATCATCCTTGATGTCCGAAAGGGATTCACTAACCAATTCATCTGTGGTTGCATTATCAAAGTTATCCTGATCCAGAAATTCCCAGCGAGCTTGGAATCGTTTGAAGATTAAGATCTCTGGTCCAGAGGAGGGCCCCATGCAGCTTACAAACACTGCTCCAATCACAATTTCAAGTATGTGGTGGCGACAAGCAAGAAATAGCAGTTCGGTGCCCAGTCCTTGTTCAATTAACACACATGCTTCGGCCAGCCTACTCGACAGGGTACAATGCATACTGCATAGACCCCTCAAAACATATTTTCCTTCATAAAACATCAACAAGGCATGCAGGGTATTCATAACTCAACTTAAAATTCTTGTAAAAGTATGCGGCAATCAGAAACTGTTTCAGTGTCCATGGTATTGTAAGACGTTACTGTAAGACCATATTGGGAAACTGATGACCATGAGCTACCCATAAATATTATTCAATTTCATTTTTATTTTACCAGCAGTTTTTTTTTTAGGTATTGGAACAGTTCTGGAGGGTGAGAACATGACATTTCAACAACAACAAAAAAAATTGTGGACCACCCCACTCAAAATGGAACTTTCAAACTTCTCTCCTTCCTCTAATACTTGGTGGCACCTTGTTAAGTCTGTCTCTGGAGTATGCTCCCCTTCCAGCCTTCCCTCTTCAAATGGTATCACAGCTGACTCGGCTTGTGAGAAGGCGAAATGCCACAATTCTGTTTGCTTCCAAATCTAGTCCCTATGGCCTTGCTCTTTTGTACCCACCCTACCCAGTCACACCACAATGCTCCTGGACCACGTGTCTTTTGCACCTGAGAAAGTGGAGAAGATTCTTTCAACTCTCGACCGATTCTGCAACTGTACAGAACAGCATCAGCTTGTGTGTCCTGAAAACCTCTGCTGTTCTTGCACATCATCTTTCTGCCATTTTCATCTGAGCATTTACCCTAGGTCATCCATCTTCTTGCAAGTCAGCCAACATCACTGCATTACATAAAGTACGAAAACAGATCCCCTTAACTACAGACCTAACAGCTTGCTTCCAATCACAAGCAAGGTTGTGGAATCTACCGACTTGGCATTTAATATGGAATATATATTTTTTCTTGACTTGGGTTTACTTTCTTAACTCAGTATATCAATCTGGTGAGTTTCTTTGACACTTTGGTGATTTATTTGTTAAAAGACCCATGTCACTGATTGTCTGTCGCAGCAAGAAGTCAACAACAGGATTATATCACAGGTGGCATGGCAAAATGTACGGACAGGTGCATTTGATGATTGGCTTCACAGTCGGGTATACAAGGGTTGTTGCGTTCTGTATTAGTGGAAAACAACTGCTGCACATCTCCAAAAGTTATTGCCGCTTCCTCTGGAGACGGTCCGTCAACTCGACAATGCTGTTTGTCATGGAGTGGTGGCTTTACGAAATTACGGCATGACACAGTGTGCTATTGCTTGGCAGTATGGTATCACTCAAGGTCAGGTGTCAAAGATCCTGAAACGAAATGCTCAGAGGGGTGTCGCTACTCCATTACCGAGGCCAGGCCGTCCCCGCAGAACCACAAGGAGGGATGATCGCCAGCTGCACTGGTTAGTCCGCAATGGCCGTACCAAGTCAGCCAATCGGCTTAGGGCTGAGTGGCAGCAACTGACAAATGTGCCTGAATCCAGAAGGCCAGTCAACCAACGACTGGTTCAAGCAGGCTATCATGCCAGGCGTCCCCTGAGAAAGCCACGCCTGACCAGACAACACCGCCAGCGCCGATTGCAGTGGGCCAGAGAGCACCGTCAATGGCAGCCAGGACACTGGAATCACGTGATCTTCAGTGACGAGTCTAGATTTCTGGTCTATCGTCAAGATGGCCGCGTCCGAGTGCGCAGACAAGTGCATGAAGCCTACATCAAAGATTGTATAGTGCCAAGAGTCAAAGCTGGAGGTGGTGGGGTGACCGTTTGGGCTGCTTTTCATGCAGGGGGCAAAACTGACCTGGTTGTTCTGAATGGAAACCTGAACCAGTTCAAGTACAGGGCCATTCTGGAAGAAACATTGCTTCCATTTGCTCGTGCAGCGTTTCGAGGAAACTTTGTCTTCCAAGATGACAATGCACGGCCTCATCGTGCTCGCATGATCCAACACTTTCTTGCTGACCGTAGTGTAGAGCATATGGAGTGGCCTGCCATGTCCCCGGATATGAATCCGATAGAGAACTTGTGGGCAGAATTGACACGTCAAATCGACAACTTGGACCAGCAGCCTGCCTCTGTGCGTGAATTGCAGCAGGCTTTTGTAAGTGCATGGCAAGCGATTGCTGTCCAAACCTTGGCAAATCTCATGAACAGCATGCCTCAACGTGTACGTGCTCTCCTGAATGCTCGTGGGGGTTACACGAAGTACTGAACTGTAATTTTACTGTCCGTAATCCCAGTCATAATTTAGCTTTTGTTTTTGTTAAAAAAAATTTTTGGCTAATGTGCAAAATAAAGAGATACTTCTGGAAAACGCACAGAAGTTTAACACAGTACTGTCCGTGAATTGAGTTCGTTATCAGTTTACATCACTTTCAAGGATCAATTTATTTGCTTCGAAATGTCAAATGTGGTTTTTGTTTCTTTTAAAGGTCACATTAACAAAATCTACAATAATTTCAACATAATTCCAATGAACTTTTGGTTCGAAGTCATCTTGAAAAGTAAGTTCACCCCCACAAAAAAATATTCCATATTAAATGCCAAGTCTGTATTATCGCAGTTGACATAAAAAATTTTTTTTCTCCAACATCGTTATCTCAGATCATCAATTTGGATTCAGACCAGGTCACTAACATCTCGTTCTATCTTGGACATGCTGCTTCTACTCGCCCAACAATGGATGGAGGACCTCAATGTCAGACATGAGTCCAGGGCCCTCTCTGGACATATCTTATGCTTTTGATAGTCTTACCTCCTGCCTTACTCTCCAAATTCTCTGCCTATGGCATCCAACACTAACTCCACACATGGCTTACTGACTTCCTTAACTCTCGTAGCCAATGTGTGGCACTGTACGGAATCCTCTCTTCTCCTTTCCCTGTCAAGGCTGGAGTGCCCCAAGGCAGTGTTCTGGGCCCAGTTCTATCCCTAATCTTCATCAATGATCTCTCTGACCCTGGAAAATCTTCTCTCGTTTTTGCTGATTCCTCCACCCTCTGCCATGACTTCCTCCACTCCTCACTCCCCCCGGGTTTCTGCAGGATACATGCGGTCCTTCTGGTGAAACTACCTAAAATCCAGAAGCACTGCCCACCTTCATTTCCCTCCCCCCCCCCCCCCCCCCATCTCTTTCCAACTTTCCTGTTTTTCCTTCCTGAAAGTCTATTTCCTTATTAAATCTAGTTCTCATTCTTCCTCACATCCCTTATCGTTTCAGTCTCTATTTTGTCCTACAACCCCGCTGTTGTGTGTTTCCCCCTTTCTTTATGCTGTCCGTTTTGTTCCGTTACGTCCTGATCCGTTCTATGTCCTACTTCGTCCACGAGCCTTGACTCTATTTTGTGGTGTGAAAGTGCTTGCAAAATATTAATACCCATTTCATGAGATGTATACCTAACATGCACAAACCTCCTGTGTGCTTTATTTTTTTTTAAATAAAAAGTCATACAATATTTTGTGGAACCTGTTAATCATCATCATTGTCATTGTCAGTCATCCTCGTTTTACGGCCATTTCCATGCTTACATATGTAAGCCGTGATTCACTTAATGGCTGCTTCGCCATTGTTTTGTGGTTGGATGCCCTCCCTGATACGACCACAGAATCAGCAGTGGGCCTAGCCTTTGTCTAAAGAGATGTACCTTGCAAGGCAGCAGGTGGATTTGCAATCGGAGTTTCCTTTTCCGAGTTGGACTGCCTACCAAGGCTAAGGAGCTCCACCTACCCTGGAATATTTTTTATATTTCACATCAATAATAAAATATTGCACATCAATATTAAAATATAATTAGCCCACATGCGTGAAGTGCAATGCGGGCTTATGCGACTGTCTGGATATCTCTACAGGCGTCATGCTTTAACGTGGACACCAACAGGAACAAATAACTAGTTTAACGTGTTAAATACCGTTGTGTAAAAGTTGATGCATCAACGGACGTAAATTTCCAAAAAAGGTTTTTTTTTTTTTTTGTTTTTTTTTCCTACAGTTTTTAAAACCTCCATTTTATTTCAATTGAGTTATTTACTTGACCACTAGAACTCTTTCGAATGTTCAAACATTCTGTTGTTCTTATGTCAACTAAGGCAAGGTAGGCCTAGTAATTGTAGACTAATGTGCTATTGTAATATGCTGTTAAATCAGTCCAGTGCTGAAATACTTTGATTTTCCTTTTTTCTTTTTGGCTATATACTAATGAGTTAATTTGATCCTAATGTTATAGTGATTAAAAAATATAAAAAATAACCACCTTTAGAGGCCATTTTTCCCCGCAAAGCGGGGGTTGGCCTTTTTTGGGAACTGTGGTTGTTGTTGTTTTTCGGTCCCCTTTTTGAAGCAATGTTTTACGGCCGGATGCCCTTCCTGACACCAACCCTTTTTGCCGCCTTTAACGACAAACCCTGGTGTTGGGCTAGCGGCTAGGGTGCCGGCTTAGGATCCTAGGATCCTGGGTTCGAATCCCGGTCAATCGCTGAATTAACGCCAGGGGGGTTGACTCAGCCTGTCATCCTTCCGAGGTCAGCAAATTGAGTACCAGTTCACTGGTAATTCCCTGCTTGTCGTTGAAGGCGGCAAAAAGGGTTGGCGTCAGGAAGGGCATCCGGCCGTAAAACATTGCTTCAAAAAGGGGACCGAAAAACAACAACAACCACAGTTCCCGAAAAAGGCCAACCCCCGCTTGCGGGGAAAAATGGCCTCTAAAGGTGTTTTTTAACGACAAGCAGGGAATTACCAGTGAACTGGTACTCAATTAGCCGACCTCGGAAGGATGACAGGCTGAGTCAACCCCCCTGGCATTAATTCAGCGATCGACCGGGATTCGAACCCAGGATCCTCGGATCCTAAGCCGGCACGCTAGCCCAACACCAGGGATTAATGTTATAGTGATTCCGAAATGATAATTAAAATGTGCTTGTTAGTAAAAGTGTACTCATCTTTAATAAAATTAATGGATGTAATAATGGCTTGTCATCGATGGTGCTCCTGATACACAGTGCCCTCAGAAAGTATTCACACCCCTTGACTTTTTCACATTTTGTTGTTGTTACAGCCTGTATTTAAAATGGATTAAATTTAGATTTTGTCACCAATCAACACAAAATACTCCATAATGACCAAGTGAAAATATATTTTTAGAACTTTTTACAAATTTATTGAAAATGGGCAATTCTGTAAATAAGTAAACCAGTGGGTCAAAATTTCAAAATAATCAAATTGGTCAAAGTAACATCATTTTAAAGGTAATGATATGACTGGCAAAATATTTAGGTAATGAATATACTGGACCAAGTTCAAGGTCACAAGATCCTTACAAATCCAAGTATTTAATCTTAGCTAAATAATTACCACTATGATGTATGTGCCTATGAATGTTTTCATTTTCAAGAAAAAAAAAAACAGGTTGAATTCTGTCTGTAATCATAGTAGATGGAAGCAGTATATGTAAAGGTATCCATGATCAGACATCAGAAAATGTCACTTTTTCTATTTTGATTTATTGCTAATTAATTTTATGAACACTTCGATCATGTACGTCTGACACAAAAAAACGTAATTTTTTTCATCTTGTGAAAAGACAAAATACCCAATAAATGTGAGAATCTCAATGCACAGCAAGTTTTAGACCCTCGACATAGACAGTACATTAGATTATTTAAATTCACTTTAATTAAGAAAAAAAAGGTTGGTTGGACGTACACCTTTTTTTGCACGTCCAACACCATACTTTCCTGTACGTCCAACACGGCGTTTGTAATGAAATGGTTTCTGCCACATCAGTGTGCTTTGAACACTTGCAGAAAAGTGGTGTTATGAATACATCATCTTAATTTGTATCTATATTCTTATTAATAGGAATTAGAACCCCAAAATAAGTTTTAAGTTTAATTAATACAGATCCTCATTTTAAAAAATGAGGAAAATGATGCTGAAGAAAATGGAGACTACATGATCAGTTTGGAGATTTGTTTGGAGCGGCAAGGGAACGGCATCAACACCAATGACATTCTATGAAGTAGCAGTCCAGAGAAATCCTACCATTGACATTATGTTTATTTCTGAAGAGAAGAGAAGGTTTGGAGGCATACTTGCAAAGCACCAATTCCTGTACCAAACACCCACAAGATCCACTGTGTGATGCCAATGGGAAAGCATCACTTGCTTGTCAGTGACGTGTCTGATGCAACTGAGTACAAGCACGTCCGCATCAAAGAAGGGGAGGTGGAGGATCTAAATGATTCCATCGAAACCATGGATCTGATTATTATTGGGTCCGATTCGGGTCTGGGTCCATGGATCCGGGTCTGATTATTTCCATCTTTTCTTGAAGTCCCTTCCTACCCACCCCGCACTTCCCCCCCCCCCCCCCCCATTCTGTTTGAGCAAATATACTGGTGCATGATGCATGTAATAAGGAGAATAATCATACCTTCACATGCATAGTTGAGTGTTTTTTCCTTTATATTTTTTGTAGTTCTATGTAAATGTTCAAGAAGTACACTTGAAAGAGGAAACCACACATAAATAGAGGTACATTTTGTGAGCAATATTTTGGGAGAAATTTCTGTAACTGTTCGAGTGCCTGTTAATGAATTATTTTGTAATATATGCGAGTTTAAACAAGTTGGATTATATGTAATATTTTACTTACAAAGTAAGTTAATGTTTAGAATCTTTAGATTATATTTACAGTCAGGTGAAAAAGTAAGTACACCCACCCCATGTAAAGTTTTGACTTTTTCAACATATTTCCACATCCAGCTATTTCATCTTCATTTCAACAATATTGATAGATAAAGGTGATATAATATAACAAATATCATGAAACATTTACATTTTGTAGTCCATTGTATAATTTAAATAAACATAAATGCAAACCCTTGGCTCTAATAGGTGGTATTGCCCCCTTTGGCAGAAACAACGTCAAGCAGGCGTTTCTTATAACTGTCTACCAGTCTCTGACATCGACTGGGAGAAATTTTTTCCCACTCCTCCATGCAGAATTATTTCAGCTGTGCGATGTTTGAGGGGTTTCTTGCATGCACAGCTCGTTTCAAATCCCCCCACAACATCTCGATGGGATTTAGATCCGGGCTTTGAATTGGCCATTCCAGAACCCTCCATTTATTTCTTTTCAGCCATTCCTTGGTGGATTTACTGGTATGTTTAGGGTCATTGTCATGTTGCAAGGTCCACCTTCGGTTGAGCTTCAACTTTCCGACAGATGGCCTCACATTATACTCAAGCACCCTCTAGTACAATAAAGAATTCATGGTGTATTCTATGATGGTGAGCTGCCCAGGCCCTGATGCAGCAAAGCTGCCCCAAACCATAATATTTCCACCACCATGCTTTGCAGTTGGTATCAGGTTCTTTTGGTCAAATGCTGTCTTTGGTTTTCGCCAAACATATTTTCTGGTACTGTGGCCAAATAGCTCTACCTTTGACCCATCTGTCCAGAGCACAATGTTCCAGAAGTGCTGGCCATTGCCTCGGTGTTCATTGGCAAACTTTAGTCTTGCCCTGATGTTCTTTCTGGACAGCAAAGGTTTCCTCCTGGCACACCTCCCATGTAGATCAAATTTGTGCAGCCTCTTTCTAATGGTAGACTCTTGCACTTTGACATCAACAGTGGCAAGAGCTACCTGTAGGTCCCGTGATGACATTCTGGGGTTCTTAGAGACTTCTTTCAGCATCTTGCGGTCTGCTCTCGGGCTGAACTTGCTGGGGCGGCCTGGCCTGAACAAGTTGGCAGTTGTTTGGAATCTTGTCCACTTGTAGATGATCAGCCGGACAGTCGAATGGTTGATTTCGAATTGTTTGGAGATCTTTTTAAATCCCTTCCCAGACTCGTAGGCATCTATAACCTTCTTTCTGAAGGCCTCAGAGAGCTCTTTTGATCTAGGCATGGTGACGCCACACACTTCAACAACAAAGAGCAAACCAAACTAAATGTCTGAGGTTTAAATAAGACAGGTTCCTCCAAGATCCTCTCCAACGATGTTCGAATCATTTGCACCTGAGCTGGTGCACCTGATTCTAATTTTAGGTATTTGAAGTAGTGATAAATGTAGGGGTGTACTTGCTTTTTCCACACGTGAAATTTGCATTTATGTTTATTTAAATTATACAATGGACTACAAAATGTAAATGTTTCATGATTTGTTAGATTATATCACCTTTATCTATCAATATTGTTGAAATGAAGATCAAATAGCTATATGTTGAAATATGTTGAAAAAGTCAAAACTTTACATGGGGTGTACTTACTTTTTCACATGACTGTACATACACATAATAGTTCATAATCAGTTCACATAAATTTTGCCAAACATTACATTCAAAGTATTAAGACAGCATTTTTTTTGAAGGGGAAGGAGGGGGGAGGGGAGGGTGGAATGCAGATCTCGTAACATAAAGGTTGCTTGTCTGACATATGTCACATTGTTTTATTGTAGAAGTGTGTATACCATATACTTGTAGCTACAAATTTGAGAAAGTAGTACATGTGCCATACCACTGTAAAAATATATGTATTCCTTATGCATGTAAATTAAGTTGTACACAACATAGCTCTTATTTAACAGATTTGTGTTTTTAAACCTCTTTTGTCTTAATTAATGTCTTTGTGTATGCTTATATAGTCCTAGTTGTGTTTTGTTTAATATGTAGAACAAAGGTAATCAGTTATTGCTGTAATGGTAAGGGGTAAGGGGTTCATTAAGACGAAATGTCTGCAGTAAATAGATATGTACACATGTACGATTGTACGTCCGACACAACAGCCTTGCACGTCCGACACGAAGAAGAAAGATAAATATTCTCTATATGAAGTGTAAACTTATTTTTGTTATTTCGCATCATTTAGCACCATCTAAATGGTTATGGGTGATTTTAAAGAAAAACACAACACACTTCACAGAGATTTCCAATTGAAAACCAACTGTCGGAAAAATCGATTTCTCTGTGTACATTTAACCACATGTTAAAAAAAAAATTAATACAAGGTCGTTAAGGTGGTGGTACCTTCGATTGGTTTGTGATTGTTTCATATTCATTAGATGTTACATATTGGTGGAATAAAAACTGATGCATCACATTCACTTTTCCAGCAGCAGCTCCTGAAAGTGTCTGAAATGTATGTCCAAATTTACGTAATTGCCCAAATGAAACAAAGACATATCTAATTTATACAAGTATTTAACCCCCTGAGTTATTACTTTGTAGAAGCGCATTTTGCAGTGATTACAAGTTCGAGTACTCTTGTGTATGTCTATCAGTTTTGCACATCTGGATTTGTGGAGTTTCTTCCTTGTAGATTTTGTAGCCTGGTGTTGGCTTAGCGGTTAGGGTGCAGGCTTGGGATCCTAGGATCCTGGGTTTGAATCCCGGTCGTTCGCTGAATTAACACCAGGGGGGTTGACTCAGCCTGTCATCCTTCCGAGGTCGGCAAATTGAGTACCAGCTTGCTGGGACGAATGATCCCGGTGTGTACCCCGGTTTAGAATAGGTACACCGCATCTCTGCGCATCATAAGAGGCGACCAAGGGTTGGCGTCAGGAAGGACATCCGGCCATAAAAACATTGCCTCAAACAGGGAACCATGATTGTCATGGGGCCCGCAAGGCTAACCCCCGCTCTAGCGGGGAAAATGGCCTTAAAACGATCATTCATTCATTCATTCTTCCTTGTAGATTTTCTCAAGCTGGTCATTTGTAGACATATGTCATATTAATTCATTAAAGTTGAATGGGAAGTGTTGGTGAACAGCAATCTTAGTCTTTCGACAGGTCCTCAATGTGATTCAAGTCTGGGCTTTGGCTGGGCCACTCAAGGACTTTCACGTTCTTGTCAGGAAGCTATTCTAGTGTTGCTTTGACTGTAAGCTTGGGGTCATTGTCCTGTTGGAATGAAAATGTTCGCCGCACTCTATGGTTTTTTGCACTCTGAAGCAGGTTCTCCTCAAGGATTTGTCTGTTTCTGGCTCAATTCATTGTTCCCTCTATCCTTGCAAGTCTCCCAGTCCCTGCCACTGAAAAGCATCCACACAGCATGATGCTGCCACCACCATGCTTCACGGTAGGGATAGTGTTAGATGGGTTATGAGCTATGCTTTGTTTCTGCCAGACGTATCATTTTGCATTCAAGCCAAGTTCACATTTTGTCATCAGACCATTTAATCGTTTTTGCCTCATGGTCTGTCTCTTTCATGTTTTTTTTTTTTGTTTTTTTTTGTTTTTTTTTAACATATAAACAAACTCCAGGCATGCTGACATGTGCTTTTTCTCAGAAGTGGCTTCAGGCTGGTCACTCTCCCATAAAGCCTAGATTTGTGAACTGCTTCAGACTTGTCCTTCTGGGAGGTTCCCCCATCTCAGGCAAGGGACTCTGTAGTTCTGTCAGTGGATATTGGGTTCTTGGTTACCTCCCTGACCAAGGTCCTTCTTGCCCGGTTTCTCAGTTTTATCAGACGGCCAGCTCTAGGAAGAATCTGGGTAGTTCCATATTCTTTCCATTTCCGAATGATGGACATCATTGCGCTCTTGGGAACTTTCAACACTATAAATTGTTTTATTTCCTTCCCCAGCTATATGCCTCCTCACAATTCTATCTCGGAGTTCTACGGACAGCTCTTTGTTCTTTGGACTTCATGGTAGAGTTTCTGCTCTCACATGCGCTGTCAACTGTGTGACCTATAGAAAGGTGTGTTTCTTTCTCAATCATGTCCAGTCAATTGAATTGGCCACAGGTGGATGTTCAATCAAATTGTATTATCTCAAGAATGATCAAAGGAAATTGGATGCACTCGAGCACAACTTGGAGTATCACAGCTGGGCTTGGGCAATTATTTAAATTTGAGAAAATACTTTTGATTCTGAACCACCTGTCTTGATTCCGAAAGGAATAGATTCCCAATTATTCACCAAAATCGAATCAATTTGTCCGTGTCACACACCCAAAATGGCTCCACTAGTTTCATCTGAATCAGTCTCCAGCTTTTTGAGATATCCTGCAGGAAAGGGGGAGGGAGAGTTATTCTGGGTGTTTCCAACACTTTTTTTTTTTTTTTTTTTTTTTTTACAAGATCTAAGACTCGTAATGGAGCACACACACACACACACACACACACACACACACACACACACACACACACACACACACACACACACACACACACACACACACACACACACACGGTTACACTTGGCCTGGGGAAAGTGCCATCACTGCCGTCACTTCCTGGGATACGTCACGTCACTTCACTTCCATCACACTTGTGCTAAATTTTGAGATGGGGGTGGGTGAGGTTACATCCTCCCCACCCCGCTCCTCATAGGGGGTGGCTTGAGTTGTGATCATGACCTGACCTTGCGTTCGACCAACACGTATGCAAAATTTGGTGGTGATTGACCCAGTCCTGTTTTTTGTATGAATTTCAAACCTAAAAAGAACAGTCGGCTTATTTATAATAAGATAACTTGTGGGGTAGGGATGATTAGCCTACCAGGAGTAACAGTCGAGCACGGTTGTGTGATCCCGAATCGGTGCCAGTGGATAGTTTCCAATTTGCCAATCATGGCGACTGATCTCTGTCACGTTTAGTAATACTTTCCATTCTATGACCATGAGCTTCCCTTGGATGGAATGGCTCAGATGCTTATGCATTACAGAGGTACTCGACAGCTGACATGCAAGACAATGTCTTGCTGCAGAGCATGCATCAACCTTCAGATTTAAAATCTTGCTCACTTTTTCCGGATTCTTTGCAAATTCAAAGAAGCTGCCAGATCATGTTCGATGACATATCAGCTTTTCAAAGCAGATTTTTTTTTTGTTTCCACAGAGGTCCTCCCTGTCTGTCTGTGTTTGTCCCATCCTGAAAATAAATGCTCTGGAAAAGAAAATAAGTAAAAGTTGCTTCAAATGAATCCAAACCTCCGGGAAAATTAGTTTTTTTTTTTTGTTTGTTTTTTAATTTGATTAAAAAATTGAAGCCGGTTTACCTGGGCGGTGTATGAGGCAGCAGAGCTGTCCTTGATTGCTCTGGCCTTTTAAAATTTGCTATTAATATATCTGCCACTATGTATTTCCTGTTAATAAATATGATGAATTTGGAATCTCACAATACTCTATGTAGACATAATAGTCTAATGTGTGTCGGATCCCGGAAGGAGAAGTCCGACCCACATGCTAAGAGATCATGAGTACTTGGCTGCTGATTTTCTTCACAACTTCACCAAACTATATTGAGAAAAACGGAATTAGCTTTGTCTGTTTTGTAAAGAGTGACAGGAGAAGCTTTTGATATAAGTTACTGAACCAAGGAATGGATTCTCGTTGGACTAAGTGAGATAAGGCACAGGAGGAATCGACCTTGGAGACTTGGAACCGTTTCAGGCAGGTAATCGGCTCTATAATTTAGGGTTAGATTCCCAGTTCTGATGGTGGGAATCGCTTTAAACTGGGTAATCGAGTAAAAAAATGATTTAATGTTTTTTCTTTTTTTTGCCCAAGCCTAGTCATAGTTAAAGGGGTTGAATACTTATTGACTAGAGACATTTCAGCTTTTCATTTTTTATTAATTTGTAAAGAATTCTCTAAAAAAATTAATTCCACTTTGACATTATCAGGTATTTAATGTATAGATCATTGACAAAGAAATCATTGAGTTTAATCCATTTTTAAATTCAGGCTGTAACAAAAAATGTGAAAAAGTCAAGGTGTAAATACTTTCTGAAGGCACTGTGTTCACACATGTCCAAGGCAAAAAGCAAGTTTAATCCTTGTCAGTTTCATGATATAAATTCAAATATTTAGTCCCATCAGTCACTGAGTTAGTCACAAGAAGTTATCTAATACTTCGGGTTCTTCCACATTTTGTTTTGGTGCAAGTTGTATTGAACAGTTTGAATTTGGAATTGTTAAAACGCATTACAGATATTCAGGTTGGGGCATGACATCACCACTTTGGAGTTACTTTCCACTTTGTAGTTAAATTTGCCTGCAACATAAGTGTCACCAATAAGAGTTTGACTTTGATCTTGAAATTGTATTTTTGAGTTTGTTCTTTAATGATCTCTTCCAAGCTGTTTGTGGGTAGGTAATGACAAACAGTACCAGATTAGTAATATTGCTGATTTGAACAACAATTCCGATTAACTACCTACATAGTAAGCAGTCGATGCCATGAAATAAATTAATAGTTGATTAACACTTACTGGTAATATGATTCGCTTTGCTTAATTTAAATACTCGACTGTAATTGATAAAGTAAAGAGAAGGAATAAGGAATTGCAGTCAACCCTCGTTAATCCGACTCCGTTTAATCTGGAAATCTCGCTGTCCGACCAAAACATCCAGGAACAGATTTCTGCCATTCATTTTATCCCTCTAATCTGCAAAATCGTTTGTCCGGCAATCTCGCAAATCCGACATTGGGTGCTGGGAACAAAGTAGTCTGGATTAACGAGGGTTGACTGTATTTTTATTTTTATAATAATGAATAAGAAATGTATCGACCCCAGAAAAAAAAAGGTTTTTTTTGGCTATTTTGCTTTTGCTTGACAATGCTTTGGCTGGACTTTATTTATAAAAAAAAAAAAAAAAAAAAAAAAATAACCTGAGGAAGTCCTGTATATAACTGTGTTCATACAACAATGATCTCTAAATAGGACAAAAAAGTAATCAAAATTCACTTTTGGAGTGCACAATGAATTATTGGCACTGTGGGCAGAGTCATACCAAAGCATTTAAAATGGTACCTGATGCTTCTTTGCTTTTGACGCTCAGCATTTAAAAGGATAGAGCATGGGCATGCAATGTTAGGAAAGCAATGGCAAAATACCCAGTACAACACTTGCCAAGAAACTGCTTTGGCAGCACCAACACTCTAGAGTATTGTACATCAAAATAAAAAATGTGAAAGTATATTTCCTCTGCATGAAACTCAAGAGTTGCTTTTGCATTTAATTAAATCCTGCTAAAAGAAGTCCAGAGATTGTTGGTGGCCTACTGCTTTAAGAAGTACCTGCTTGTGCAAACCCTTAACCCTTCGTGTCAGCGACAGAATTATCAGCCTAAAATTATAAGTGTGGAAATCTATTTGTCCAATTTTCTCTTGTTAAAAATGTGATGTATTGTTAGCTCACCTGGAACATAGTTGGGTGAGCTTGTGAAATGGTTGTCCGTCCATCTGTCCATAAACATTTTGCAACTTTGAAACTGCTGTAGAGATTGTGACCAACCTTGGTTAAATTATCTTTTGTGTGGTAGAACTCAAGTTCATGGCATCCTCCCTCTCCACCTAAAAGTAGGTCATCATAAGGTTTAAAGGTCCCAAAAGCATATGAATTTCGATTTGGTTTGGCCAACATGTTGGATGGATGATAAAATCAGGACGAAAACTTTGAGCAATCTTCACTCAAACCACTTAACTGATCAATGCAAACCTATAAATTTGTGATCGACTTTCCATAGGAAACTTTATTTAACAATGACTCCATCAGTCACATTGTATGGGAGCCATATTGGATCATTGGAAAATCTTTCAAATCTATCTTTGAAACCACTTAACCAATCAATGTGAAACTTACAATGTATGATTGACTACCTATGGGAGCATTTGATTGAAATAAACTGATCCAAAACACTGGCCGTCGGTGACTTAACACAGAAAGTTGGCAATATCTCGAAAAATATGAATCGTAGACACCTTAGTGTTGGTGCACCTTAGCAAATCGGGTTAATTTTTACAACAGCAAGTGACGTCATTGTACAGGAAGTGGGCACTATCTCAAACTAAGGCTCACAGACAGTAGGGAGTTGCACTACTGAACGGCGTGCCAATACTACCTCGCCTAAAATGTGTATTCTAAATAGAGCTCTTATTATTTTATCCTGATACATCCATATATCCATCATTGCACTTTTTGGTAACCAGCTTGGTGAGCTACAGGACCATTTGGACCATTGGTCCTCTTTATTTTATTTTATTTATTCACTTTAGCTGGAGTAGTCTGTCCTTTAGCGAAATGTCTGTATCCAAGTGATAGTGCCTCTACTTTGGCATGTGCCATTTCATCACAGAAAAGGGAATTTATTTATTTTATTTTCATTTTATTTATCGAAAGCCTTTATATGACATTGATATAATAGATGCCGAAAATCATTTTATTGGGTTGAACAACAATTGGTCTAGAGGGCAGAGCTTTAGAGTACATTGTTCAGATCTTTGTGCACAGTGTTCCTCTTTTTCATGTAAAGGGTGTTTCCCTAAATAATGCCTTTTTTCCCGACCGGATGATTCATTTCGGGAAAAAAAGGCATTCTTTCGGGAAACACCCTTTACTGTACTCGAGTTAAATCGAGCTATTTCGACATGTTTTTATAGTCTGAACATAATTATTTTTCCTTTGCCATTTGCATGGATAGCCATGGGTATAAAATAATGTATAATTAATTGACTATGTTAAAAAAACAGTCAAACGATTATCACTGATTGGAACAGTGTTCTGCAACATGCAGTCGGGACCCCAACAGCGAAGGCCTGCAAGACTCGCTCTTTTTAGACCATCACTGGAAATGCAGGCAGATACATTCCCACTTGCCCTATCAAAAGTATCGATTTCAAAAAAGAACGGAAGAATCTACAGGATCAACCATCCTCTGCTTCCTTGTACATTTCTGTATAATAATAAATACATAGTGAGAGTGTGATTTTGGTTTCCAGAAGTATAGTGCACCCCCTATCTATTTGGCTATGCAGCGGTGTCTATTCATGGGGAATGCCCCACAATATTTGTCCACATCACCTGGTTGTCCCCCGTCGCACTGCGGAGCGAAAGGGGGACTATGGTTTTCCCGTGCGGACCGCCGGACGTGCGTGCGTGCGTGCGTAAGCGAAGGACCGAATTCTAATCTGGTGTGTGGGTGTATCTAGGCATAAGGAAGAACTCTATTGAAAATTAGGTCGCCACGTCAAAATCCAAGATGGCCGCCACCATATATATTTCTGAACCTTGTGAGCGGAATATCTTGAAAAATAAACGAACTACTAACTTCCAATCTGGTGTGTGGGTGTATCTAGGCATACGGAAGAAGGCTATTGAAAATTGGGTCGCCACGTCAAAATCCAAGATGGCCACCGCCATGTTTGTCTTAACATTGTGAACGGAATATCTTGAAAAATAAGCGAAGTACCAACTTCTAATCTGGTGTGTGGCTGTATCTAGACATAAGCAAGAACGCTATTGCAAATTGGGTCGCCACGTCAATATCCAAGATGGCCGTCTTGCGTCTTCCACTTTGTCAACTCGCATCACTTCACCGACGGGGGACCTAGGCGTAACGCTTGTTCAGGATGATTGTACATTGTTTAAATCTGACAAGTCAGGTGTCCACTATTGTCAACAGGGTCTGTGGAAGACTGTGTCTATGAGGAATACGCCTTCTCTAAATGATGCAATGAAAACTCGTTTCGTGTTGTTGTTGAATGATACTGAATGTAACTCTGTCATTGGCGACCTATGAGGGTTAAAGGATTTTATTGTCTTGCTCTCTCGTAAATGTATATTTGATTTTAAATGTTGGGGGTTTTGCATTTGTCTGGTGCAACTTGGAGCAACAATTGATGCAATGTGATTCCTAAGAATGTGCAAGTGTGTAATATACATGAATTGAGCATCAAACTTAGTTCCCTGGACCCAAATGCAAGATGACTTTAAATGTGAGTTGTGGTGAGTCAATATCATGGACCTCCTAAAAACAATCCAGCATTTCAAGTTTGGGTCAATTTGCATCGGTGTTTAAAAACTGGAATGTAGTTCAGGATAATCCAAAAAATCCTGAATCATTTGCAGAACCTTAATATCCCAATTTGAATATTGCTTGATGCAGTTTGATACCTTACTTCTCATGGATAATATTGAGATGATGGACATACAGAAAGTGTTTACAAACTGTGTGGTGTACTCTTTTGACATTTTGGGAATCGATATGAGATTCTGATCTTTAACAGTAGCGATGTTAGTCAGGGTCTTTAGGAAGGATTTTTCTAACTGCTGCGATGGTGATGCTGTGGTGCATCTTGTTTTGACACAAGTTATTCTGCCATGTGACAATGCCATGGCCTGTCACAGTGCAGCAAGGCCTCATATGCTTTTATTTGTGTTACACTCGGCTCCTCTGTCGTTATGTCGACCCGCCAACCTTTGTGGTTTCTTTGAGAACTGTGGCAATCACTATCTCGGTGAGACTGCAAGAAATACAGAATGGATTAGAGGATCACTTCTAGGCTGGATGTCGCAGTCGGTCATAGACTGTCAGTGTCCAATGTTGACATGAATTTGATCTACACTACTGGTCAAAAGTTTTAAAACACCTCAATTTTTCCAGTTGTTATTGAAATTTAAGCAATTCAAGTCCAGTGAATAACCTGAAATGGTACAAAGGCATATATACCATATATACAGTCACGTGAAAAAGTAAGTACACCGCATGTAAAATTTTGACTTTTTCAACATATTTCAATATACAGCTATTTGATCTTCATTTCAACAATATTGATCGATAAAGGTGATATAATATAACAAATATCCTGAAACATTTACATTTTGTAGTCCATTGTATAATTTAAATAAACATAAATGCAAATTTCGCATGTGGAAAAAGTAAGTACATTTATCACTACTTCAAATACCTAAAATTAGAATCGGGCGCACCAGCTCAGGTGCAAATGATGAGAACATCGTTAGAGAGGATCTTGGTGGAACCTGTCTTATTTAAACCTCAGACATTTACTTTGGTTTACTCTTTGTTGTTGAAGTGTGCGGCGTCACCATGCCTAGATCAAAAGAGCTCTCTGAGGCCTTCAGAAAGAAGGGCATAGATGCCTACGAGTCTGGGAAGGGATTTAAAAAGATCCCCAAACAATTTGAAATCAATCATTCGACTGTCCGGAAGATCATCTACAAGTGGAGAAGATTCCAAACAACTGCCAACTTGTTCAGGCCAAGCACCCCAGGAAGTTCAGCCTGAGAGCAGACTGCAAGATGCTGAAAGAAGTCTCTAAGAACCCCAGAATGTCATCGCGGGACCGACAGGTAGGTCTTGCCACTGTTGATGTCAAAGTGCACGAGTCTACCATTAGAAAGAGGCTGCACAAATTTGATCTACATGGGAGGTGTTGCAGGAGGAAACCTTTGCTGTCCAGAAAGAACATCAGGGCAAGACCAAAGTTTGCCAATGAACACCTTGGCAAAGACCAGCACTTCTGGAACAATGTGCTCTGGACAGATGAGTCAAAGGTAGAGCTATTTGGCCACAGTACCATAAGACATGTTTGGTGAAAACCAAAGACAGCATTTGACCACAAGTATCTGATACAAATTGTAAAGCATGGTGGTGGAAATAGTATGGTTTGGGGCAGCTTTGCTGCATCAGGGCCTGGGCCGCTCACCATCATAGAATCCACTATGAATTCTTCATTGTACCAGAGGGTGCTTGAGGATAATGTGAGGCCATCTGTCGGAAAGGTGAAGCTCAACCGAAGGTGGACATTGCAACATGACAATGACTCTAAACATACCAGTAAATCCACCAAGGAATGGCTGAAAAGAAAGAAATGGAGGGTTCTGGAATGGCCAAGTCAAAGCCCAGATCTAAATTCCATCGAGATGTGGAGGGATTTGAAACGAGCTGTGCATGCAAGAAACCCCTCAAACATCGCACAGCTGAAAGAATTCTGCATGGAGGAGGGGGCAAAAATTTCTCCCAGTCGATGTCAGAGACTGGTCGACAGTTATAAGAAACGCCTACTTGAGGTTGGTTCTGCCAAAGGGGGCAATACCACCTATTAGAGCCAAGGGTGTACTTACTTTTTCCACATGCGAAATTTGCATTTAAGTTTATTTAAATTATACAATGGACTACAAAATGTAAATGTTTCATGATATTTGTTATATTATATCACCTTTATCTATCAATATTGTTGAAATGAAGATCAAATAGCTGTATGTTGAAATATGTTGAAAAAGTCAAAACTTTACATGGGGTTTACTTACTTTTTCACTTGACTGTATAACATTATAACCCTGAAAAATGTAGGTCCTTCCTTTAGAGAAATTGCAAAGAAAGCCAAGGTGTCAGTGAGTACAGTTTCCTACACCATCAAAAGGCACTTGGAAACTGGAGGAAACTCTGACAGGAAGAGGTCTGGCAGACCCAAAGCCACAACAGAATCAGAAGACAAGTTTCTGAGAGTCAACAGCTTGCGTGATAGGCAGCTCACAGGACAACAGCTTCAAGCACAGCTTAACACTGGTAAGTAAGCAAGTCTCAGTTTCAACTGTGAAGAGAATACTTCGAGCTGCAGGTTTGACAGGTCGAGTGGCAGTAAGAAAGCCATTGCTAAGATGGCAAAATAAGAAAAAGAGGCTTGCTTGGGCCATGAAGCACCGCCAGTGGACTACTGAAGACTGGAAGAAGATCTTCTGGGCTGATGAATAAAAAATTTGAAATCTTTGGTTGATCATGCAGGGTTTTTGTACGCCATCGACTCGGCGAAATGATGGTTCCTCAGTGTGTGACACCAACTGTCAAACATGGAGGATGAAGTGTGATGGTCTGGGGCTCTTTTGCTGGATCCAGAGTCAGCGACTTGCACAGAGTGACTGGCACCCTGAACCAAAAGGGCTACCACAGCATTTTGCAGCGCCATGCAATACCCTCTGGTATACGCCTAGTTGGTCAGGGGTTCATCCGACAGCAAGATAATGACCCTAAACACCTCCAGGCTATGTCAAAACTACCTTCGAAGAAAAGAACAAGACGGTAGGCTTCAAATCATGGAATGGCCAGCACAGTCTCCAGACTTGAACCCCATCGAGCTGGTTTGGGATGAACTGGACAGAAGGGTGAAAGCAAAGCAACCTGCAAGTGCAACACATTTGTGGGAACTTCTGCAACAGTGTTGGGAAGAACTTCCCAAACAATATTTGATTTCCATTGTAGAAAGAATGTCACGACTGTGTTCGGCGGTTATATCTGCAAAAGGTGGCTACTCTGCCGAGTCAAAAATTTAAATTAAATTTTGTTACACAAAATGATTCTATGATTTCTTTTTTTATCTTCAATTGTTTATTTGTTCTATGCTTAATTTCAGAGTACATTGAGATGTTAAACTGTGTAAATTTCAATAAGAACTGGAAAAATTGAGGTGTTCTAAAACTTTTGACCTGAAGTGTAGGTTGGAGTTGTCCTGGACACTACACACAACGCGAATTGGACATTGATCCTCAAGGTGTGGCCTGCCAAAGGCCGGGAGAAAGGCTTAACTAGTGCAACAATTTGCCTACCGATACAGGGTGTTCATAAAATCCTTTTGCAACTTTGAACTTTTATAACTTTTGATGTACACATGATGGAAAGAAACTGTGAATGTGCATGAAATGATAATTCATCAAGTTCTGTTGAGGCTAATGCATGTTGTTAATGTTGTTCATGTTATTTCTGTTGTTGAATGCACCATCTCCTGGATTTCTTGACAAGTTGACATTTTCTGATGAGACAATGTGCTCCATCAATGGTAAAGCCAATCGCCACAATCCCCACATTTGATTCAAGATCTACGATAAGTAAATATTTCACATCACCTTTTATCAGAAAAACGACATTCCCTGCCAACAGCCCTTAAATGTGCGACAGTTCTTGAATGATTTCTTCCCAGCCCAGTGTATCGGTAGGCGTGGACCAATTGGACTACATTTTTGGGGGATATGCAAAGGCTGCTGTTTACCAATGAAACCACATTCTTTGAATGAACCTAGGGTTACGAACATGAATGCAATTCATGAATTCACTCAGCAGCAACTGGAGAATGTTTTCAACAAGTTGGAAAATTGGATTGAATGATGTATTATCAAAGATGGTGGTTATGTTGAAGCCTAAAAATTTGAACTGTTGATTAAAAACTTTATATGAATTGTCCTTTCATGCACCATTTATAGTATTTCTATCACATGTACATCAAAAGTTATACAAGTTGAAAAGTTGCACAAGGACTTCATGGACACCCTATATAATACACTCCTGTAATATGGGAATGGTACAAGTTGCAAACGATGGGCAAGACATGTAAATGAGGCCACATCGCATGTGCACTGCCTCAAAATCCCACAAAGTCAAACACTTTCAATCCACTCTTGTTCACATTACACAACCAGCTTTGCAGCACGCCTGACCCATATACCCTTCAGGAAAACGAGGATGGAGGAAGTGGGGTTCAAGATAATCGTTGAGGGAATGTTGGAGTGGCAAAATGAGCTGGGTTCCATGGATTGTGGATGAAGTATCAATTGTGACTAAGACTGGTCTTTCTTGTTTGTTACAAAATTGGTAATCGTTGTATAATCCCATGATCGAATGGTGTGCGTGCACATGTACAGCTTGTTTTTAACTCGACTGGACTACTGTCCAGTTGAGTTCATCACATACTGAACCCTCCGTCTGTCATCCGTTAACTTTTCGACGTTAACACTCCAGCATCCACAAATATCAACCGATTCTGATCAAACTTGACATGCAGCATCCTTACCCCAAGAACCAGGTTGGTATTACATTTCAGCCCGATCCATTGAAAAATGGTGGACGTAGGCGACCATTTTGTTTTTGATCATGAAAACGACGTTGACACCCTAGCGTCCACAAATATTAACAGATTTTGATCAAACTTAGAATGTTTAGCCCTTACCACACAAGGTAGGTTGCTATTGCATTCCAACCCGATCCGTCACAAAATGGCCGCCATAGGCCGCCATATTGTTTTCAGCTCCGAAACGACGTTAACAATCTAGCGTCCACATATATTGACGAATTTTCATCAAACTTGGCATGTGAGACCCGACCTACTTTAAAGTTGTCCAGTCAGTTCAGTTGAGTTCTGCTTCCCTGGAAGCTCTAGTTACATAAAACTTGAACGTACACGTGTCTTCTCCCCCTAGCCCCCAATACAAAAATACTGCCATATAATTCCCAAGTCTGAGCTGCTTCCACAGGGAAGTCAAAATGTGCCCACTCTACCTATTGGGGGTGTGATCTCCCACCCCTTGTTTAAAAACAAACAAACAAGACCAACAGACTAACAACGGCGTAGCCGGGCTTGTTTGATACTTTAGTTGAAGAGGATAGTATGACCAGGGTAGGGATATCAGTTAAGTTGGAAATAAATGTAACTATTAATAAATAAATAAATAAAAAATCCACATTCCTGTGCCACCTTCAGTCGAGTGTCAGGCATCAGTTCAGTCGAGTCTGAATGTTGCTATATCCAGTTAATAGCGAAACTACAAATGGGGAATCTGTAAATTTCAAGGATGGAAACCCTTACGTCATTTCTTCAATTCTGCTTTAACATCAATATCTCTATTTTTATTCAAAACAGCATCATTCATCATTCCAATCACAAATTAATACCATAGTATTAATATATCACAATTTATAGTTGAATCACGATTGTAGCAGGGAAGAATGGGGAAGATTTGGCCCCGGACTTGCGTTGAGGGAGGGGGGGGGGGGGGGGGAGGAGTACAACCATGGCAAAGAGGCATGCCTGATGGTTGAGGCTTTAGTTGTTGAAGTGGAAAGGAGACCTTTGACATGAGAGTGCACATTGGGGAGCACCCAGTTGTACATAAATTCCTGTCGGAGTTTGTAGAACAGCAATACATCGACAATTTTGTTCTTCTCTAACTTGTACTAGCTCTCTGAGGAAGATGATAGCAATGTTTGTAGATTTATGATGGTTTCCTTAAGCTATTTGTTTTTGTTCCCCACCACCGCCTTGGTATATTGTGTGTTCGAGTAGTTCATGATGGAATTTTGCAATCTCACAATCCACCACATCCTATTGGCATCATTTACAAGTCAGAAGTTTATTCCTCATTACGTGGCCTCGGAGGTGTTCCTTTTAGGACAAATTAAATTTGTTCCATTATTGGGGTTGAGGAATATTTCTCTAACTTCCATCAAATGTGGTGAACACTTATCTCGTGCACATTCGCCAGAGTTGACTCGGTTTTTCCTCTGGTGTGTGAACGAACCGAAAGGTTTATTTCCAGCCTTTATGGCTAGACGCAGCGATAAGACTTGTTAGCCCCTTTTTCCAGTAAGGGACAATCGCCTCAAACACCACTCCTCTCAACACTTCCCTCTCTGCTTGCTTTAATAATAATAATAATAATAATAATAAATATGTGGGTTATTTTTTTTTTCTTTCTGTATACAGAATCGAGGATCATGAAAGAGCTAACATTTATCACACAAAAAAATCAAACAGACAAACAAAGTATATAAAAAGGAGAGCGGTAGACAAGATGGGGAGAGAAGGGGAAGCACACAAGCACAACATTTGAGAGCAGGGACATTGGGAGGGAGGGGGCTTGGGGGGAGGAAGCGTGGGAAGGGGGGGGGGGGGGGTGGGAGAAGTGTAAAACACAAGGACTTCCAGGACAGAAGTTGGTATTTCAAAAAAGTGGATTTGGGGTGAAATTAGCGGGGGTACAAAAGATCAAGGTTTTGGATGGGGGAGGATAAGAGATGGTGGTGAATAGCTGTTTTAAAGACCTGGAGGGTGGAGTGGGATTAAAGAGAGTGAGGGAGTTTGTTCCAGAGGTGGGAGAAAAGAGGAATGAAAGAGTGAAGGTGAGCAGAGAGCCTAGATTTTGGCAGTTTAACCATAAGAGGGTTGCAGGCAGATCTTGTGCGACCTGCAGGAATATTTGGGGGACAGAGCACAGAGAGAGCTGGGGGGCAAGGCCGGAGAGGAGTCGGTAGAAAACAGAAAGACCATCAACCTGCCTGCGGTGAGTGAAAGGCCCTCGGAGTTAGAATTATTGGAATGGAATTGTTTATTTTCAGTGTCTGCTTATGTTTTTTTGTTGTTGAATGAAACAAAAAAAATCTGCCACTTGCAAAGCAAGATGCTTCCAATGAGCAGAATTTATTTATTTATTTTTGCCCTTTGTTCTCCATATCCACATTTGGGAATTGATCTAAATTGCGGGAGTATTATAATTGGATGTTGCACAGATGTCATCATAATCGGGCATCGCATGCATCTCGGTGGTATTGTAATTTGGTGTTGCTCAGGGATCGTGGACAGGTATTGCACAGAAGTCACCTGATTTGGTTTATGCACCTTTATTTCGTTTTCAGATAGGAAGCGATATGCTGCAGACGCACAGGATTTGCTCTGACCCATAGTAGATAACGATCTCTTTCCAATATTTCAGCAAATCTTCCTGTCTTGTTGCACTTTACAGTTTCACTTTAAACTTTGGATTGAACTGAAGTGGAAAGTGATTGCAGTTTCTTTTTAGCCCTACGGGTGACCGCCATCAAACACTGCACTTGGAAAATTCGGGTCCAAAGTTTCAATGTTGTTTCACTCTCTGCCTCTGCTTGACAAACTTGTCTGTCAATCTGTGCAGTTTGAGTGAAACGGTTTTCATCATGCGCAAAGGGACAAGAAATTCACTGAGTGCAGAATGTTTTTTATTTATTTATTTAAAAATATGATCGATTTTTGGCTTCCTTAGGTGATGCCAAGTGACTTTGTACCTTTACCTCTTGTGGGCACATGCTTGTGACTGCTGCTGTTGCTGCCCCTGACTTGTGACCTGCTTCTTTGTGGGGTTGGCTGAGTGGGAAGTTTTGCTTAAGTTATTCCTGATTCGTTCAACTGGAGCTGATTTGGGCAAGAATTTGTAATTTGTTCAGGATGTCATTGGTAACCCGCCTACTCTTTAAAAAAAAACAGATTGGGATGTTTAATGTCCACCTACTGATGCGAGCAGATGAGTCCCCAGCTTGATGTACATCTGAGGGGTGGCACACTTTGTGATGTGACAGCCTATCTAAAAAAAACAACAACAATCCAACAGTTTACATTCAAGCTGAGAAGCAAAACAAGGCCTGCCTGACAGCTCTAAGTGTGCACTGCTACCGTTTTACCATCCCCTCAGATACGAGTACAGACTTCTGTGTCGGTTTACACACACACACACACACACACACACACACACACACACACACACACACACACACACACACACACACACACACACACACACAGTATTGAAGGTGTGGGAAGGACATTTCAAACAGCTGTTGAACTCGGACGGAAGCAATGGTGAGCTGGATCTACCGAGTTATGTGGAGGGGAAAGTGTAGTTGGTGGGAATCACGGAATCAGTGCGAGTCCTCCCTCCAGGTCTTTAAAACAGCTGTCCACCACCATCTCTTATCTTCCCCCATCTAAAACCTTGATCTTTTCTACCCCCGTTAAAGTACCCCAGGTCCACTTTTTGAAAATACCGACTTCTTTCCTGGAAGTCCTAGGATTGTCCATGTGTTTTATACCTCTCCCACCCCCTCCCCCCTTCCCATCCCTCCTTCCCCCAAGCCCTCTCCCTCCCACAGATCTCCCGATGTCCCTGTTCTCGACTGTTGTACTTGTGTGCTTCCCTCTCTCTCCCCATATTGTCTCGCGCTCCTTTTATTATATGTTCTATGTCAGTTTTTTATTGTGATTAATGTTAGCTCTTACACGAGCCTCGATCTTGTGTACTGCAAAAAAAGAAGAAAAAAGAAAAAAGGGGTTGTTGAATGTATGTAGGACAGATGGGTCAATTCCAAAGAAGTGGAGGATCAGGTTAATTGTGCCAATCTGGAAGGGGAAAGGAGGTGAATGATCTGGTGAGGTACAGGGGCATTACACTCCCTAGTCATGTCATGAAGGTGCTGGAGAGGGTTCTGGATGGGAGGATAAGGAAGGATGTGGAGAAGAAGATTGGAGAAGAGCAGCAGGGGTTTATGAAAGGGCAGTGAAATGACGGATGGGATGTTCACGCTGAAACAGCTGGTGGAGATTAGGTTGGAGGTGCAAGATGAAATGGCATTGGGATTTGTGGATCTGGAGAAGGTCTACGACACTGTCTCAAGAGATGGTGATTGCGACAGATGGATGGGAGTGCCAGAGGCAGAAGTTAATTTGGTGGAAGGATGTGCAAGGGAACGAAGGGAAGAGTTTTGGTTGGTCCTGGGATGTCGGAGGAGTTCAATGTGAACATTGGTTTGTGGCAGGGAAGCACTGTTAGCCCACTCATGTTTATCATGGTGATGGAGCTGGTAAGCATGAAATATATTCTTGGGAGGATAATATTGTATGTGGACGATCTGGCTGTTGTGGTGGAGTGTGGGTGGGAGGTGCAGGAAGTACTGGGGTCGTGTGAAGAGGGAAATAATGTTATGGAGTTCATTTCCTTGTGACACCTAGTTAACATTAGAAAGGAGTTCTGAGAGATATATTTAAGATAACGAAGGGTATATATATATATACAGTGGTACCTCGGCTTACGAGTGCCCCAACGTACGAGTTTTTCGGGATACGAGCCGTCGCTCGGGCGGTTTGTTGCTTTGGGATACGAGCCGAGATCCGATGTACGAGCTCAAAAAATTTATTTTTTTGAATTTTCCGGTTGTGGCTTCCGGTTCCGGTCACGTGGTTATCTTGCCGTGAAAGCATCTCTGCTTGGATATAAAACACGCAATCGTCGAAATACATTAGCGAGGAATCTCCTTGCTCCAGCCGGTGACGTCATCGGCGGGGATCCCCGCCTCCAGAGTGGCTGGTCACGTGACCGCCAAAGCGTGTCGCGCGTGCGGGTATAATGAGCTACACCTGTGGATCACGTGACCACGGAAGCACGCCTCGCTTGAGAGGCATGGCTTTCGGTTTGCGTTTTGCTTTATAAGGCGCGATAAATGGGCTTTTGAGTGTTAGCGGTTCATGGCGTTGACGGTTCATGGCGGTTCATGGCGTTGACGGTCAAAAACCCATTACATCAATTTTACCAGGCAATGTACAGTAAGTACAGTGGACACCAAATGCACGGTGGAAGGCTAGAAGTAGAAGATCGTCCAAGACAAGTGAGAATAAGCCATACTTTGGAGATGACGTCATTCGCTGGTCCGATAACCAAAGATGTGGTATAAAAAACCAGGTGAGCTAACAATGCAGCAATGAAGGAATTCGGCCAAGGCACCGGCACACAACGACCTACCTACATCGAAAGACTCAATGCCAATGGTGACAGAAGCCAAGACGGCCGGCTTAAACACCGCCGAAAGACCACGGTGTACCAACTTACGATGCAGAACATCTTGCACTTAATATGATGACAACAGGTGCCATCCTCTGACGTACCATTACAGGTACAGGTACAGTACACGTGAGCACAGAGCAAAAGTTCACTGAAACCGAGATTAAGAAAAAAGAAAAAACACCTCGTGGTCCGTGCTCGATATCCGAGTTTCAATCTTTTCAAACACATGATGCTCTCGGTCACGGTATCTCCTGCGAGCTGCTTCTCCTTCAACCACACAAACAACAACTTCTCCATATCTTCATGGATAGAGGTCCAGTTTATTTCTTTACATTCTCTTGTATTATGTACAGTATATACGAGGTCGTGCTTGTTTATACATTATTTGTTATTTATAAAGTACATTTTTGTTATTTAAAAGCACCTAACAAAAAAAATTGGTGTTTTTTTTTTGAGGCTGGAACGGATTAATAGCATTTCAATGCATTTGAATGGGAAAATTTGCTTTGACTTACGAGCGATTTGGCTTACGAGCTCCGTCACGGAACGGATTAAACTCGTAAGCCGAGGTACCACTGTATATATATATATATATATATATATATATATATATATATATATATATATAATATATATATATATATATATATATATATGTTTTTGTAGACTCAGAAGAAGACCTTTGTTGGTCGAAAGCTTGTCGAATTAAAGATCGAAGTCTTGAAGCTACGTCCGCGTCTTATTCAATCTCCCGATTATATATTCAATGCAAATGAGACGCCCTGCTCGTACTGTGGAGTTTCTACTATTCTCAGTTTTATATATATATATACATATATATATATATATATATATATATATATATATATATATATATATATATATATATATATGTATATATATATATATATATATATATATATATATACAGTGGTACCTCGGCTTACGAGTTTAATCCGTTCCGTGACGGAGCTCGTAAGCCAAATCGCTCGTAAGTCAAAGCAAATTTTCCCATTCAAATGCATTGAAATGCTATTAATCCGTTCCAGCCTCAAAAAAAAAACACCAATTTTTTTTGTTAGGTGCTTTTAAATAACAAAAATGTACTTTATAAATAACAAATAATGTATAAACAAGCACGACCTCGTATATACTGTACATAATACAAGAGAATGTAAAGAAATAAACTGGACCTCTATCCATGAAGATATGGAGAAGTTGTTGTTTGTGTGGTTGAAGGAGAAGCAGCTCGCAGGAGATACCGTGACCGAGAGCATCATGTGTTTGAAAAGATTGAAACTCGGATATCGAGCACGGACCACGAGGTGTTTTTTCTTTTTTCTTAATCTCGGTTTCAGTGAACTTTTGCTCTGTGCTCACGTGTACTGTACCTGTACCTGTAATGGTACGTCAGAGGATGGCACCTGTTGTCATCATATTAAGTGCAAGATGTTCTGCATCGTAAGTTGGTACACCGTGGTCTTTCGGCGGTGTTTAAGCCGGCCGTCTTGGCTTCTGTCACCATTGGCATTGAGTCTTTCGATGTAGGTAGGTCGTTGTGTGCCGGTGCCTTGGCCGAATTCCTTCATTGCTGCATTGTTAGCTCACCTGGTTTTTTATACCACATCTTTGGTTATCGGACCAGCGAATGACGTCATCTCCTCCAAAGTATGGCTTATTCTCACTTGTCTTGGACGATCTTCTACTTCTAGCCTTCCACCGTGCATTTGGTGTCCACTGTACTTACTGTACAGTGCCTGGTAAAATTGATGTAATGGGTTTTTGACCGTCAACGCCATGAACCGTCATGAACCGTCATGAACCGTCAACCGCCATGAACCGCCATGAACCGTCAACGCCATGAACCGCTAACACTCAAAAGCCCATTTATCGCGCCTTATAAAGCAAAACGCAAACCGAAAGCCATGCCTCTCAAGCGAGGCGTGCTTCCGTGGTCACGTGATCCACAGGTGTAGCTCATTATACCCGCACGCGCGACACGCTTTGGTGGTCACGTGACCAGCCACTCTGGAGGCGGGGATCCCCGCCGATGACGTCACCGGCTGGAGCAAGGAGATTCCTCGCTCATGTATTTCGACGATTGCGTGTTTTATATCCAAGCAGAGATGCTTTCACGGCAAGATAACCGCGTGACCGGAACCGGAAGCCACAACCGGAAAATTCAAAAAAATAAATTTTTTGAGCTCGTACATCGGATCTCGGCTCGTATCCCAAAGCAACAAACCGCCCGAGCGACGGCTCGTATCCCGAAAAACTCGTACGTTGGGGCACTCGTAAGCCGAGGTACCACTGTATATATATATATATATATATATATAATAATTATATATATATATAATAATTATATATATATATTTATATATATATATATAGATAATTATATATATGTATATATATATAATTTTATATAGATAATTTTATATATATAATTTTATATACATTTTATATATATAATTATATATATATAATTATATATATATATTATATAATTATATATATATATATATATAAATAATTTTATATATATATATAATTTTTTTATATATATATTATTATATATTATATATATATAATATATAATGGTCAGAAGAAGAGTGGACGTGTTGTGTGCAAGAGACGAGATGGAAGGGAAGTGGTGTGAGAATGGTGAAGGGTAGGCAGGGACAGAAATATAAGTTTGTGTTGCAAGGGTGCCCGGAGGGCGTGAATGGTGTTGGTGTCCTGTTTTCTGAGGAGTTTGTAGACAGTGTGGTGAGTGAGTGATAGGTTGATGATGGTGAAAATGATTGGAAAGCTCTTGGTGAACATCATCTCGGGATATGCTCCGCAGGTTGGTCGGAGCGATGAAGAGAAGGACAAGTTCTGGTGTGCGATAGAGAAGCTGATGGAAAACGTGAAAGATGAGGAAGTTGTTGTGGTAGGGGGAGACCTAAATGGACATGTGGGAAGGAGTATGGACGGTTTTGAGGGAGTTCATGGGGGTTACGGATATGGTGTGAGAAATGGAGAAGGTGAAAGGATTTTGGAGTTTGCTGATGGAGCTGATTTGTTGATTTGTAATACTCAGTTCCAGAAAGGGGATAATAAGCTTGTTACATACACGTCAGGTGGGTCGACGACAACTGTTGACAACCTGATGGTGCGTAGGCGAGATAGGGGGCACCTCCGGGACACAAAGATGATCCCGGGGGAGGAGGCTGTTTCACAGCACCACTTGGTTGTCTGCGACATAAGGGTGAAAGGTGCGAGGAGAGCTCGGCAGGTGAAGTATCAACCGAGAATGAAGGTGTGGAGGTTGAAAGAGGTGACAGTAAGGGAGGCATTAAAAGAGAGGCTGAGTCGGGTCGAGGATGATGTGGTTGAGCTTGAAAGTGGTTGGATGTCAATGAAAGATAGTCTGTTGGGAGCCGTTGGTGAGGTATGTGGATGGACAAAAGGACCACCGGGGCACACGGAAACATGGTGGTGGGATGATGAAGTTGGAAAGAAGATTGACGAGAACAGGAAGAAGTTCAAGGAGTGGCAGAAGGCGAAGGGTACGGGAGCAGAAAAAGCAGAGCATGAAAGTTATAAGGCAGCCAAGAAGGCTGCAAAGAAAGAGGTAGCAAAGGCGCAGGAGACATGTCGGAAAATGTTCGGAGAACGCTTGGATTCGGAAGAGGGTCAGAGAGCGGTATTCAGGATTGCAAAGCAGATAGCGAAAGAGAGGTGTGATGTGATGGGGGTGAGTTGCTTGAAGGATGAAGTGGGACAAATCGTTGTGGACCCAGATGGAATTAAAGGAAGATGGAAAAGATATATGGAAATGCTGTTGAATACAGAGAATGAATGGGATGGCAACATAGAGAGTAACCCAGTTTTAGGACCGGCAGAGAAGATAACTGAGAAGGAAGTTGAGGAAGCGATAAAAGCAATGAAGAGTAGAAAAGCGGGAGGGCTGACGGGAGTTGTTGGAGATATGTTGAAGGCAGCAGGAAGTTGGGGTGTGAAGAGAATGACAGAGGTCTGTAATCTGGTGGTGAAAGAAGGCCGCATTCCAGTGGATTGGGAACTGAGTACCCTTGTCCCTCTATACAAGGGGAAAGGGGACCCTCTGGAGTGTGGCTCGTATCGAGCGATAAAGTTATTGGAGCATGGAATGAAGGTATTGGAAAGGGTGTTGGAGAGGAGGATAAGGAAGAAGGTGAAGATCGACGAAATGCAGTTTGGATTTATGCCAGGAAGAGGAACGACAGACGCACTGTTTATTGTGAAGCAGTTGCAGGAGAAGTACATGGAGAAGAGGAAGAAGTTGTTTCTTGGGTTTGTTGATCTGGAGAAAGCATTCGATAGGGTTCCACGCGAAGTATTGACATGGGCATTGAGGAAGTTAGAAGTGGAGGAATGGTTGATCAGAGTTGTGATGGCAATGTACAATAGAGCGCGCACAGCTGTAAGGACGAAGGACGGGAACAGTGGTGGGAGTGCATCAGGGGTCGGTACTAAGTCCACTACTATTCGTAGCTGTGATGGAGGTGCTGGCTCAGACCGTAAAGGAGGGTTTACCGTGGGAGTTGTTGTATGCAGATCTGGTGTTGATTGCGGAAAGTATGGATGGACTGAAGGAAAAGATGAACAAGTGGAAGGAAAGTATGGAGACAAAAGGTCTGAAGGTGAATATAGGAAAGACGAAGGTGATGGCAAGTGGTAAAGCATGTGGTGAGGTGGAAAGAACTGGGAAGTGGCCATGTGCTGTGTGCAGGAAGGGTGTCGGAGTGAACTCCATTCAATGTACAATGTGCGCTGAGTGGGTTCATCAAAAATGTAGTGGTCTGAGAGGGTCATTAACCAGTGTGGCAGCTACATTCAAATGTAAGGTGTGCACAGAGGGAGCTGCAGATGGAGGAAATGTTGAGTTGGATCTTGGAGACGGCTTGAAGCTAGAAGGTGTGAAAACATTTTGCTATCTCGGAGACATGCTGAATGGAGAAGGTGGATCAGACTCTGCAACGGTTGCTCGAGTGAGATGTGCATAGAAGAAGTTTCGGGAACTGAGTGGCGTGCTGATGAGGAGGGGAGTGTCGTTGAAGCTGAAGGGAAAGGTGTATGCTGCATGTGTGAGAAGTGTTATGATTTTTGGGAGCGAGACATGGGTCATGAATGTAGAGCAGCAACGAAGGCTGGAAAGGGTGGAAATGCGAATGGTTCGGTGGATGTGCGGAGTGTCGCTGAGAGAGAGGAAGACAAATGATGAATTGCGAAAGATGATGGGAATAGAGCCTGTGATTGATGCTGTGAAGAGGAACAGGTTGAGATGGTTTGGTCATGTGTTGAGGAAGGATGAAAGTGACTGGTTGAGAAGAGTGATGGAAATAAATGTAGAATGAAGTAGAGGACGGGGAAGACCGAGAAAGACTTGGCTAAAGACGGTGGAAGAAGACATGCGGCATGGGGGTTAACAAGGAGAGATGCAGAAAATAGGGCAAAATGGAGAAGATTGTCATGGGGACCGCAAGGCTAACCCCCGCTCTAGCAGGGAAAATGGCCTTAAAATGCATGTTGTGTTGTTGTTGTATATATATATATAATTATATATATATATATATATAATTTTATATTTATATATAATTTTATATATATATATATAATTTTATATGTATGTATATATAATTTTATATATATATATAATTATATATATATATATATATGTAATTATATATATATAATTATATATATATAATTTTATATATATAATTATATATATATAATTTTATATACTGTGTATAATTTTATATACAGTATATAATTTTATATGCAGTATATAATTATGTATATATAATTTTATTTTATTTTTCAGCAGAATGCACCCTGACAGGACCAGGGGCCTCAACTTGAGATGAAAGTCAGTGAGAGTTGCTACCTTCTTCAGGCAGGTGTTTCATTCAGAGTAGTTGATGCATGGAAATTGTCTCCCTGGAAAGGTAGTGGCAGCAGAAACAGACAAATTTAATTTGGAATTAGATAGTTACCTAGAAGCATTGGGGATAGAATGGTGCATGGGTCGTGGCAGAACTGGTAGGTAGCTTTGGCATTGATTGGTAATTGTGTGCCTGTGTAAGATTTGTTTGTGAGAGGGTCTCATTAAAAGGTGAAATGTGCTGTTTGTGTTTGCTCATTCCTCGCCCTAAAACCCAACCCAACCCCCCTCCCCCCAACCCAAACTTAAGGAGAAAAAGAAATCCACATTGGTGTGATGCCCCGACCCTCCGCCCCAACTCCCCTTCTCCGTAGGTAATCAAGTGTTGGCATCATGGGGCATCTCGTGAAGAGGTGTTTGCTGGAATGGCTAAAAGTCGTCATTTGAGCTTGGATGGAGAGTAACATTATCCAACGTCAAAGCCACTACAATAATAGCTTTTAGAAAATTGCAGGTGTGAGCCATTTGCTCCAATGTAGGTTCTACAAATTGGAGCATGAAAGCCCCAATCATTACCTTTTTCGATGTGAAACCACAAATGTCAGAAGAGTACTACACAAAAGCGTAACAGCTGGGCTGAGTAATCCATTGGCACCTCTGGAAAGGCATCAATACCCTCGTCACTGAAAAATGTGTACAAGCAATCCAGAGATGCATGATTATTTGAAAGCTGTTCAGACCCTGGCCAGGTCATACCAAAGACTTTAAAAATGGTATGTGCTATTTGCTGGACGCTCCACATTCAAAAATGATTTAACATGGACAATCCACATAGGTTGATATCCATGGGGATGAAGAAATTCCCTTTGAGGAAGACACCCCACTGAGTGCAGTGAGAAAGGCGGCGGTACCATTGTTGCGGCGCTGATGATACCCAGAATGCCATGGGAGGTGACTACTTCCCCAAACCTCAGTGGCTGTTTGTTTCATCTTGGTTTTTTGTATATATTCCTCTGTCGATGTGTGCGGCAGCTCCATTGCGAGCTGTACATCCTGTTTATAAAGAAATTGTTCCTGTTGATAAGGTAAGTAATGATATCACGTTTGTTTGCATGACATACTACAATCAAACACTTATGGAAGACTTGGGCTTGCAGAGTGGAGCTCCTAAGACTTACAAACATGTAATTGTTAAATAAACTTGATACAGCACCATGCAAACCTATCAAAACCGAGAACAGCACTCTGTAAAGCACACACCTCCGTGAGGCTCAACAGTTTGTTTTGTATCCCACTGATAGGCCAGATCTGGATTCGGACCTGAACCAAACTCTAATCGACTTGTTCTCATCACCGAACCAACTTATCAACCAAGTTTAATCATAACTCGTCCACAACATTTTTAAATATCGTGTTGTATATCACTTTTTGCCCTATCTCTCAATGGTGAAGAATCATTAAAAAATTAAATAACTCGTATACGAACCCATACTCAGATCCTCATCAAAATCGAATCGTTTAGGTCTTTTTACACACACACAACCTGTCCACCAAGTTGCGTCCGAATCTGTCCACAACCTTTTGAGATATCTTGTTCACAGACAGAGACAGACAAACAGCCAGGCAGGGGTGAAAACATAACCTACAGTCACGTGAAAAAGTAAGTACACACAATGCAAAGTTTTGACTTTTTCAACATATTTCAACATACAGCTATTTGATCTTCATTTCAACAATATTGATAGATAAAGGTGATGTAATATAACAAATATCATGAAACTGTTGCGGATGTCCAAACGTCGGCCTTCCCCTTACCAAGGGGGGATTAATCCCCTTGTCTTTTATCTAGCCGACGCGATCCGGGGCTATCACGTTCCTTCCGGTCAGCGCTGAATAGGGTGGTAGGTCGAATTAGTCCTATTACCTAATTACCAGCGCCTCCCAGGAAGCAAGGAAATAACCCCACCCGAACCACGGTTTTTGTGGACACGCCGAGCAATAGCGAGCTGCGATTCAGGCCGTTAACAGGAACTAACCCGATTGGAGCGGTTCCGAATAGTGCCACGTTTACCCAATGGAGAAATCACTAAGACGGTCGAATTAAGAGGAAACAGGAAGAACAAGCAATTTTTTCAACCTTTGTACAATGAAGAAGAAGAAGCAATGTACAGTGAAGAAGAAGCAGCAGATACACAGGGCAGCCTTAAACAGTCTGATACTTAAAATTCCCAGACACGGGCCCGTTCGCACTCAGACTCACACGGGGGTTGTAGATGGTCGGGTCGAGGGTCCAAAGATGGCGTCCACAGCTCGCTCCGGTCCCCGACTCGTACCACAAAGGAGATGGTAGACGGCAGGCAAGCTCTCCGCGTGTCGTCGGCACGGATCGGACAATTATCGGGGGGATCCGTAAGCTGGGCGATTACACTGGCGTGGCCGCGTACGTAATAGCTATACCGGCGCTTTATACGCGTTCCCAGTATAGTTCAATACAATGCGCCGCTTTCACAAGTCTTCTGCAATGCGCCGCTCCAGCAATGCTTTCACAACGACAAGTCCTTTAACACAGGGCGCTCTCCCAACGAGTCGTCGCAGTTCTCTCAATGCTCATCAGTCTCCTGGTACCAGACCTGTGACGCAGTCCAACAAGAGTCCTTCTACAATTCGCAACGCCAGCCAGTCCTTCCAACAAAGCGCCTCTCACAATAGTCCTGTTAAGGGCTTTGTGTGCGCGCTTATATAGTGCTGCCCAGCGAACTCTCTGGAACCTCCAGCCACACCCTGTCAGGCGATGTCGCCTCAGCCCTGATTGGCTGGTGGCCCTTACCGTCCCCCCGCTGCCGATCCCGATCTCAGCCTCGCTGCTGCTCCACCCCCTTTTTGGGCCTACCTCGTGTCACTGGGCTAGTTCCAGCAAACCAGCAAACCAAGAGCAGCAAACGCTGCTGGTAGCCAAAGCGTAACAAACTGCGAGTTGTCAAATGGGGCGCGGGATGGATTCTGCCCAACGAGGTGGATTTTGGAGGGTGGAGGCACAATGGAAGGAGCCTATTCTTATTTGTTTTACACAACGCAGATGTCACTATTGGAAATGGCCTTATCTCATATATACTAAGAAATAACTAACGTTCTAAGGTGACCTACGTGTTGCATGTGGACTAACTATGGGGGCAAAACATTTAACCTTAATCAATTATGTACATTCTCAGAACCGCAACAAAACATTTACATTTTGTCGTCCATTGTATAATTTAAATAAACATAAATGAAAATTTTGCATGTGGAAAAAGTAAGTACACCCTTGGCTCAAATAGGTGGTATTGCCCCCTTTGGCAGAAACAACCTCAAGTAGGCGTTTCTTATAACTGTCTACCAGTCTCTGACATCGACTGGGAGAAATTTTTGCCCACTCCTCCATGCAGAATTCTTTCAGCTGTGCGATGTTTGAGGGGTTTCTTGCATGCACAGCTCGTTTCAAATCCCCACACAACATCTCGATGGGATTTAGATCCGGGCTTTGACTTGGCCATTCCAGAACCCTCCATTTCTTTCTTTTCAGCCATTCCTTGGATTTACTGGTATGTTTAGGGTCATTGTCATGTTGCAAGGTCCACCTTCGGTTGAGCTTCAACTTTCCGAGAGATGGCCTCACATTATCCTCAAGCACCCTCTGGTACAATGAAGAATTCATCGTGGATTCTATGATGGTGAGCTGCCCAGGCCCTGATGCAGCAAAGCTGCCCCAAACCATAATATTTCCACCACCATGCTTTACAGTCGGTATCAGGTTCTTGTGGTCAAATGCTGTCTTTGGTTTTCGCCAAACATGTCTTCTGGTACTGTGGCCAAATAGCTCTACCTTTGACTCATCTGTCCAGAGCACATTGTTCCAGAAGTGCTGGTCTTTGCCTCGGTGTTCATTGGCAAACTTTAGTCTTGCCCTGATGTTCTTTCTGGACAGCAAAGGTTTCCTCCTGGCACACCTCCCATGTAGATCAAATTTGTGCAGCCTATTTCTAATGGTAGACTCGTGCACTTTGACATCAACAGTGGCAAGAGCTACCTGTAGGGGCCGTGATGACATTCTGGGGTTCTTAGAGACTTCTTTCAGCATCTCGCGGTCTGCTCTCGGGCTGACCTTGCTGGGGCGGCCTGGCCTGAACAAGTTGGCAGTTGTTTGGAATCTTCTCCACTTGTAGATGATCTTCCGGACAGTCGAATGATTGATTTCGAATTGTTTGGAGATCTTTTAAAATCCCTTCCCTGACTCGTAGGCATCTATAACCTTCTTTCTGAAGGCCTCAGAGAGCTCTTTTGATCTAGGCATGGTGACGCCACACACTTCAACAACAAAGAGCAAACCAAACGAAATGTCTGAGGTTTAAATAAGACAGGTTCCTCCAAGATGCTCTCTAACGATGTTCTAATCATTTGTACCTGAGCTGGTGCACCTGATTCTAATTTTAGGTATTTGAAGTAGTGATAAATGTAGGGGTGTACTTGCTTTTTCCACATGCAAAATTTGCATTTATGTTTATTTAAATTATACAATAGACTACAGAATGTAAATGTTTCATCATATTTGTTATGTTATATCACCTTTATCTATCAATATTGTTGAAATGAAGATCAAATAGCTGTATGTTGAAATATGTTGAAAAAGTCAAAACTTTACATGGGGTGTACTTACTTTTTCACGTGACTGTACATCCACCTTCGGTGGCGGAGGTACCAAGAAACCTGTTTGTTCCTGATGAACACCACAAATTGTGCGCAGTACAGTAATCTTAATCCTAATGAATCAGCACTTGCACGGAAGGGAAGGAGGAAGGAATTACCATTCATTTACTGAATCCCTAAAATGCACAAGAATCCTTGTAAGAGGAGGCTCATCATTGTTTTCAAACTACATTCAGGTAGAGATTATAGTATGAAACTATTTTTAGGCAAAATGAAACGAATTTAGAAATGATTACAAAACTTACATAAATATAGGTTTTATTTTGGTATTAAAAATTCTATCATTGACTCTGTACCTGTAATCAGTAACATCTATAACATTAACTTTAAGGGTAAAGCTAAATGTGTATGGACTTGTAATTTTCTGTAATCGGTAATATCTACAACATTAACTTTCAGGGTAAAGCTAAATGTGTATTGACTTGTAATTTTCTGTAATCAGTAACATCTAAGTAGTGTAATAATGTTGCTTCTGGGACACCTCCGTTTAACATGGGAAATCCCTATCTAATGTCATTTACCCCCTTGTCTTTTTCAAAAATCATAAACACCTCTATTTCTCCCACCCTCATCTTTATGAACCTTTTGTCTGTAGTACCTATCCTTAATGTTGTTCATTAGACCACTCAAACACTACAAATATTTGTTTTCTCTTATAGACCTATCATCCTTCTTCTACATATCATCTGGCAGATTAATCTTTGACCCATTCACTTCCATATTAATTCTTTCCCTCCCTCATTGCCCCTAAAGACCTCTATTTCTCTCACCCTGTTCTTTACGAACCTTCTAACCTTTTGACATGCTATCCTTATTCATTAGACCACTTAAACACCTGTGATCCTTCTGACCTTATGGACCTTTTAACCTTTTACTCTTAATATCATCTGGTGAATATAACCCACTCAAACAACGACCCTACAAATATTTGTTTATGTGTGGGAAATAATTTAATTCTCTTGCCACTCTCTTCACCATCTAATATATTAACAAAAAATATGTTTGAGTTTGGTTCTTTATTAAGATATTTTAACTGAGCTAAGATAAAATGGTAAACCTCCCTCAATGTTCTTGTTTGAGCACCTCCAGTGCCACATACCATTTTAAAATTAAAGTATATATTTTCCTGACAACCATCAAAGTTTTCCGTCCACTCAAAAATATTTCCATCTTTTTTACCCAATTCACCGGTATTTAAATTAATTCTCTTATTTGTTTTGTGAATTTTTTTACCAGTTGCCTTTTCAATTATACCTATTTGATATTTTTCACATTCATTATGTTTTCCATTTATATACCAAGGTTGATTACACCTCCACTCTTTAGTCTGGTTGATACTTGGTTCTATCATTTATATAATAGTAAAAAAGGCGGCGGTAGCCCGTTAAAATCCCCAACCCCCCCCCCCTTTTTAACTTATCACTTATATATATCTTATCACTTATATATATCTTATCACTTATGTATATCTTATCACTTATATATATCTTATCACTTATATATATATCTTATCACTTATATACTTATATAACCATAAGGGAGACTATCAATTCCATTTTCTAAAATAAACCTCTTATCATCAAAAGCCCCCAATGCTTTCTTATTTATCTCTTCTGAATATAATTGATGTTTATAACTTCTTATTCCATTAATCTTTCTAAACTCTTCTTTCTTTGTTGTTAAACAGTTATAATAATCCTTAAAGTTTATTGTTTCTTTAATAACATTTTTCTTTACACCTTTTAACTTCTTATCAGTCTTTTCAACGTTATTCACAATGTATTTATAAGCATAAGCCTTTGACCTCAATCCCACAAATTCACTCATAACATTTCCTCCTAATTCATCCTTGAACTTTCCAATCACCTTTTTATTTTTAGAAGAGAACAACTCACTCTCTGGACTGTAATTACTCGTGTCATAGATATTAATGTCTCTTTTCATGTCTGAATAAACATCGTTGGTATTAATTTTCAAAATAAAACTATCTGTATCCATATAAAGTAGATTAACATCATTTTGATATTTCTTCCTCAAGTTATTATAAAAGTAATCATACATTAATGACTTTGATAAATCAAGAATTGTTGTTCCAATATAAATAGGTTTGTTCATTTCAATACTCTCTTTAATCAAATGGATCGCACAAAAGTTCTCAGTAAAGACCTCAGCTCGAGTAAAACTCGGTCTATTAATTAATTTTGATGCTTGTTCCCAAGATGTTGATAGTCTGATATTTTGTCTTTTCCTCACATTCTCCATAGTCTTACCAAAGACCGCATTATTCATCAATTTATAAAAGTCTTTCTCAAAATCTGTTTTTGACTCTGTTCTTCTTTGTGTATTAAAATCAATGTACCCCATTAACCAATGACTTTGATTGAACTTTAGAACCCTATGGATCTTCTCTACTCTTAGACCTTTTGATAAATATTGTCGCAAATTTCTTTGGTGTAGAACATAATTTTTCTTGTTATATAATGTAGTAAGTAATTTTTCTGTTGATTCACCTATATCAAACGATCGTTGATAATCACTCAACCATTCTTTCTTTGGACTTTCTTTCTCACAAGCAAATGGGAGATCTTTGTGTAGGTTATGGAGTTCCTCTGGATATTTTAAATCAATTTCAAAATAATAACCAACTTTTTCTTCATCCAATTCTTTTTGTGTAGAGATACATACATCTTGTAAAACGTTTTTGTAGTCTTTTTCCTTTACCCATCTAAGTTTTCCATAAGGAAGAGCCTGAGACATTGCCCAGCCATACAGGTTGTTCGCGTCATAGTACATCAAGTAAGAACTCTCTTTCGTTGGATCATAATTTGGAAGATATTTGTTATTTGCTTTTGCGTAGCTACTCGAGCAGACTTGTGAAATTCCACCTCTTTTTGCCTTTTCAATCATCAAAAGCATATCAACATCGGTTATCAAATCCAAATCTTGTTTTGTCATTTTCAACATCGCACTCCAGGCCAATCCAGGTGCTGTGTAGTAGTGAGCAGGATCCAATCCATATCCAGTGCGACAAACAGATCTAAAGGCTTCAAATACATCGGCCAATAAAAGCACATCAGTTTTGAGATACAAATCGTGATACTCGCCAAGATTCTTGATGTTATATTTTTCCCAAACATTTTGTGCGTGTACATAATCTTTATCAGATATATGACTATTATTTAATTTGTTATAGAAATTTTCTTTTGAAGGAAGTTGTGTTTCATTGAATCTCTCAAATGAGTCCATATAGTCATAGGGGTAAATTCCCTTTTGTGTTAGAAAATCTTTATCTAAAAAATACTCTGAAAGACATGGAAACTCTTTTAGATTTTGAACCAAGTTAACCAATGGACTTGCCATGAATTTAAATGTATCAAGAAATCTGATATGAGTAATAGGAGATGTGTGAATTGTTTTTGTGAATGAAATGTATTTCTGATCCGTGTTTGGAATTGCTGAGATACTTCCAGAAGTCTTTGAGAGTTCCTTGATAAATAGATGTGTATCATAATGAGCGTTGTTATGAAGAAAGACAGGAATGAAAGAGGGGAGTTGATAATTAATATTACAACTTTGATGAGCCGGACCTCTATATTTACCAGTGAGATGACAATGGTCTCTAACCTTTAGACCTTTACCAATTTTCTCCTCACAAATATGACAGACATTGTTTTTTATAAATTCCCTTTTTTCTTTACTTGTTAAGGACATTGGTTTATTGGTTTCTCTCATTATCTTGGTTAATCGAACACAGTCTTTTTCTAGTCGTTTCACAAACTCCTCTGGGGTATTTGAGCCTCTATACATCTCTAACTTGTTATATTTATCACCAACGGATGATTTGATATAATAACAAAAACCACAAGGAGTATGTTTTTGATATTTATTTGTGTATGATTCTTTTGGATCTTGAGAAGCAGTATCAATTTTTTCTAAAATACTTTCAAAATCAGCATATATAACAAATGGATGTTTGATCTTTTTATTTTCATCTTTGAATGTGATCTTTGAGCCTTCTTTAGGCATATTGATTACCGTTGATTTATGTTCGCCACAATAATTTGAATGTTTATCTAATCTTTCTTGTGAATTGAAGAAGTTAAGACAACGCAAACAAATATATATTTTATTTGTTCTCTTACAGACTTGTGGTTTTATTAATTTAGCAATATCTTTGATGTATGTATAATGTGAATTTTCGTCTGAATTAAAATATAGAAGATTAATATGAGTTTGTTTACAATTGTCAGAAAGCTTTAAAACCTGAATGTTGTTTGTTTCTGTTAGACCATAAACATTAACTGATAAATTATTCATCTTTTCAAATTTAGGAATATCATTTAAAGTCATCGGAAACTTTAGATCTTTCGTATTTAATGTATTCTCATATTTTTTATAATGAGATACTCTTTCATCATGAAAATGTGGAGGATGTAAGTGTGCTAAAATAGACCAGAGAAAACATTTATTGTCTTTATTTTTGATATTGATAACTGCTTTTCTATTTTTGATAACACTGGGTAAATCAATGTAAGAAGAAGCTTTTAGAGGATCTGATTTAAGAATATGAATGTCTATGTAAATAATTTTTCCTATATTGAATCCACTTCCTACGATTGAATTATCCACATCTTGCTCTTGTTTAATAAGTTCATCATAGACTCCTGATGTTTTAAAATCTTGATATGAAGATATAAAGTGTGGCTCAGTTCTCATGTATGGTGCATCTATAACTCCTTCATCCTTTGTCATTTCTAATTTTACTCCCATATAAAATTTAAGTGGTTTCATTTCCTTTAGTGTTTTTTCAATCAACGTTTGAACAGCAGGTTTAACTATTTCTACAGCATCAACTATAGACTCTGGTTCAGGAGGTTTGAAGTTAAAGACTCTTATTTTAATATGTCCTTTGAATGCTCCATCAGAGTTTTTAGTTGTGATAAAATTTGATAAATGTAGATTTGTTTTAAGATGTATTTTGAAGCCTTTCTTGAGGATATTTTTATTACATGTAGAACAGTGTTTTGTTTCAGGTGGAAGAGGGGAAAGTTTGTTTAAAATGTTGTATGTATGTTTTGCGGTGAGAATATGTTGTTTATAATATTTTACTTCCTTCTCGCAAGTATCACAATAAACCATATTTATAGCGTGAGAAAACGTGGTGTTTTATATATATCACTGTGCTTAAAATAAAACACTTTTGAGCTTTACAGCTCCGTTTTATATATATCACTGTGCTTAAACTAAAACACTTTTTCACTCAGAATCATCTAAGTCATAACTATCACATGAATACTCAGAATCATACTCAGAGTCATCAATAAAGCTACTCTCATAACTATCATTTGAGCACAAACTATTAGTATCATAACTATCATCTGTGTTCAATGAAATACTATCATCACCATCATCCAAGTTCAATGAAATACTATCATCACTATCGTCCGAGTTCAATGAAATAGTAAAATCTTCACTGCTGTATTGACTCATATTTAATTAGCAAGAAAAATATTCCCATCAATATCTATATACTTTCTTTCATTAACAGATTCAATCTCTACAATTTTTATATCAAAAGTTATCTTTAAATAATCTCTAACTATCATAGAACGAAATGACATTTCACCAGAAATATTAACATCATTCATTTTACTTAGATCTACACCCTTTGGATTATTAAAGAAAATACAAATGTCTCCTCTAGAATTATTAATGGTCTTATCATTCTTTTTCAAAGTATCGTGGTCAATCACTTTTTCAAGCTTTGAATAAATTGCCAGGAGTAGAGGAGAAACTTTTGTTAGATTTACTTTAATGGATGTCTTTCCAGGTATAGTTAGAGCTCTTCCTTTAAATGAAATAGAGGGGCTCATGTTATTTTCCATAACTGGTTTTACCCAAAAATTTCCATATTTATCTTTGTTCAATTTAACATCTTTGACATATTTTTCTATATCTTCCACCGAAGTAGAGATTGATTGAAATTTGTCTTTTGTGCTTTGAAACATTGTATTTATTAATGAATAAACTTGCGTTTAGTTTAAGTAAAAATTTACCACATAAATATGATAAGTTCTGAAGGATATTTAGAATTTCCAGACTCTCCATATGATAAATTAGAGAATTGTCCGGCTTGTGATAGAGTGGGGCTTAATGATGAGGATTCATATAAACAATGTTTATTCTGTGATTATATTCTAATTAATGATAATAAGAAATATAAAAAAACATATAACTCTTTTAAATTAGAACCAAAAATGAATTACTTTACAAGATTAATAAGAGAGATGAATGTTAAGCATTATGGTGATAATACACCATTTCTTACAAGGAAAGAGACTCTTTGTATTGAGGAAATGTATAAGGGTTTAATGATATTTATTATTCAAAATAATTTTAATGGAAATGTTAATACAAGATACTACATAAATAAAATAATGAATTATTTTGAAATTAAACCAGAACTCAGGATAAAATATAGAGTTTCTAAAATAGCTCAAAAAAAGTTGGATGACTTGTTTTCCAAATATATAAATGAATGATTTTTTACCCGTTTGGGAAAATAAGATAAAATTTAATAACCATAAAAACATTCCAAATTCATTGAGATGTCTAATAGTTGGTTCAAGCGGATGTGGGAAAACCTGTTTACTTTTAAAGATGCTCCTTGGTCCTAATTTTTTAGATTATGATAATTTAATAATTTTTACAAAGTCAAGTTTTCAACCCGAGTATCAACTACTCTCACAGGGTTTTAATGCAGGTCTTAAAAAGGAAGACATTATCGGTTTATTTAAACTTCAAAACAAACTGAATGATTATAATATTGAAGATATAATACAATTATTTTGTGATACACAGAAATCAAAATCGAAACCCATAACTTGTATTCTCAGTGATAATACGGATGATATACCTTCACCTCAAGATTTAGATAAATCAAAAAAGAACCTCGTCATCTTTGATGATTGTGTTAATGAGAGAAACCAAACAGTAATGGATAGCTACTATACAAGAGGGAGACATTCTTCTTGTAATTGTATATATCTTAGTCAATCATATTTTCAACTCCCTCGACGCTCAATAAGAAACAATGCCAATACTTTTATTTTATTTAAGTTAAATTCAATAGATGTAAATAATTTTTGGAGAGATAATTGCTCTACGTTATGTAGTAAAAAAGAATTTGAAAATTATATGAAACACACGATTGGAAAATATAAATATATTGTTGTGAAACAAGATGAGATACTAAATGATATTTTTCAATAAATAAATACAGAAAATGAATACTGAAGAAAGAGAAAGAAAGTTTAAGGAACATCAACAATTAGTTTCAAAAGTTGTTAAACAACAGGAAGAGATAAAGAAGAAACGGAGACAGAAACTAACTGGTGAAGAAGCCTTTGAAAGAAAACAAGAGAAATTCTTTAAACCACTTTTGAAAACTCAACACTCACCTACAGTACCCACGGTAGAATTTACTCCGAAAAAACTTCAAATGCTCAAAGATTTTAGTCAGATAACAAAACAAGAACTTGGTGAATTAGAATATGATGACGAGGGATTATTTCGGAAACTTGAGGAGGTAAATCAACCCCCTAATTATGTTGTGGAAGCTCTTCAAAACAATGAATATTCGGCGGGTTCAAAAACCAGAGCAGGTCTCATTCCAACAGAAGAACCAGCAGTGTTTCATCTTGTGGAAGAAAAGGTATTGATATTTAATGATGAATTGATGTTCTTGAGTTCTACTCAACCAAATGTTAAATTAACTCCAAGATTAATGTTTCTTCTAACAAACCCCGGATTCAGCGGTTCAAAATATTTTGAGGAACCACTTGATATGGAAAGAGAGGAAGATAGGGTATATATTGAGTTGCTAAATGCACTTGATTATGGAGTTTCTGTTGCTGGTAAAAGTAAGAAGAATGAGAAGGAGAAACATATTATTGATGCTTTAAGTAAGCTTGGTTCGGGTGTTAGTTTTCTTCCAAATGACCCATCACAATTAGTTAATAGGCTATTATTGTTGTTAGGTAGTAAGAAGGCTGGAAACAACAATTGTTTTAATGAATCCTCAGCCATTTTAGATCAGTTGATGAACATGAAAATAATTAATAAATGTCAATACAAAGATATTTTATTAGATATTAAATAAGATGAGAAGCACAATTCTTAGTTTTAATTTCACAACGAGCGATTACACAGCTTCATTCCCTTACCCACTACAACTTGACCCCCTTACCTCATATGAGGCATCTTTGTTGTCAATGGAAACTTACAATACCCTTTTTAATATCACAGAGAAAAACAACAAGTTTAGTTATAATCCAGGAAGTGGATATAAAACTATAACCGTTTCACCTGGAGCTTACGAGATTTCTCAAATATCTTCAGAAGTCTCTCGCCTTATGAAAGAAAAAGGTGATGAACCAAAAAATATTGTAATAGATATTCAAAAACACACTTCAAAATCAACTATTAAACTTAAAAATAATTATAAAGTTGATTTCACGATTGAAAATTCGTTTAGAGAGCTATTGGGTTTCTCTTCAAAAAAGATTGAAAATAACGGGACGTTTTACAGTGATAATGTTATCCAAATATCCTCCGGTATAAATTCAGTATTAATTCATTGTGATTTGATTGATGGTGCTTATAACGATGGAATAAGAACAAATACAATATTTTCATTCAGTGCATACTCAACCCCGATTGGTTATAAATTTAATATGGAACCAAAAAATCTTGTCTATTTACCTGTGTCAGGAAAAACCATATACAGAGTAAATTTTAGGATAACCGACCAAGATAATCGTATGATATCCTTTAATGATGAAATTATATCCATCAGAATTCACCTACGTGAAGTTTTTCAATAAATAAATAATGGTTATTGTGAGAAAACACGAGTTGGGAAAATATAAAATAATTACAGGGGAGGGCATGTTCCTTTCACCAGACTATACAAGGTATGTGGGTAGAGGATACTATAAACCTAAGAGACAACGAGGTGTAGGTCATCAATTTCGAAATAAAGGAGATGGGATAATTGATACTCTAATGGGTATTGGTTCAACCATCCTTAAACATAAAGACCTAATTGGTTCAACTGCTTCTGCCGTGGGCTCCGTTGCGGGTGCTATAAAGAGTATAAAAGATGCTCAAAAGGAGTCTCATAAATTACAAGCAATCAAAGAAATAAAAAAAGGTAAAACTCAACTATCTTCACAAGAACGACAAAAAATCATTAAAATACTTGGGTCAGGGTTTCAACAATTTTAATGCTATATAAATACAAGTATGGAAGCGATTGATAGTATCTATGATTTGGATGATACGATTATCATTTCAAACTCCACTAAAAAGGAAGACTATTTTAAGGTAAATGCTATAACAGGAACAGACTGGAATTCAAACGGAACAAAAAGTTTTGAAATAAATAATCAACAAACTTACTTGAATATAGCTGATAGTTTCTTGCTGTGTAAATTTAAATTCACTAAGGCTGCGAATAATACTAATGCTACACTCGTAAATGATTTCTTCTGGAAAATGTTTGACAGTGTCCGCCTGTATATTGGAACACAAGAGGTTGAAGCGGTTGATTATGTCTCTGCTACATCTGAAATGATGAAATTTACACTATATTCGTTTAGTGATAGAATGGGTAAGGGAGCTGTTGAGGGTTTTATTCCTGATATGTCAACGGGTACAAACGCAGACCCTGGTTATAGTCAAAGGAAGTCAATGTATAATGATGACGCAAAAGCTGAGAATAGTTTTACCGTAGCAGTACCTCTGAAAGGTATATTTGGATTTTGTGATTATGATAAAGTTTTGTATGGGCTTAAAATTAGATTTCAACTACAAAGGAATGATAATGTAAATAGATTGCTTTTTGGGGATGAAAATGCTTTTGGAGAAAATAATAAATTTGTTATTAATGATTTGTGTTGGTATATCAGTGAATATACTCCTAATCTTAAAACGGAAGAGATGTTAAATAGAAGACTTAACTCAAAGAAACCGCTAAATGTATCATACCTTAAAAGAAGATGTCAACACGTTAAACTGGAACACACTACCTACACTTGGAATTTAGGTGTTCTTCAAGGAAAGCCACGATACCTCTGGCTCATTTTTAAAAAACCAGATGGAGAGGACGGTACTAATAAGAATAATGCCCTGAGTGATAATGCAAAGGTGAAACAACTTCGGGTTTCTCTTGATGGCACATTTTATCCGCGAGATAGATTGGAAATTGATTGGGAAAAAAATGATTATGCGGAAGCCTACAAGTCCTACCAAAAGGTGTGTGAAAGTAATGGTAATAATGATCCTATTTTGGATATGGTTGCGTTTCAAAAACTTTATACAATCTACGCAATTGACCTGAGTTCTCAAAAGGAAACTATAAAGTCTAATCGAGTAGATACTTCTCTATACATTGAAAGAGGGGAGAGTGAAGAGGTTAATGCATATTGTTTGCTTTTGGAGGAAACAGAATTACAGATTAATACAGATAATGGTGTTATGATTAATATCACATAGGTTTTTTCTCATAAATAAATGGTTGGGGTATATGTTAATCAAATCAATCTTAATAAATTAACATCTTGTATTCAAAATCAAAAGCCTTGTATTATTAATGTTAATACAATTCAAAGAAAAGGAGCTGTAAGAATTGATGTTTTACTCACACACACACAAGTAAAAACACTAAATGATGTTGGATCACTTAAAATTAAAATGACGAAACCTATGTTAAAGAAATATTCAATAGACGAGTCAAGAGGAGGATTTCTCCCATTTCTAATTCCTTTATTTGCTGGTTTAAGTGCGGCGGGAGCATTGACTGGTGGTATTTCAGCAGCGGTAAAAACTGCTAACGAAAGGAAGGCACAACTAAAAGCTCAAAAAGAATTGGAAAGACATAACAAGGAGTTGGAGAAACAAATTAGTGGAAGTGGTGTAATTGTAGATTTTGCTCAAAAACTTGAAAGTCTACCTGATAAAGCTAGATTGTTGGTTGGAGATATGCTTTCCTCTATCGCTCAAGCGGGTGTTAAACTAACTAAACGGGGTAATGGATTGTATCTTTCTCATAAATAAATGGATAAATGGTTTAAACAATTTGGAAAGAATACAACGTCAAATATAGAACCAGCTAAGTATTGTAAAACACTAAAAATTGATAATGTGGTTATTTGTATGAGAGATGAATTAACACGTATAAATAAGAATACAAAGAATATTATTATGAATTTAGACACACAGAATGGTTCTCATTGGGTTTGTATTCATAATAGTCAGGATAAATATTATTTTGATAGTTATGGTATGCCACCACCTGTTGAAGTAATACAATTCTTACAGAATGGTGTTTATCAAACATTCCAAGTTCAAGAAATTAATTCTAAATGTTGTGGCCAATTATGTTTATATGTATTATTTCAACTCAACAATAATGAAAATTTTTATGATATCATTTTTTATCTAATATAAATGACCTATGTTGGAAAAGATGGTTCTATCTTTGGAAAATCCTCTCAGGATATTGATTTATCAAATTATTATACAAAGGCACAGGCTGAACGACAAAAATATAGTGTAAGTAAAAATATTAATATGAAGAATACTTATAAATTAATCAATTATCCAAACCCTACAGATGCGAATGACTTGATTAGATTCAGTGATTTATCACAATATATATCTTTAAAGAAAACAGCACGTTTTGTGAAACAAGTAAAATTTACAACCACAACACCTGGTTATACTGACCATACACCTTTCCTCATTGAATTTAACTACCTGCTTACAATTAAATTTTATAAAGAAGGACATTTAGTTAATATGCGAATTAATAAATGGGGGTATGATATGCCTGATTTAGGGTATAATTGGTCTTTTTCAATAAACATAGAAGACCTACATGATTTAAATCAGTCTCGTAAAGAAGAATATTATCCACTTGGTGAAGATAAGGATTTATGTGGAAGTACAATTAGTAAACAACAAATACGTGATTTTAAGAAAATAAAAATATATGATAGTATAGCGATGGTTCGCATGACAAAGAAGGAAGGTAATGAGATAAGGATAGAAAGCCGAGGAATACAAACCGATTTGGTAGTGGGAAGATGGGGTGGTATTACCTGTCATAATATTAATCTCACATATATTTCTGATACATAAATGGCAGGAAGAAGACTACAAGAGAATTATAATTTTTGTATTCAAGGATACCTACAAGAAAAGGGTGCTCGGTATTACATACCTTATGATTTGGAGCATATACATGGGAATTTTGTCATAAAAAACTGGCCTTATACTGATATTGTTAAACCCACAAATAGAGACTTGTTTAAAATATTAAATAAAAATGAACTTCTCAAAGTTATGAAATATAAAACTCTTTTAGAAATCGTCAACAAATCTTATTGGTATCCTATTATGAGAAAAATAATTATAGATACAAGAATATCTCAAAATCCAGATGAGTATATGTATAATATTCTTTGGGGTTCAAACTCAAGGGTAGCAAGGGATGAGGAAGGAGTTGAAGAAGAGAAGGAGGAAAGAGAGAAAAAGGAGAAGGAGGAAAGGGAGAGGGAGGAGAAGGAGGAGAGGGAGAAAAAGGAGGAGAAGGAGGAGAGGGAGAAAAAGGAGAAGGAGGAAAGGGAGAAAAGGGAGAAGGAGGAAAGGGAGAAAAGGGAGAAAAAGGAGAAGGAGGAGAGGGAGAAAATGGAGGAGGAGGAGAGGGAGCAAAGAGAGAGGGAGGAAAAATATAAAAAGATGGAAATCAGTGAGATTCATAAAAGATTGAGTGTATTAAAGCAAATAAATCAATCTCAACGCACCGAAGAGGAAATTAAAGAATTAACAACTCTTATGAAGATAATTGTTTCAAAAATAAGAACGTCAATGTCTTCAATTTCAGGGAGGAGATTTAAACGAGAAAGTGGTGAAGAAGAAGAAGAAGAAGAAGGAAAAGATTATGTGATTGATGATGTTGGTGTCATTGACTTTAGTTAGTTTTATTTGTAAATAAATGGAGGAGAGAGTGAAGGCATTCCTTAGGATTCTTTATGTTTTAAAAATCAAGATTGAAATGTATATGTTGAAAACCAAAAAGGTTTTGATACTCTGTCGGAATTTTTCTGATAAATAAATATGAGTTATTGTCTCAAATGTAAAAAGAAAACTAAATCTAAAAATATCTCTTATGTTAAAGCTAAAAATAATAGAGTTTGTCAAAAAGGAATATGTCAAGTGTGTGGCTCTAAAAAGTGCCAATTCATCTCTCCTAAAAGAGGAGGAGACATACAAAAGTTTCTGTCAGGAAGTAAATTTACAACAACTGGAATTCCAGGGGAATTACACCTTCCAGGGTATTCTTTCTGTGGTCCAGGAACAAACTTGGATAAAAGATTAGATGAGGCTAACAATCCTAAACCTTGGTCTAAACCTACAAATAGGGTTGATGAAGTGTGTATGAAGCATGATATTGCTTATGGGGATACCACTACGTTGACTGAAAAACATAAAGCCGACAGCGAAATGTTGTATAATTTGTCTTTGATACAAAATCCAACGTTGAGAGAGAAAGTTGATAGGTTTATTGTGAGAAATTTGATAAATGCTAAATTGAAACTTGGTCTTGGTTATTCCTCAAAAAACTATTAGGCTCTAATGATGTCATCAAGACTGAGGAGCTTTTGGCTGAAGAATTACACAAACCTATAATCACAAAGTTTAAAAGAAGGAAGGTTTATTCTAAATACACCGACCACATATGGTCCGCTGATTTAATTGAATTGAATAATGACAGGGGATACAGGTATGCTTTAACCGTTATTGATTTGAGGAGTAGATTTGCCTGGGTTGTCCCTTTAAAAAATAAAAGGGGTGATACTTTAATGTTAGCCTTTAAGCGAATATTTGATCGGGATAAAAGGAAACCAAAGAAGTTATGGACTGATGAGGGAACAGAGTTCTATAACAAAATATTCATGAAATTTCTTAAGGGGAAGGGTATTAAATTATACAGCACCTTTAATGAAGGAAAGGCAGTTGTTATTGAGCGTTTTAATCGTACTTTAAAAGAGAAATTATATAAAAAATTCACACAACTCAGTTCTCAAAAATGGGTGTATTTAATTCAGGATATTGTAGATAATTACAATAATACAGTTCATTCATCAACAAAATCAAAACCATCAGAAACATTTACAAAATTAGAATATGAAAAGGAGATTAATTTGAGAAAGCCCAAGTTTAAAGTTGGTGATATTGTAAGAATATACAAATGGAAAAGCCATTTTGAGAAAGGTTATACAAAGAGATGGACTAATGAATTATTTAAAATCGTTGATGTAATGGATACAGTCCCTTGGACCTACAAATTATATGATTTAAATGGAGAAGAAATCTTGGGTTCATTTTACTCACAAGAATTACAAAAAACACAAGTAAGCAGATAATACCCTTGAAAATAATAAATAAATAAATAAAATGTAATGGGGATACGTTTTTAAATCTGTGAACCCCAAACACAGAATCCCTCAACTTTCCAGTTGGGGCTTAACTTTTGTGTGTGTATAATGGGGATACGTTTTTAAATCTGTGAACCCCAAACACAGAATCCCACAACTTTTTAGTTGGGGCTTAACTTTTGTGTGTGTATAATGGGGATACGTTTTTAAATCTGTGAACCCCAAACACAGAATCCCACAACTTTTCAGTTGGGGCTTGACTTTTGTGTGTGTATAATGGGGATACGTTTTTAAATCTGTGAACCCCAAACACAGAATCCCACAACTTTTCAGTTGGGGCTTAACTTTTGAGTGTGTATAATGGGGATACGTTTTTAAATCTGTGAACCCCAAACACAGAATCCGACAACTTTTCAGTTGGGGCTTAACTTTTGTGTATGTGTGAGTGAGTCATAATAATATACAAACCCTAACCCAACCCCATCCCTAACCCAAACCCATCCCTAACCCAAACCCATCCCTAACCCAAACCCATCCCTAACCCAACCCCATCCCTAACCCAACCCATTCCTAACCCAACCCCATCCCTAACCCAACCCAATCCCTAACCCAACCCCATCCCTAACCCAACCCCATCCCTAACCCAACCCCATCCCTAACCCAACCCCATCCCTAACCCTCACATTCAAAATCCCAACCCTAACCCAACCCCATCCCTAACCCAACCCCAACCCATCCCTAACCCTCACATTCAAAATCCCAACCCTAACCCAATCCCATCCCTAACCCAACCCCAACCCTCACATTCAAAATCCCAACCCTAACCCAACCCCATCCCTAACCCAACCCCATCCCTAACCCTCACATTCAAAATCCCACCCAAACCCTAACATAATCTTTTTTTTCTTCTTTTAAAAAAATATGTATTTCATTTTTTTTTTTTCCTCTTCTTCCAATTCTGTCTTTCAAGGCTTTCAAGTTTGAAGAAGTAGAAATGGGAAGAAAGAATTTTCCAGCATTTTCTTCCTCGAACTTTCTTGATATTGCTTAAATCAAGCATCATTAAACAAAGAACATTGTTCATTGCTTTAGAATCCAAAGAGTCTCCAAGATGGACCCCACAGGTAGAGTCTCCAAAATAAAACCAACTTTCCAAGTTCCCAAGGTATAACCACATTCCTGTTGAGTCTCCAAGATAGGTATCACATTCCGAGTTATCAAAACAAAACCCCCATTCAGAGTCTCCAAAACGAAACCAGTTTTCAAAGTCTCCAAGGTAAAACTCTTTTCCTAATTTTATGAAATTTAGTGAGTCTCCAAGGTAGGCTCCACAGTTAGAACCATCTAGGCAGACCTCATAATTTGTTTTTCCCAAATTTAGTGAGTCTCCAAGGTAGGCTCCACAGTTAGAACCATCTAGGCAGACCTCATAATTTGTTTTTCCCAAATTTAGTGAGTCTCCAAGGTAGGCTCCACAGTTAGAACCATCTAGGCAGACCTCATAATTTGTTTTTCCCAAATTTAGTGAGTCTCCAAGGTAGGCTCCACAGTTAGAACCATCTAGGCAGACCTCATAATTTGTTTTTCCCAAATTTAGTGAGTCTCCAAGGTAGGCTCCACAGTTAGAACCATCTAGGCAGACCTCATAATTTGTTTTTCCCAAATTTAGTGAGTCTCCAAGGTAGGCTCCACAGTTAGAACCATCTAGGCAGACCTCATAATTTGTTTTTCCCAAATTTAGTGAGTCTCCAAGGTAGGCTCCACAGTTAGAACCATCTAGGCAGACCTCATAATTTGTTTTTCCCAAATTTAGTGAGTCTCCAAGGTAGGCTCCACAGTTAGAACCATCTAGGCAGACCTCATAATTTGTTTTTCCCAAATTTAGTGAGTCTCCAAGGTAGGCTCCACAGTTAGAACCATCTAGGCAGACCTCATAATTTGTTTTTCCCAAATTTAGTGAGTCTCCAAGGTAGGCTCCACAGTTAGAACCATCTAGGCAGACCTCATAATTTGTTTTTCCCAAATTTAGTGAGTCTCCAAGGTATAACTCTTTGGCTGGGTCATCAAGGTAGAACTCATTCAGTGGGTTTTGTTTTGATAACTCACAATAAGTATCATCATGGTAGAACTCTTTTTCACGATTTTGTGGATCTCCAAGGTATAACTCTTTGGCTGGGTCATCAAGGTAGAACTCGTTCTGTGGGTCTTGGTTGTTCAAAAGATCTTCAAACAAAAAAAGAACTTTATCCCAAGTTGTGTTAAAAGTAGAATTTTCATTTCGTAGCTCAGATACAATTTCCTCCATCGACAAGAGGTTCGAGTCCAGTTCATCAATCTGAAGGTTGAGCGCTACACAGGTAGTAGGACTCCAAGGGATACCAAAATTATCCCATTCAATTTCGGCATAGTAGTCCATTCTCAAGTGAAGCAGAAAGAGTGTTTGAAAAAGCCTGTGTGGTCGGTGCCTTTTATAAGAAGGACTGGGTGTGTCATTTCCTGTGGAAATTCCCTGGGCATGTCTTCACTGGAAATGATGTGATGGAAATTCCCTGAAAATGATGTAATGTCTTAACTAAAAATGATACAATGACAGAGTTTATAAAGTGGGTGGGGCTTAGCAAGAAGTGGGGGGCGGGGCTTGCCAAAAGTGGGCGGGACTTACCAAAAAGGGAGTGGACATACCAAAAGTGGGCGTGGCTTAACAAAAAAGTGGGCGAAGCTTAACAAAAAGTGGGCGGGGCTTAACAAAAAGTGGGCGGAGCTTAGTAAAAAGTGGGCATAGCCTACCAAAAAGTGTGTGGCACAGGAGGTGCTCAGACAAGAACATTGAGGGAGGTTTACCATTTTATCTTAGCTCAGTTAAAATATCTTAATAAAGAACCAAACTCAAACATATTTTTTGTTAATATATTAGATGGTGAAGAGAGTGGCAAGAGAATTAAATTATTTCCCACACATAAACAAATATTTGTAGGGTCGTTGTTTGAGTGGGTTATATTCACCAGATGATATTAAGAGTAAAAGGTTAAAAGGTCCATAAGGTCAGAAGGATCACAGGTGTTTAAGTGGTCTAATGAATAAGGATAGCATGTCAAAAGGTTAGAAGGTTCGTAAAGAACAGGGTGAGAGAAATAGAGGTCTTTAGGGGCAATGAGGGAGGGAAAGAATTAATATGGAAGTGAATGGGTCAAAGATTAATCTGCCAGATGATATGTAGAAGAAGGATGATAGGTCTATAAGAGAAAACAAATATTTGTAGTGTTTGAGTGGTCTAATGAACAACATTAAGGATAGGTACTACAGACAAAAGGTTCATAAAGATGAGGGTGGGAGAAATAGAGGTGTTTATGATTTTTGAAAAAGACAAGGGGGTAAATGACATTAGATAGGGATTTCCCATGTTAAACGGAGGTGTCCCAGAAGCAACATTATTACACTACTCATCTATAACATTAACTTTAAGGGTAAAGCTAAATGTGTATTGACTTGTAATTTTCTGTAATCAGTAACATCTATAACATTAACTTTAAGGATAAAGCTAAATGTGTATTGACTTGTAATTTTCCCATATAGTACACAAACATTCCACATGACTAACTATTGCTCACATTGGACAAAGCAGTAGATAAGGGCTTTACCGAAAGTAGGAAAATATACATTGCAGTCCGGCAAAAAAGGGCATATTGGTCTGGAAAGGAAAGTCGGTCTTCCTGCATTTTTATTTTTTTCCACAAAAACGTCGAGTGTTCGATTTCCAATGAGCGACGGCTACTCTAAAGTTGGCAACAGAATACTCCAGCAGACTGTGGGGGATACCCATTGGTTCACATCTGGCTCCTTTCTTTGCAAATGAGTTCCTGCATGTGTACGAGTCTGAGTGGATCCATACCAGGAGCAGGAATAAACTTACATCAGCAAGATTTCCATGAATGTTGCTATAAAATATATAGCAGGACAGGAAGATTCGGAAACATTTTTAGATTAATTGATGATTGAATGGCAATTGATGATCGCCTTATATTTGATCATTATCATGACATGATGCCATCTATCCAAAAGAGCAGGTATTGAAAAAGGAAAGCTATACTCGTGCTTGGCCTTTGTTTGGAATTGCAAATAAAATCCCCCCCCCCCCCCCTTCCCACGCCTCCTCCCCCCAAGCCCTCTCCCTCCCACACATCTCCCTGCTCTTAAATGTTGTGTGCTCTCAAGTGTTTGTGTGCTTCCCCTTCCCTTGTCTTCCGCTCCCTCTTTTTATATATTTTGTTTGTCTGGTTGATTTGTTTGTGAAGTAAATGTCAGCTCTTTCACGAGCCTCGATTCAGTATCCCAAAAAAATAAAATATGGCACTAAATTATTACCTCCGTCACCAAAAGTGGATAATGATGTGAAGATTAATTGGTTAGATTTTGGGGTCCCGAGGTCAGAGGTCATGTCAGGTAAAAATGTGATAACTTGAGAACAGCTGAATGGATTTAAATCAAATTTGGTACAAGTATTCTAATTATGTAATAATGTGGGCGGAGATATATCGGTCGACATTGTGACGTCGAAGAGTGTTGTTCTCGTTAATAATAAATTCATGCTTTTTTATTGACCATTACTGTTCAATAACTAAAACTTTTGTTCGGACAGGTCTGTGGAACTATTGAGTCTATAATATTGAACTGGAGTCAATTCCTGGAGTCTATAATAGGCTTGTTTTTTGGGTAGTCGTTGAATTTTTCTTTAAGTAGGATAACTATTTGATGGATGCAGATTTATGTCAAACTTGGTGACTGAATTCCTGAGTAGAAATACAGAGCAGGTTGTGCCTTTTATGTTGGAATACTTGCATAGATACAAATAACTTGGACACAGGAGGAGGACCTTTTTCCCATCATACTTGTTCTTTATCCACACATTATTGATTTAACCATCTATATTTTATGCTTATTTCTATATTTTATATTTCATCAATTCAATTTCAATTATATATTTCATCTTTTTTTCTATATTTTATGCAAAGCCTGGTGTTGGCTTAGCGGTTGGGGTGCCGGCTTGGGATCCTAGGATCCTGGGTTCGAATCCCGGTCGATCGCTGAATTAACGCCAGGGGGGTTGACTCGGCCTGTCATCCTTCCGAGGTCGGCAAATTGAGTACCAGCTTGCTGGGATGAATGATCCCGGTGTGTACCCCGGTTTAGAATAGGTACGCCGTATCCCTGCGCATCGTAAGAGGCGACTAAGGGTTGGCGCCAGGAAGGGCATCCAGCCATAAAAACATTGCCTCAAACAGGGAACCATGATTGTCATGGGGCCCGCAAGGCTAACGCCCGTTCTAGCGGGGAAAAATGGCCTTAAAACGATCATTCATTCATTCATATTCATTCATTCATCTATATTTTATGCTAGTTATGTTTGTCTGTCTGTCGCCATTTTCCTCAGAGATGACGAGACAGATTTTCGTCAAACTTTGAAGTCCGTCGGTGAGTGCCGTGGTGTTTTAGGCAAAACATTTTTTGAAAAATTTGAAGCAAAAAAAAAAGGTTTGAATCTTAAAATCGCTCTATAGTGCTTAAGCCGTTGTTGCTATGTGAAAGGTAATATTAAATGATCCTAGACCCCTTTTATTAGTGGATGTGGGGAAGTGTTTTTGGCCCTCAAAAAATAGAAGAAAAAAATGTTTCTTCAAAATGCCAACAGGATGAGAACAGCAATGGGAAATGCTTGGTAATACCAACCATTCCTTACAATTTACCTAATTTCACTTGGGGTGGGTTGGCAGTAGTGGAGGGAGGAAAATGAGAGGTGCAGTCACGGGGACATCACAAGGGATTAATTTTTTTTTCTTTTCGGGTGTCGGATGAGTGATGAACAAAACACTATCAGCACATTCACATTTTGATGAGATCTCGTTGACATCACATGCTTAAGGTACCGACCAGTCCTGCCAATATCCATGCATCCCACTATTCCCAATGCTTTGAGCTTTCTATCTAATTCCAGTTTTATAATGTCTACAGTTTTTGATGCCACAACCTTTTTTGGGCAGACAATTCCTGGAATTGACTAGTTTGAATAGAAAAAAACCCCCTTCCTTACGACTATTCTAATACTCATCTTTATTCCAAGGCTGTGACCCATGGTCCAGGTAAACCCCCTTTACACAGGGGTGGCGATCGTTGAGAGATCGTTGAGCGATGAAAAAATCTCAATGAGCGCCCAGCGATCGCCAATGATCTCTCAATGATCTCTCGATGATCTCTCAATGATCTCTCAATGATCTCTCAATGATCTTCCAATGATCTTCCAGTGATCTCCAGTGATCTCCACGGTCGTCACGGTCTCAAAGTTTTGACTCGGTCCAAAACAATCTCTCAACGATCGCCAAGGGAAGCGATCTCTCAACGAATGCTCAACGAACGCTCAAGGAGGGTTCAACGATCTCATCGATCTCCCAATGATCTCTCAGCAATCTTTCAATGAACGCCAAATTTTTCCACTCCGAAAGGTAGAGATGGCTGAGTGATCAGTGAGGGATCGCTGAGCGTTCGATGAAAGACCAATAGAGTTCATTGAAAGACCGGGGCGGAGATTGCTGAGAGATCATTGGGCGATCAATTTCCACTTGAGAGATTGTTGAGCGTTCGTTGAGAGATTGGGGAGAGATTGCCGCGGTGATGAGAAGTGTGGCATTGGGGAAAATTGAATTTTTGATCGCACAACGAGCGCAGAAGGATCTCCCAAACATTTACACAGAAACGGCTTTTTCGAGGCTTAGGATATCGTTGAGAGATCGGGCCAATTTTTGATCGCTCAATGGTCACCCAACGATCTCCCGTGCTGTGTAAAGGGGGCCTACTGTTCATTCTGCTGAAGAAGAAGAAAAACTGAACTGCAATTATTGTCTATATACCCTCTAGCTAGTGGTATGGTATTAGTTTTGTTTTGGGAATCCCATCTAACCTTTCTGTTTCTGTAAAGGCACTTTCTTTGTGAGTTTATGGACTGTCTGCATATGCTGTGGTTGGCATTATTTGAAAAGCTGCACCTGTGCACACAAAGCAAGCAGCCCGAGCTCGCAGACAAAGGAAGAGTGATGGTGGGGCAGTTGGGGGAGTGGTGCAAATTTTGCCCTTTCCATTCGAGACTGGTCGAGTTATTTTGGCCTGCTACCTTCGTTAGTTTTCTTTCTCGGTCCCATTAGTTGCACCTCAGACTTTTGATTTTTATTTTAGCCTTGAAGAGGCCTGATGTTATAGTGTACATGCACATGTACTTATTTGTGATGAAGCTATTGAGATTTTAAAATATTTTTGGAAACATCAATTTAACATGGAACTTTGGCCTTTAGTTATTTTAAGTTCCTGGGATGAGTAATGATTTTTTTTAAAGCATTTTTGTATCTGCATTGTAAAAATGCCAGGAACTCTTCAGTAAATTTGTTGGTATTTTTATTTGCTGAAGTTAAAACAATCCAGATATTTCAGTTAATTTTTTTTTTTTTACTACAAAAATCAAAGCATTTCTTGGTGTAATGCTATCATTAGCACAGTGTTTGATCGCCATTGTACGTATATTGTAGGAATTTACTTTTCAAAAGTTCCTGGAGTTGATGTCGCTTTGGTAACAATGCCAACATTTCAGGTCATTCATGCAGGAGATCTTGGAATAATTACGGTCATTCTTCCTGGAGCCTTGCTTGAGAAAGGTTTTGTGATTTTGTGAAGCGACACGTCTCCCCCATCCCCCCCCACCCCCCGGCCCCCCGGTACACATTCACGTTTGGCAGTGTGTGGATGGAGCTAGCCAACTAATTGCTTCGATATGGAATGGTTAATTACCAACTGTTAAGGGTGGTCTGGACGCGTTTTATGGATATCAAAGCATTATCTGCATATAAAAATGTTCTCTAGATAGCGTAACCGGATGTGTATCAACACAATGCATCTTCCTCATTGGGCTTGCATCATCATGGATTGTTGAGGTTAAAATAGCACTGTCCTGCCTTAACAGCCATTATTCCCTTGGCATGTCCCTTCCTATTTGCAGCCTTTGTGTTTCACTTTCCTCCCTTGCAGGCCATCTCCCTCTGCACTATCATTGTGTGCCCATTGCCTATCGGCCATTATATTCTCTTTTAAGGGTGTCGATCCATCAAAAAGGCAAAATAAAATACATAAAGTTCTCTTTATTTTACATGTCTGCATTTCAATGGTGGCCAGCCCAGACCCTCGCCTAATCGACCCATTGTGGATGTGTTGAAATGCCAATTACTGGCTCGATAAAATCGGATAGAACCAGAGGATACAATACAGGAGGATTGGTGGAGAATGCCATCTCCAAACTCCATGAATAACCAGTAACAGATGTTGAAGTCGGTGCCTAGGGCTGTGGTTACGGCACATGGTTGGCCCTAAAATATATTTTAGGCCGATCTTTCGAATAAATTAAAAATTTATTTTAAAATAAAATCTTTAGAAATTCAATTTTAAAATTTCTTTCGAATAAAAGATCTTTAGAATGGCCGCATATCAAGGTTTGTTGTTATTTGCCACGAAGATGGTTTTCCACGACTTTAGTTAGTATCATGTTCCTGAAATTTTCACTAGGCTGAAATTAGTTAGACCTGGGCTGTGGTTACGGCACATGGTTGGCCCTAAAATATATTTTAGACCGCTCATTAGAGATCTTTAGAATCTTTAGAATAAAATAAATTTTTATTTTAAAATAGAATCTTTAGAATTTTAAAATTTTCTTTCGAATAAAAGATCTTTAGAATGGCCGCATATCAAGGTTTGTTATTCTTTGCAATGAAGATAGTTTTCCACGACTTTAGTTAGTATCATGTTCCTGAAGTTTTCTCCATCGCTGATCTTTTTTGATCTCTATTTTTCATGTTTGTCGATTCTTCACTGTGCTGTCGGTTTTTTAATTTTTTAATTTTATTTAAATGTAATTGAGCTCTCTTCTGATCCTTGTCCTTGTTGTTCTGTTGATGCTTCAAACAAATGTACAAAAATAATCGAAGAGAAATTGTGACATATATTATTTTAATTAGATCCATTGATGTTCAAAAAGCTTTGTCTTTATCTCCCAGAGATATGTGCAAGCATCTATCTATAATTCCATTAATCTCTGTGTGTATGTGTGTGTGTATGTGTGTATGCGACAACGATTTCTCGACAACTACCGGTCCGATATACTTGAAACTTGCCAGGTATATTGCTGGGGACCCGAGGATGTGCCTTTTCAAGGTTTGAAATTAATCGGACAAGTACTTACCGAGCTATGGCGATTTAGCCGTTCGCCGTTCGCTTTGGCGTTGCGAATGGACCAAACCATTTCATGTAAATAGAGGGGGGGGTTCTGTGGTCGTTGCGAATGGACCAAACCATTTCATGTAAATAGAGGGGGGGGATTGTCACTGTACTCGCAAGCCGTTCGCCGTTCGCTTTGGCGTTGCGAATGGACCAAAACATTTCATGTAAATAGAGGGGGGGGGATATAATTTTAGATAGATATATAGTACGGGCATATATATAGTACGGGCATGCCCTAGTACATTATAACCAGCTGAAATGCCCACTCCCATGCTCAATGAAGCATTACTATACCGACGAAACTCTTTACTTCATTAATTGCAATTCATACTTGAAAGTGTAAAGTACTTGAAGGAAAACAACCTCTGAGCAACCTCTTGTCTGGCTTTGTCAATTACACAGCCATTTATATTATTGATTCGTATATGTTACCCACGAAGATTATTTGTTGTCTTTTTTTTTTTTTTTTTCTTTTTTAAAGAATGGGTCCAATAACCACAACTGATCTGTATTATTTTTGTATTCCCACCGTTTCTACAAATTGCATCATTTGGATAAAGGAAAGGGATGCTGTTGTCGAAACTATGGAAAGGGAGAGAGGGGGAGGTGAGAGGTTAAGGTGGACATGGGGTGAACACGTATAATTTAATGTTTAAGATTAGTACGGTATTTGTATTTCCGGTTTTCGCACAGGTTTTGGGTGGGGTGTTTCTTATGGAGTTTTTGTTTTTTCATGCAGATGTCAAAACTCCAGGGAAGACTTCATTAGAGGGTGGAAGGTTAACGTACCGATAATTGGATGGTGGGGAACAGGGATTTGAGACACGAGAGGCAGACAAACCGGCAAGATCAGAGAGTAGAAAGGATCATAAAAGACACGTGGGGTCAGTGTGAGGTGACACAAAATTCTGCAGAGATGGAAAGAACGAGATTGGACTTTTTTTTTTTATTTTTTTTATTTTTTATTTTTGTGCAAACCCACAAACCCAAGTTTGTGGGCAGCTAATTGAGATGACATCATTTTCAGATGCTTATTTTTTATTGTTTACAATGTTAATTTTAGGTAATTTTGCACCAACAGCCTTTTGTTGGCAATGCAGGTCGGTCCCTTTCTCACCTGTTGGGTTATTTGAGTATAGATGTCATTTAATTGTTGCCAAGGTCTCTGAATTTCCAATCCCTCCACATTTCCTTTTTTTTTACAATTCACTACAAGGCGGTGTTCTCTCGTTTTCTTCATTGATGGAGCGCTATTGGTAGAGATGTCTACCTTCTAGGGACCTTCTATTGCAAGCAAAGGTGATTGTCGATGTAAAAGTGCTTGTGGGTCTCGTAACATAGTAAAGATGTATTTTGAAGACTTTACAATTTGGTATGAGGAGGAAGAGTTTGTCTACTTTTCCAACCAAATGATATTGCTGCCTTCTCGTATTGTTTGTGCTGATTACCTTTGTCAGGCATACATAGTTTACGAAGACCCAGACTGTGCCCTTTCTTTTTTTTTCTTTTTTTCTTTTTCATTCCTCGTTTGAGGTTCGTGAATTGTAAGGTCATCCTACAAAACAAACTGAATCGTTTTGAAAATCTGTCTTTCTCTTGCTGCTGTGGGTTTTTTATGGATGCCTCCATTAAATAGATGAGAAGCACCTGCTCCATAGGGGAGTGGCCAAGGGGATACTGGTATTATCCTTATTCAAATATGTACAGTCATGTGAAAAAGTAAGTACACCCCATGTAAAGTTTTGACTTTTTCAACTTATTTCAACATGCAGCTATTTGATCTTCATTTCAACAATATTGATAGATAAAGGTGATATAATATAACAAACATCATGAAACATTTACATTTTGTAGTCCATTGTATAATTTAAATAAACATAAATGCAAATTTCGCATGTGGAAAAAGTAAGTACACCCTTGGCTCTAATAGGTGGTATTTCCCCCCTTTGGCAGAAACAACCTCAAGTAGGCGTTTCTTATAACTGTCTACCAGTCTCTGACATTGACGGGGAGAAATTTTTGCCCACTCCTCCATGCAGAATTCTTTCAGCTGTGCGATGTTTGAGGGGTTTCTTGCATGCACAGCTCGTTTCAAATCCCCCCACAACATCTCGATGGGATTTAGATCCGGGCTTTGACTTGGTCATTCCAGAACCCTCCATTTCTTTCTTTTCAGCCATTCCTTGGTGGATTTACTGGTATCTTTAGGGTCATTGCCATGTTGCAAGGTCCACCTTCGGTTGAGCTTCAACTATCCGACAGATGGCCTCACATTATCCTCAAGCACAATGAAGAATTCATTGTGGATTCTATGATGGTGAGCTGCCCAGGCCCTGATGCAGCAAAGCTGCCCCAAACCATAATATTTCCACCACCTTGCTTTACAGTTGGTATCAGATTCTTGTGGTCAAATGCTGTCTTTGGTTTTCGCCAAACATGTCTTCTGGTACTGTGGCCAAATAGCTCCACCTTTGACTCATCTGTCCAGAGCACATTGTTCCAGAAGTGCTGGTCTTTGCCTAGGTGTTCATTGGCAAATTTTAGTCTTGCTCTGATGTTCTTTCTGGACAGCAAAGTTTTCCTCCTGGCACACCTCCCTTGTAGATCAAATTTTTGCAGCCTCTTTCTAATGGTAGACTCGTGCACTTTGGCATCAACATTGGCAAGAGCTACCTGTAGGTCCCGTGATGACATTCTTGGGTTCTTCGAGACTTATTTCAGCATATTGCGGCCTGCTAAAGGGCTGAACTTGCTGGGGCGGCCTGGCCTGAACAAGTTGGCCGTTGTTTGGAATCTTCTCCACTTGTAGATGATCTTCCAGACAGTCAAATGATTGATTTCAAATTGTTTGGAGATATTTTTAAATCCCTTCCCAGCCTCGTAGGCATCTATAACCTTCTTTCTGAAGGCCTCATAGAGCTCTTTTGATCTTGGCATGGTGACGCCGCACACTTCAACAACAAAGAGCAAACCAAACTAAATGTCTGAGGTTTAAATAAGACAGGTTCCTCCAAGATCCTCTCTAACGATGTTCTAATCATTTGCACCTGAGCTGGTGCACCTGATTCTAATTTTAGGTATTTGAAGTAGTGATAAATGTAGGGGTGTACTTACTTTTTCCACATGCGAAATTTGCATTTATGTTTATTTAAATTATACAATGGACTACAAAATGTAAATGTTTCATGATATTTGTTATATTATATCACCTTTATCTGTCAATATTGTTGAAATGCAGATCAGATAGCTGTATGTTGAAATATGTTGAAAAAGTCAAAACTTTACATGGGGTGTACTCACTTTTTCACGTGACTAATTCAAAATACCTCTCGCTGCCCAATGCAAAACGTCTCACTCCACTGGAAAATCTGGCGACAGGGATACTGCACTGTACAGGGTTGTGACTTGTAATACTCTGTCCCACCTGGAGTTACGCTACACGATGCAGATTTACATAGCGAATTGGTATCCTCCTCCCCCTCTCCGAGCCCCCTCCCCCCCCCCCCCCCTAAGAACACCGGCAAAGATAAAAACACCCCTATGCACTAATTGGGGGCATGCAGATTGTATGTGGCAATTCTGGATGTAATCAGCCCAGAACTGTACGAGTAGCAACGCGACAAACAAACGCACGCACACACAAACAAGCGCACACCAACATGCATGCACGCACAAACAAACACACGCACAAAGTTTTGGCCTATATTGATCTCAATATTTGGTGTTTCATTTCAGTTCCCTGATATGAAAATTGTATTCAAATTTCAAGTCGATCGGATGAAAATTGAGATTTTAGAGATTTGAAAAAAGTGGTTGACCTTTGGCCTATCTTGACCTTTTGGCCTATGTTGATCTCAGAAATAGTTGGTGGTTGAATTCAATTTGCTGATATGTAAATCCTATTCAAATTTCAAGTGATCGGATGAAAATTGAGGATTTTAGAAATCTGAGAAAGTGGTTGACCTTTGGCCTATGTTGACATTTTGGCCTTTTGACCTCAAATGAATAGGATTTTGTCAGACCACCAACTCTACCATTTGGTGAAGTTTCGTGAAGATCGGTTTAAAATTGTGACCTGCAGGCAAGTATAAGTGAGTGGACAAACACGCACACAAACAGGAGTGATAAACATATTTGGCAATTTTTTTTTTTTGCCTAATAACAAACACGCACACATAAACACAAAAACACACCCGTCCATGAATTGTCGTATGCATAATAATTACTTGGTATTTTGGGCTTCATTTTGACCAACTCTTATCTCAAGGGGAACTTGCAAATCACCAAATATTAAATGCCTGAGAATGTATAATGATGAGAATTTGATGATTCCTGCATGTACATGAGAATTACCGACTTGTAAAATAGCTCAGGAGTTGATTAAGCTTTTTCCCACCATTATTCCTTGATGAACATTGTAAATAATCTTAATTAAATAGGTTCATTTTGAAGCCTTTTTTTCCATCCTCCCCCATTTCTTTGGATCCTCCCCCCTTATTTTAGCTCCTTCCCATTTATTTTGAGCATCCCATTTTCTTTCCACTGCACCCACACTTTCTTTCCGATCCACTTCCTCTTTCTTTCCGATCCACTCCCTCTTTCTTTCCGATCCACTCCCTCTTTCTTTCCGATCCACTCCCTCTTTCTTTCCGATCCACTCCCTCTTTCTTTCCGATCCACCTCCTCTTTCTTTCCGATCCACTCCCTCTTTCTTTCTGATCCACCTCCTCTTTCTTTCCGATCCACTTCCTCTTTCTTTCCGATCCACCTCCTCTTTCTTTCCGATCCACTCTCTCTTTCTTTCCGATCCACTCTCTCTTTCTTTCCGATCCACCCCCTCTTTCTTTCCGATCCACCCCCCCTCTTTCTTTCCGATCCACCCCCCTCTTTCTTTCCGATCCACCCCCCTCTTTCTTTCCGATCCACCTCCTCTTTCTTTCCGATCCACTCCCTCTTTCTTTCCGATCCACCCCCTCTTTCTTTCCGATCCACCCCCCTCTTTCTTTCCGATCCACTCCCTCTTTCTTTTCGATCCACGTCCTCTTTCTTTCCGATCCACCCCCTCTTTCTTTCCGATCCACTCCCTCTTTCTTTCCGATCCACCCCCCTCTTTCTTTCTGATCCACCCCCCTCTTTCTTTCCGATCCACCCCCCTCTTTCTTTCCGATCCACTCCCTCTTTCTTTCCGATCCACCTCCTCTTTCTTTCCGATCCACTCCCTCTTTCTTTCTGATCCACCTCCTCTTTCTTTCCGATCCACTTCCTCTTTCTTTCCGATCCACCTCCTCTTTCTTTCCGATCCACTCTCTCTTTCTTTCCGATCCACTCTCTCTTTCTTTCCGATCCACCCCCTCTTTCTTTCCGATCCACCCCCTCTTTCTTTCCGATTCACCCCCTCTTTCTTTCCGATCCACCCCCTCTTTCTTTCCGATCCACCCCCTCTTTCTTTCCGATCCACCCCCTCTTTCTTTCCGATCCACCCCCTCTTCCTTTCCGATCCACCCCCTATTTATTTCCGATCCACCCCCTCTTTATTTCCGATCCACCCCTCCTTCTTTCCGATCCACCCGTTCCTCCTTTCCGATCCACCCCCTCTTTATTTCCGATGCACCTCCTCTTTCTTTCACATCCACCACCTCTTTCTTTCCGATCCACCCCCCTCTTTCTTTCTGATCCACCCCTCTTTCTTTCCGATCCACCCCCTCTTTCTTTCCTATCCAACCCTTCTTTTTTCCCTTTCCTATCTACCCCCCTCTTTCTTTCATATTCACTCCTTCTTTTCCCTTTCCTATCTACCCCTTCTTTTTTCCCCTTTCCTGTCCACCCCTTCTTTTTTCCCTTTCCTATCCTGGTGTTGGTTTAGTGGTTAGGGTGCCGGCTTGGGATCCTAGGATCCTGGGTTTGAATCCTGGTCGATCGCTGAATTAACGCCAGGGGGGTTGACTCAGCGTGTCATCCTTCCAAGGTCGGTAAATTGAGTACCAGTTCACTGGTAATTCCCTGTGTCGCAAGAGTCGACTAACAGGGTTGGTGGCAGGAAGGGCATCCGGCCGTAAAACATTGCTTCAAAAAGGGGACCATGGTGCCTGAAAAAGGCCAACCCCTGCTTTGCAGGGAAAATGGCCTGTAAAGGTGGTTCTATCCACCCCTTCTTTTTCCCTTTTCCTATCCACCCCTTCTTTTCCCCCTTTCCTATCCACCCCTTCTTTTCCCCTTTCCTATCCACCCCTTCTTTTTCCCTTTTCCTATCCACCCCTTCTTTTCCCCCTTTGTATGCACCCCTTCTTTTCCCCCTTTGCTATCCACCCCTTCTTTTCCCCCTTTCCTATCCACCCCTTCTTTTCCCCCTTTCCTATCCACCCCTTCTTTTTCCCTTTTCCTATCCACCCCTTCTTTCCCCCTTTCCTATCCACCCCTTCTTTTCCCCTTTCCTATCCACACCTTCTTTTTCCCTTTTCCTATCCACCCCTTCTTTTCCCCCTTTCCTATCCAACCCTTCTTTTCCCCTTTCCTATCCACCCCTTCTTTTTCCCTTTTCCTATCCACCCCTTCTTTTCCCCTTTCCTATCCACCCCTTCTTTTACCCTTTCCTATCCACCCCTTCTTTTTCCCTTTTCCTATCCACCCCTTATTTTCCCCCTTTCCTATCCACCCCTTCTTTTCCCCCTTTGCTATCCACCCCTTCTTTTCCCCCTTTGCTATCCACCCCTTCTTTCCCCCTTTGCTATCCACCCCTTATTTTCCCCCTTTGCTATCCACCCCTTATTTTCCCTTTTCCAATCTCAGAAGCTTGATGAAGACAACAGCAATAATGCCTTTCATTGCATGGTATCTTCTATCTTCTTCCTGACTAGTGGAAGAACAAACCCTAGTTCTGCTTCTGTTCTGTTGTAGCTCAAATAGTTTAAAATGTGTCGGTAGAAATGAGGCACAGCTCGAAGGAGGCCTTTCACATCAGCAATCATAAAGATATCTTTGTCGTGCTATTCGTAAATCGCATGCTCAGACCTCATTTGCTTCGCCAATATGTTCATAGTCATGAATCTGTTTTCTCTGAGCCTGAATAACTCCAACAATCCCCGAGTAGGCGAATGGATGCATCTCAGAAATAGATGGTGTTTCATAAAAATGAAAAGCCGATGCCAATTGCAGATAAATTGTACTGAGAAGAACACTAAAAACAGGGCTAGGTTTATGAATTCAATTAGAATGTAGTTTCGTGCCATGCTTGTTTAACTTGGGCGTGATCAGTATGTGATGTATGAGAGAAAATGTTTACCTTTTCCTGGACGCTAACATGAATACATGAAATATGATTATAACTGCATCACCGCCCAACCACCATTTTGAATGAGCCTGCATCACCGCCCAACCATTTTGAATGAGCCTGCATCACTCGTGGTTTTGAGTGATGCCCGTTACTCGTGCACTGACGACCATTATGATATGAACACTTTGACGTTTCCTGAAATTGAACACTTTGAATAACCTGAAATGACCTTCCTTCCACCTACTCCCATTCCCACACCCTTCTCCCGATAGATTAATCGGTGTCGTCAATTAAACCGATACCGTGTAAAGTCCAGTGCCATGCGCTTAATACGTTTTCCTTTTTGGTTAATTGAGATATGAATTGTCATTCTGTCACTTGGGTCGAGGCTCATGATACATTTATTTGATTGTTGACGACGTTGAAATTATCAAATCTGTTCAATTAACTTTTTAAGTGTTCTATTTTAACACTAGCATACAGCTTGTGAAGCTCGTGTGATGAAGAACTAAATGAAATGTGTGATATGGAAGGTGGTTTTGGTTTTGTGGAAAGCACTATGAATGAATGAATGAATGATCGTTTTAAGGCCATTTTTCCCCGCTAGAGCGGGGGTTAGCCTTGCGGACCCCATGACAATCATGGTTCCCTGTTTAAGGCAATGTTTTTATTAGTCAGGTTCACTATGTTTTTTTCGTTCAAAATCATGGTAGATTAGCAAACCTATACATTTTTGGAAACGTTATTGCATGGAAAATCTGAAAATCAATGTTTACATTTGCCAATTCCGACCAATTCGATTCGACCAATTCGATTCGACCAATTCGACCAATCGACCAATTCCATTCGACCATTCGACCAATTGCTTCGATCGACCAATTCGATCGATTCGATTCGATTCATCGAATTCGATTCGATCGACCATTCGACCAATTCGATTTGCCAATCAATTTGACCGACCTTTGCTTGTGTGGAACGGACTGTGAAAACGATGCGGACTATATTGTCGGATACGACACACAGGACAGTGATGAGGAACTCTAAATGGCATATTCTGTAATCGTGTATGTTTGATGCCATTGACTGCCCGTGTATATTTTGTCATTGACTGCCTGTGTAGATGTGAAGTTATACTGACTGCATGTGTATATATGATTTTGCTGACTGCCTGTGTATGTTTGGTGATATGAATTATTGTGACACATTTTGATGTTATTAACTGCCTGTACAAAATGATAACATGTATTTGATTATGCAACTTATCGCGAATATAAAGACAGTATTTTGCAATTCAAAACCTTTGATTCGTGGCTTACCATTCCCCATAGCACTAATTTGATACTTTCATTGGATTCCTTGTCCCTGAAAATATAGGTTTAGTATATTTTAAAAAGTTTTTAGGGTAATTCGAGGCAGAAATAGAACAAAATATGTATTTTACAGTGGCCATTTTGAAAATCCAAAATGGCCGCCATACAGGTATCTCTCCAAATGTAAACATTGATTTTTAGTTTCCTTATGCTATAACCTTTCCAAAAATGTATAGGTTTGCTAATCTACCATGATTTTGAACGAAATATAATTTATTGACATAGTGAACCTGACTATATGGCCGGATGCCCTTCCTGACGCCAACCCTTGGTCGCCTCTTACGATGCGCAGGGATACGGTGTACCTATTCTAACCGGGGTACACACCGTGATCATTCATCCCAGCAAGCTGGTGCTCAATTTGCCGACCTCGGAAGGATGACAAGCTGAGTCAACCCCCCTGGCGTTAATTCAGCGATCGACCGGGATTCGATCCTAGGATCCCAAGCCGGCACCCAAACCGTTAAGCCAACACCAGGCTTGTGGAAAGCACTATGTTGGCAGTAAATCAGTAAATCCTACGATATTTTCATACATGCAGGGTGTCCGAAAAACCTGGAATCATAGGAAAAATTTATTTTCAAAGAATATGCTCAACATGCTTTCCTCGTCCATCGGATAGACTTTTTTGGGCTTGCGTGAAATTTAGCAGAAATGCTTTCCACAATTTCCTCAGCCGTGTGAGGTCGGCCAGACCGAAGCTTGTCCGTCACAGATCCCGTTTCTTTAAATTTGCGGGTAAGCTTGCATACCATGCTTTGGGTAATTGGTCTTCTTTCCGGATGTCTTGTATTGAACTCTTCAGCCACTCTTCTTTGGGACCAGCCTTCCCGGCCATTGAGAAGAATAATCTCAATTCGCTCAAAATTTTAAGCCATGGGTCAAAATTGATCTGAAAAAAAAGAAAACAAATAAATAAAAAAGATTTCCCCTATTATTCCAGACTTTTCGGACACCCTGTACGTATATATGTATATATGTATGTATATATATATATATATATATATATATATATATATATATATATATATATATATATATATATATATATACATACACATACACACATACACATCAGAAAGTGATGTTTATTTTGATGTTCAGTATATATCTGTGCATTGTCTGTCTTGTGTTGTGTTGTCACTGAACTACTCCCTCAAACTTTTGGAACCCAAACAGTTCAATCCTGGTTTCATCAGACCACAGACTCTTGTTTCTCACAGTCTGAGAGTCCTTTAGGTGCTTTTTTGCAAACTCCAAGCGGGCTTTCATGTGTCTTTCACTGAGGAGAGGCTTCCGTCTGGCCACTCTGCCATAAAGCCCAGATCGGTGGAGTGTTGCAGTGATGGTTGTCCTTCTGGAAGTTTCTCCCATCTCCACACAGGATCTCTAGAGCTCAGCCAGTGACCATCGGGTTCTTGGTCACCTCTCTTACCAAGGCCCTTCTCCCCCGATTGTTCAGTTTGGCCGGGAGGCCAGCTCTAGGAAGAGTCCTGGTTGTTCCAAACTTCTTCCATTTAAGGATTATGGAGGCCACTGTGCTCTTGGGAACCTTCAATGCAGCAGAATTTTTTTTGTAGGTTTCCCCAGATCTGTGCCTCGACACAATCCTGTCTCTGAGCTCTGCAGGTAGTTCCTTCGACCTCATGGTTTGGTTTTTGCTCTGATATGCATTGTCAGCTGTGAGACCTTATATGGACAGGTGTATGCCTTTCCAAATCATGGCCAATCAATTGAATTTACCACAGGTGGACTCCAATCAAGGTGTAGAAACATCTCAAAGATAATCAAGAGAAATGGGAGGCACCTGAGCTAAATTTCAAGTGTCATCGCCAAGGGTCTGAATACTTATGTAAATGTGATATTTCAGTTTTTTCTATTTAATAAATTTGCAAAACTTTCTAAAATCCTGTTTTCTATTTGTCATTATGGGGTATTGAGTGTAGATTGATGAGGGAAAAAATGAATGTAAACGATTTCAGCATAAGGCTGCAACATAACAAAATGTGAAAAAAGTGAAGGGGTCTGAATACTTTCTGAATGCACTGTATCTACATATCTGGGCAGTGTATGTGTTTTCACTGAACTTCTCCCTCAAGCTTTTATTTCCGTGGTGGTGAGGTGTTTCGAATTACATGGTGATGAGGTGTTTTGAATTATGTGGTTGTAAGGTGTTTTGAATTATGTGGTGGTAAGGTGTTTTGAATTACTTGGTGGTGAGGTGTTTTGAATTATGTGGTTGTAAGGTGTTTTGAATTATGTGGTGGTAAGGTGTTTTTAATTACTTGATGGTGAGATGTTTTGAATCACATGGTGGTGAGGTGTTTTGAATCACATGATGGTGAGATGTTTTGAATTACTTGGTGGTGAGGTGTTTTGAATTATGTGGTTGTAAGGTGTTTTGAATTATGTGGTGGTAAGGTGTTTTTAATTACTTGATGGTGAGATGTTTTGAATCACATGGTGGTGAGGTGTTTTGAATCACATGATGGTGAGATGTTTTGAATTACTTGGTGGTGAGGTGTTTTGAATTATGTGGTTGTAAGGTGTTTTGAATTACGTGGTGGTGAGGTGTTTTTAATTACTTGATGGTGAGATGTTTTGAATCACATGGTGGTGAGGTGTTTTTAATTACTTGATGGTGAGATGTTTTGAATTACTTGGTGGTGAGGTGTTTTGAATTATGTGGTGGTGAGGTGTTTTGAATTATGTGGTGGTAAGGTGTTTTTAATTACTTGATGGTGAGATGTTTTGAATTATGTGGTGGTGAGGTGTTTTGAATTACTTGGTGGTGAGGTGTTTTGAATTATGTGGTGGTGAGGTGTTTTTAATTACTTGGTGGTGAGGTGTTTTGAATTATGTGGTGGTGAGGTGTTTTGAATTACTTGGTGGTGAGGTGTTTTGAATTATGTGGTGGTGAGGTGTTTTGAATTATGTGGTGGTGAGGTGTTTTTAATTACTTGATGGTGAGATGTTTTGAATTATGTGGTGGTGAGGTGTTTTGAATTACTTGGTGGTGAGGTGTTTTGAATTATGTGGTGGTGAGGTGTTTTGAATTATGTGGTGGTGAGGTGTTTTTAATTACTTGATGGTGAGATGTTTTGAATTACTTGGTGGTGAGGTGTTTTGAATTACTTGGTGGTGAGGTGTTTTGAATTATGTGGTGGTGAGGTGTTTTGAATTATGTGGTGGTAAGGTGTTTTTAATTACTTGATGGTGAGATGTTTTGAATCACATGGTGGTGAGGTGTTTTTAATTACTTGATGGTGAGATGTTTTGAATCACATGGTGGTGAGGTGTTTTTAATTACTTGATGGTGAGATGTTTTGAATCACATGGTGGTGAGGTGTTTTGAATTACTTGGTGGTGAGGTGTTTTGAATTATGTGGTTGTAAGGTGTTTTGAATTATGTGGTGGTAAGGTGTTTTTAATTACTTGATGGTGAGATGTTTTGAATCACATGGTGGTGAGGTGTTTTGAATCACATGATGGTGAGATGTTTTGAATTACTTGGTGGTGAGGTGTTTTGAATTATGTGGTTGTAAGGTGTTTTGAATCACATGGTGGTGAGGTGTTTTTAATTACTTGATGGTGAGATGTTTTGAATCACATGGTGGTGAGGTGTTTTTAATTACTTGATGGTGAGATGTTTTGAATTATGTGGTGGTGAGGTGTTTTGAATTACTTGGTGGTAAGGTGTTTTTAATTACTTGATGGTGAGATGTTTTGAATCACATGGTGGTGAGGTGTTTTTAATTACTTGATGGTGAGATGTTTTGAATTACTTGGTGGTGAGGTGTTTTGAATTACTTGGTGGTGAGGTGTTTTGAATTATGTGGTGGTGAGGTGTTTTGAATTATGTGGTGGTGAGGTGTTTTGAATTACTTGGTGAGATGTTTTGAATCACATGGTGGTGAGGTGTTTTTAATTACTTGGTGGTGAGGTGTTTTGAATCACATGGTGGTGAGGTGTTTTTAATTACTTGGTGGTGAGGTGTTTTGAATCACATGGTGGTGAGGTGTTTTTAGTTACGTGGTGGTGAGGTGCTTTTAGTTACGTGATGGTGAGGTGCTTTTAGTTACGTGATGGTGAGGTTTTTTTTCGTTATGTGATGGTGAGGTGTTTTTATTTACGTGGTGGTGAGGTGTTTTTAGTTACGTGGTGGTGTGTTTTTAGTTATGTGATGGTGAGGTGTTTTTAGTTACGTGGTGCTGAGGTGTTTTTAATTACTTGGCGGTGAGGTGTTTTGAATTACTTGGTGGTGAGGTGTTTTGAATTACTTGGTGGTGAGGTGTTTTGAATCACATGGTGGTGAGGTGTTTTTAATTACTTGATGGTGAGATGTTTTGAATTACTTGGTGGTGAGGTGTTTTGAATTACTTGGTGGTGAGGTGTTTTGAATTATGTGGTTGTAAGGTGTTTTGAATTATGTGGTGGTAAGGTGTTTTTAATTACTTGATGGTGAGATGTTTTGAATCACATGGTGGTGAGGTATTTTTAATTACTTGATGGTGAGATGTTTTGAATTACTTGGTGGTGAGGTGTTTTGAATTACTAGATGGTGAGATGTTTTGAATCACATGGTGGTGTGGTGTTTTTAATTACTTGATGGTGAGATGTTTTGAATTACTTGGTGGTGAGGTGTTTTGAATTATGTGGTGGTAAGGTGTTTTGAATTATGTGGTGGTAAGGTGTTTTGAATTACTTGGTGAGATGTTTTGAATCACATGGTGGTGAGGTGTTTTTAATTACTTGGTGGTGAGGTGTTTTGAATCACATGGTGGTGAGGTGTTTTGAATCACATGGTGGTGAGGTGTTTTTAATTACTTGGTGGTGAGGTGTTTTGAATCACATGGTGGTGAGGTGTTTTTAATTACTTGGTGGTGAGGTGTTTTGAATCACATGGTGGTGAGGTGTTTTTAGTTACGTGGTGGTGAGGTGCTTTTAGTTACGTGATGGTGAGGTTTTTTTTCGTTATGTGATGGTGAGGTGTTTTTAGTTACGTGGTGGTGAGGTGTTTTTAGTTATGTGGTGGTGAGGTGTTTTAGTTACGTGGTGGTGAGGTGTTTTTAGTTACGTGGTGGTGTGTTTTTAGTTATGTGATGGTGAGGTGTTTTTAGTTACGTGGTGCTGAGGTGTTTTTAATTACTTGGCGGTGAGGTGTTTTGAATTACTTGGTGGTGAGGTGTTTTGAATTACTTGGTGGTGAGGTGTTTTGAATTATGTGGTTGTAAGGTGTTTTGAATTATGTGGTGGTAAGGTGTTTTTAATTACTTGATGGTGAGATGTTTTGAATCACATGGTGGTGAGGTGTTTTTAATTACTTGATGGTGAGATGTTTTGAATTACTTGGTGGTGAGGTGTTTTGAATTACTTGATGGTGAGATGTTTTGAATTACTTGGTGGTGAGGTGTTTTGAATTACATGGTGGTGAGGTGTTTTTAATTGGTGGTGAGGTGTTTTGAATTTCTTGATGGTGAGGTATTTTTCATTACGTGGTGGTGAGGTGTTTTTAGTTACGTGGTGGTGAGGTGTTTTTAGTTACGTGGTGGTGAGGTGTTTTTAGTTATGTGATGGTGAGGTGTTTTTAGTTACGTGGTGGTGAGGTGTTTTTAATTACGTGGTGGTGAGTTGTTTTTAGTTACGTGATGGTGCAGTGTTTTTAGTTACGTGATGATGAGGTGTTTAGTTACGTGGTGGTGAGGTGTTTTTAGTTATGTGATGGTGAGGTGTTTTTAGTTACGTGGTGGTGAGGTGTTTTTAATTACGTGGTGGTGAGTTGTTTTTAGTTACGTGATGGTGAAGTGTTTTTAGTTACGTGATGGTGAGGTGTTTTTAGTTATGTGGTGGTGAGGTGTTTTGAATTATGTGGTGGTAAGGTGTTTTGAATTATGTGGTGGTAAGGTGTTTTTAATTACTTGATGGTGAGATGTTTTGAATCACATGGTGGTGAGGTGTTTTTAATTACTTGATGGTGAGATGTTTTGAATTATGTGGTGGTGAGGTGTTTTGAATTACTTGGTGTTAAGGTGTTTTGAATCACATGGTGGTGAGGTGTTTTTAATTACTTGGTGGTGAGGTGTTTTGAATTATGTGGTGGTGAGGTGTTTTGAATTATGTGGTGGTAAGGTGTTTTGAATTATGTGGTGGTAAGGTGTTTTGAATTATGTGGTGGTAAGGTGTTTTTAATTACTTGATGGTGAGATGTTTTGAATCACATTGTGGTGAGGTGTTTTTAATTACTTGATGGTGAGATGTTTTGAATCACATGGTGGTGAGGTGTTTTTAATTACTTGATGGTGAGATGTTTTGAATTATGTGGTGGTGAGGTGTTTTGAATTACTTGGTGTTAAGGTGTTTTTAATTACTTGATGGTGAGATGTTTTGAATCACATGGTGGTGAGGTGTTTTTAATTACTTGATGGTGAGATGTTTTGAATTACTTGGTGGTGAGGTGTTTTGAATTACTTGGTGAGGTGTTTTGAATTATGTGGTGGTAAGGTGTTTTGAATTATGTGGTGGTAAGGTGTTTTGAATTATGTGGTGGTAAGGTGTTTTGAATTACTTGGTGAGATGTTTTGAATCACATGGTGGTGAGGTGTTTTTAATTACTTGGTGGTGAGGTGTTTTGAATCACATGGTGGTGAGGTGTTTTTAATTACTTGATGGTGAGATGTTTTGAATCACTTGGTGGTGAGGTGTTTTGAATTACTTGATGGTGAGATGTTTTGAATCACATGGTGGTGAGGTGTTTTTAATTACTTGATGGTGAGATGTTTTGAATCACATGGTGGTGAGGTGTTTTTAATTACTTGGTGGTGAGGTGTTTTGAATCACATGATGGTGAGATGTTTTGAATTACTTGGTGGTGAGGTGTTTTGAATTATGTGGTGGTAAGGTGTTTTGAATTATGTGGTGGTAAGGTGTTTTTAATTACTTGATGGTGAGATGTTTTGAATCACATGGTGGTGAGGTGTTTTTAATTACTTGATGGTGAGATGTTTTGAATTACTTGGTGGTGAGGTGTTTTGAATCACATGATGGTGAGATGTTTTTAATTACTTGGTGGTGAGGTGTTTTGAATCACATGGTGGTGAGGTGTTTTTAATTACTTGATGGTGAGATGTTTTGAATCACATGGTGGTGAGGTGTTTTTAATTACTTGATGGTGAGATGTTTTGAATTACTTGGTGGTGAGGTGTTTTGAATCACATGATGGTGAGGTGTTTTGAATTACTTGATGGTGAGATGTTTTGAATTACTTGGTGGTGAGGTGTTTTGAATTACTTGGTGGTGAGATGTTTTGAATTATGTGGTGGTAAGGTGTTTTGAATTATGTGGTGGTAAGGTGTTTTTAATTACTTGATGGTGAGATGTTTTGAATCACATGGTGGTGAGGTGTTTTTAATTACTTGATGGTGAGGTGTTTTGAATTACTTGGTGGTGAGGTGTTTTGAATTATGTGGTGGTGAGGTGTTTTGAATTATGTGGTGGTAAGGTGTTTTGAATTATGTGGTGGTAAGGTGTTTTGAATTATGTGGTGGTAAGGTGTTTTTAATTACTTGATGGTGAGATGTTTTGAATTACTTGGTGGTGAGGTGTTTTGAATTACTTGGTGGTGAGGTGTTTTGAATTATGTGGTGGTGAGGTGTTTTGAATTATGTGGTGGTAAGGTGTTTTGAATTATGTGGTGGTAAGGTGTTTTGAATTATGTGGTGGTAAGGTGTTTTTAATTACTTGATGGTGAGATGTTTTGAATCACATGGTGGTGAGGTGTTTTTAATTACTTGGTGGTGAGATGTTTTGAATCACATGGTGGTGAGGTGTTTTTAATTACTTGATGGTGAGATGTTTTGAATTATGTGGTGGTGAGGTGTTTTGAATTACTTGGTGGTAAGGTGTTTTTAATTACTTAATGGTGAGATGTTTTGAATCACATGGTGGTGAGGTGTTTTTAATTACTTGATGGTGAGATGTTTTGAATTACTTGGTGGTGAGGTGTTTTGAATTACTTGGTGGTGAGGTGTTTTGAATTATGTGGTGGTAAGGTGTTTTGAATTATGTGGTGGTAAGGTGTTTTGAATTATGTGGTGGTAAGGTGTTTTGAATTATGTGGTGGTAAGGTGTTTTGAATTACTTGGTGAGATGTTTTGAATCACATGGTGGTGAGGTGTTTTTAGTTACGTGGTGGTGAGGTGCTTTTAGTTACGTGGTGGTGAGGTGCTTTTAGTTACGTGATGGTGAGGTGCTTTTAGTTACGTGATGGTGAGGTTTTTTTTCGTTATGTGATGGTGAGGTGTTTTTATTTACGTGGTGGTGAGGTGTTTTTAGTTACGTGGTGCTGAGGTGTTTTTAATTACTTGGCGGTGAGGTGTTTTGAATTACTTGGTGGTGAGGTGTTTTGAATTACTTGGTGGTGAGGTGTTTTGAATCACATGGTGGTGAGGTGTTTTTAATTACTTGATGGTGAGATGTTTTGAATTACTTGGTGGTGAGGTGTTTTGAATTACTTGGTGGTGAGGTGTTTTGAATTATGTGGTTGTAAGGTGTTTTGAATTATGTGGTGGTAAGGTGTTTTTAATTACTTGATGGTGAGATGTTTTGAATCACATGGTGGTGAGGTGTTTTTAATTACTTGATGGTGAGATGTTTTGAATTACTTGGTGGTGAGGTGTTTTGAATTACTAGATGGTGAGATGTTTTGAATCACATGGTGGTGAGGTGTTTTTAATTACTTGATGGTGAGATGTTTTGAATTACTTGGTGGTGAGGTGTTTTGAATTATGTGGTGGTAAGGTGTTTTGAATTATGTGGTGGTAAGGTGTTTTGAATTACTTGGTGAGATGTTTTGAATCACATGGTGGTGAGGTGTTTTTAATTACTTGGTGGTGAGGTGTTTTGAATCACATGGTGGTGAGGTGTTTTTAATTACTTGGTGGTGAGGTGTTTTGAATCACATGGTGGTGAGGTGTTTTTAGTTACGTGGTGGTGAGGTGCTTTTAGTTACGTGATGGTGAGGTTTTTTTTCGTTATGTGATGGTGAGGTGTTTTTAGTTACGTGGTGGTGAGGTGTTTTTAGTTATGTGGTGGTGAGGTGTTTTAGTTACGTGGTGGTGAGGTGTTTTTAGTTACGTGGTGGTGTGTTTTTAGTTATGTGATGGTGAGGTGTTTTTAGTTACGTGGTGCTGAGGTGTTTTTAATTACTTGGCGGTGAGGTGTTTTGAATTACTTGGTGGTGAGGTGTTTTGAATTACTTGGTGGTGAGGTGTTTTGAATTATGTGGTTGTAAGGTGTTTTGAATTATGTGGTGGTAAGGTGTTTTTAATTACTTGATGGTGAGATGTTTTGAATCACATGGTGGTGAGGTGTTTTTAATTACTTGATGGTGAGATGTTTTGAATTACTTGGTGGTGAGGTGTTTTGAATTACTTGATGGTGAGATGTTTTGAATTACTTGGTGGTGAGGTGTTTTGAATTACATGGTGGTGAGGTGTTTTTAATTGGTGGTGAGGTGTTTTGAATTTCTTGATGGTGAGGTGTTTTTCATTACGTGGTGGTGAGGTGTTTTTAGTTACGTGATGGTGAGGTGTTTTTAGTTACGTGATGGTGAGGTTTTTTTAGTTACGTGGTGGTGAGGTGTTTTTAGTTATGTGATGGTGAGGTGTTTTTAGTTACGCGGTGGTGAGGTGTTTTTAATTACGTGGTGGTGAGGTGTTTTTAGTTACGTGATGGTGAAGTGTTTTTAGTTACGTGATGATGAGGTGTTTAGTTACGTGGTGGTGAGGTGTTTTTAGTTACGTGATGGTGAGGTGTTTTTAGTTACGTGATGGTGAGGTGTTTTTAGTTACGTGGTGGTGAGGTGTTTTTAGTTATGTGATGGTGAGGTGTTTTTAGTTACGTGGTGGTGAGGTGTTTTTAATTACGTGGTGGTGAGTTGTTTTTAGTTACGTGATGGTGAAGTGTTTTTAGTTACGTGATGATGAGGTGTTTAGTTACGTGGTGGTGAGGTGTTTTTAGTTATGTGATGGTGAGGTGTTTTTAGTTACGTGGTGGTGAGGTGTTTTTAATTACGTGGTGGTGAGTTGTTTTTAGTTACGTGATGGTGAAGTGTTTTTAGTTACGTGATGGTGAGGTGTTTTTAGTTACGTGGTGGTGAGGTGTTTAGTTACGTGGTGGTGAGGTGTTTTTAATTATGTGGTGGTGAGTTGTTTTTAGTTACGTGATGGTGAGGTGTTTTTGGTTACGTGATGGTGAGGTGTTTTTGGTTACGTGATGGTGAGGTGTTGTTGGTTACGTGGTGGTGAGGTGTTTTTAGTTACGTGGTGGTGAGGTGTTTTTAGTTACGTGGTGGTGAGGTGTTTTTAGTTACGTGGTGGTGAGGTGTTTTTGGTTACGTGATGGTGAGTTGTTTTTAGTTACGTGGTGGTGAGGTGTTTTTAATTATGTGGTGGTGAGTTTTTAGTTACGTGGTGGCGAGGTGTTTTTAATTATGTGGTGGTGAGTTGTTTTTAGTTCCGTGATGGTGAGGTGTTTTTAGTTACGTGATGGTGAGTTGTTTTTAGTTACGTGATGGTGAGGTGTTTTTAGTTATGTGATGGTGAGGTGTTTTTAGTTACGTGGTGGTGAGGCGTTTTTAATTACGTGGTGGTGAGTTGTTTTTAGTTACGTGATGGTGAGGTGTTTTTAGTTACGTGATGGTGAGGTGTTTTTAGTTACGTGATTGTGAGGTGTTTTTAGTTACGTGGTGGTGAGGTGTTTTTAGTTACGTGATGGTGAGGTGTTTTTAGTTACGTGATGGTGAGGTGTTTTTAGTTACGTGATGGTGAGGTGTTTTTAGTTACGTGATGGTGAGGTGTTTTTAGTTACGTGGTGGTGAGGTGTTTTTAGTTACGTGGTGGTGAGGTGTTTTTAATGATGTGGTGGTGAGGTTTTTTTAATTTCGTGGTATTGTGTAATTGTCCCAACCTTCCAGTCTGCTCCTCCCTCTCCCATATGTATGTGCTGAGGGCTTCATTTTTAAACGTTAAAAAAATATTCTTTCAACCTAAATTGTTTATAAAATGTAATATCACAAACGCAACAAATACATTTGTGCAAAGTAATTGTTTGTATTATGATTGGTGTAAATCATGACAACACAGCAACTCAGGTACAGTCATTAGCCTCAGCTAAAACAAGCCCGTTCCTCTGTAACGATGCGTGGCGAGCTGAGCCAAGCTAGTATATGTATGTGTGTATATATATATATATATATATATATATATATCTCAACTCTACAACTCAAACGTTATTTTTCTTTTTAATGGGAGGATTTTTTTTCATTCATTCAGGAATACAACAATGGGATTTTGTGGTGGGAGGAGCGCTACATCAAGAAGGCACTGTATCGTTCCCTGAAGGACTCTCAGCTAGCGAGACGTACTCTTGTTGGTTCAAATGGCGACTCCGACAGTTTGTCTCCCTCTGCGGAACACAGTCCCAAACTCCCCAATGGTTAGTCTACTTTTTGTTGTACCGCTCACCCATCCGTGCTTCTCCAGTCCACCCAGCACTTTGCCAGTCCATCTGACCCACTCTTTTTCGCACTGCAATGACTTGTGCTGGCCGTGTAGCCGAGTAGCTGACTTGAGGGTGTGCACACTCACCTATTACCTGTCTCATCTTGGTTCGAACCCCTGCCCAGCTGTATACGGTCACCTTTTGTTTCTCAGGCAGAACGTGGGCCTTGTTTCAGATTGAATGAACTTAAACGAGGTGCCACGTCTGCTAGTGTTGGTGGACATTCAAGATCCCACGGTGTCATTCGAGAAGAGTTGGCGAGCTATCAACGGCACACTGAACAAATTCGAAATTCTTTCCCTGACCACTACTGTGAAGGCGTGTGATATGTAACCACCCATTGTGATCCTTGCCATGAGGCTGGAGACGTGAGCCAGAAAGAGACGTGACCCATAATCATGTATTTCCTGCTGTAATGCATGTGATGAGATTCAAGATGCTGGCAGGTGGGGACAAAATGTTGAACAGCAAAAGTTAATGAAATTCCTGGTCAACAAAACGTCATGCTTTTATGAATACAGCTGCTCGGTATGGTGGTGATTGATTGGTCGTCAAGGATTTGTACAAATTCCCTAAAATAAATATCGATGTTAAATTTAAACCATCTCCATCTTTAACCATCTTTAACCATCTTAACCACCATCTTTAACACCAGAGGCATTCCATCTGGGGACTTTGAGATGCATTTTAATAAGAAAATTTTCCAAAAAAGATATTTCTAAGTAACCTTATGCCATCCTCTTACGAATGTTACAATTTCTATCACAGACTGTTCAGACCAAGGAGGGTGCCTTTGGAATTTATGGGGTTTTTTTTGTACTATTAATTCAAATTCTTACGTTTTACTTGAGGGACCACTTTTTATGATTGTGTGTGCTTAATGGTGCTTGGCCAGCAGGCCTTGTTTCTGAATGTCTGGATGCAAAAGTGGAAAAAGAACTCGAGGACAACAGGAGACTCCTGCCTGCTCTGGCACGGCGGAGACTCGAGAAAGTGCGTGAGGGCAGCCCCACTCCCTCTGCCACCGACGACCTGCCTTTGAGAAAAAGGTGAGTTTGCAGTGAAAGCTACCGAAGAATATAATGTCCTTGATGGATAATATAATGGGGATGAAGACTGGATGGGGCTGGGGAGACGCATGGTGTTTGGATGGCTCAGCTGTAGTCAGTTGTGTTGAGAAACATGACATTATCAATACTGTGTTCTTTCTTTCTATCCATGACATGCAGTTCAGATGGTCCAAGTTTTGATAACATCTCAAGTCAAAAAGAGTCTTTTATCTGACGCATTTTATTAGAAACAAATTAATAACAATTTAATCAGAAATGAATCCATAAAATATGGAACGTATTTCACACAAAATACCCATCTGAAGCATTGGAAGGGCACTGGCCTGAAAAAGACCATGTGTTCTCGACAACCATTTTACATCTCTTTTCTGATAAGTTTGGGTTGGACTAAGTCATCTATGTAGGAGCCAGGGGAGAGGTTGGTAGTGGTGGTTTGTGAGGTGTTTTGTCTGTCTCTCCTTCTCGCCCGCCATCACACTTCCCTCTCGTCTGCTGTCGCCGTCACTCCTCCCTCTTGCCCGCCGTCGCCGTCACTCCTCCCTCTCGCCCGCCGTCACTCCTCCCTCTCGCCCGCCGTCACGCCTCCCTCTCGCCCGCCGTCGTACCTCCCTCTCGCCCGCCATTGCCATCACTCCTCCCTCTCGCCCGCCATTACCGTCACTCCTCCCTCTCGCCCGCCATTGCCGTTACTCCTCCCACTCGCCCGCCGTCGTGCCTCCCTCTCGCCCGCTGTCGTGCCTCCCTCTCGCCCGCCGTCGTGCCTCCCTCTCACCCGGCGTCGCTCCTTCCTCTCGCCCGCCCTCGCCGTCACTCCTCCCTCTCGCCCACCGTCGCTCCTCCCTCTCGCCCGCCGTTGCTCCTCCCTCTCACCCGCCGTCGTGCCTCCCTCTCGCCCGCCGTCACGCCTCCCTCTCGCCCGGCGTCGCTCCTCCCTCTCGCCCGCCGTCGCTCCTCCCTCTCGCCCGGCGTCGCTCCTCCCTCTCGCCCGCCGTCGCGCCTTCCTCTCGCCCTCCGTCGCGCCTCCCTCTTCCCCAACCCCTTTCACACCGCCCACTCTCTATCGCTATCACTTTGGGACTCATTGTTTATTGCAGGCTTTAAAAAAAAAAGGATTTGCATTAATTAGAAAATAAACAAATACGGCCATTGTATGGCTCTCCTTGCGGTGCCTGCTGAAGCATTTATTCCAGCATATCATGCGTGCATGTGTTGTCAGCAAATTCAAATTTGCCATCACCTTTTAAATGAAATGGATGTATCATCTTTTCCATTGAAATATGCCTTTGCCTCATGTTTCCTGAAAATGCCTTTGGAAATGCTGCTCACCTATTCTGTTCACCTATTCTGTTCACCTATTCTGTTTACCTATTCTGTTTACCTATTCTGTTTACCTATTCTGTTCACCTATTCTGTTCACCTATTCTGTTCACCTATTCTGTTCACCTATTCTGTTTACCTATTCTGTTCACCTATTCTGTTCACCTATTCTGTTCACCTATTCTGTTCACCTATTCTGTTCACCTATTCTGTTCACCTATTCTGTTCACCTATTCTGTTCACCTATTCTGTTCACCTATTCTGTTCACCTATTCTGTTCACCTATTCTGTTCACCTATTCTGTTCACCTATTCTGTTCACCTATTCTGTTCACCTATTCTGTTCACCTATTCTGTTCACCTATTCTGTTCACCTATTCTGTTCACCTATTCTGTTCACCTATTCTGTTCACCTATTCTGTTCACCTATTCTGTTCACCTATTCTGTTCACCTATTCTGTTCACCTATTCTGTTCACCTATTCTGTTCACCTATTCTGTTCACCTATTCTGTTCACCTATTCTGTTCACCTATTCTGTTCACCTATTCTGTTCACCTATTCTGTTCACCTATTCTGTTCACCTATTCTGTTCACCTATTCTGTTCACCTATTCTGTTCACCTATTCTGTTCACCTATTCTGTTCACCTATTCTGTTCACCTATTCTGTTCACCTATTCTGTTCACCTATTCTGTTCAGCTATTCTGTTCACCTATTTTGTTCACCTATTTTGTTCACCTATTCTGTTCACCTATTCTGTTCACCTATTCTGTTCACCTATTCTGTTCACCTATTCTGTTCACCTATTCTGTTCACCTATTCTGTTCACCTATTCTGTTCACCTATTCTGTTCACCTATTCTGTTCACCTATTCTGTTCACCTATTCTGTTCACCTATTCTGTTCACCTATTCTGTTCACCTATTCTGTTCACCTATTCTGTTCACCTATTCTGTTCACCTATTCTGTTCACCTATTCTGTTCACCTATTCTGTTTACCTATTCTGTTTACCTATTTTCTGGTCACCTTTATGTTATTGTGTTGTATTAGATAGATATGTGTTGCTTTGCCTTCTTTCCTCCCTCTCCCTCCACAATGTGCAAAGTATTTTCTGTCCGGAATGGAAATAGAGGAATACGTAAGAAATATGATCAGTATCAAATATCCTAGCGTATGCCCACATATGTAGCGTGATATTTAAAAAAAAAGTTGTGGACGAGTTGACAAAATTTGGTGCCTGAGTTTGTTAGGTGACAAGAACATGCCAATTACATTTTGGTTCAGGTCTGAATCCAGATCCGGCCTATCAGTGGGATACAAAACGTAAACTGTTCAGCCTGACGGAGGTATGCGCTCTACCGAGTGTCATTCTAGTTGCTACTTCAATGGCCCCAATTATTTTCTACCTTATTGTGGGGTCGAACGGAGAGTTTTTGGCTCAAGTATGTCACCAACTGGCTGGCCGAGCCTGCCATTTGAGTACTATCGGTTAAAATGCGTGTGCACTTGTCATCACAAGCTGGACTCAATTTCTCTCATGTATAAACGTTTTCCTTCAATATTGCGTATTTGACCTTCCCTAAATTTTCGCAGATTATTCACTTGCTTGTACCTATATTCAGTAATGATGACATGAATGGCCGACATTTGAGTGTGGTAACTTTGCCCACATTGTTTCCCTTGGAAGGCTTGGGGACGTTTTTGTGGTTACGCTGGAGGGTAGCCCATCACGCCGCCATGGTTGCACGTGACTCTTGTTCCACTCGGTGAAATTACGTCCTGGGCTTATGGTGCTTGCTTTGCGAAGCACACGTATCGACAGATTGGTTTTTTGTACTATTCTGAAAGTGCAAAGAACATGTTACTTGGCTGACGAAGATTCCTCCCATCCTTCCATCCCTCTATCAAATAATTCCTCGTTTACAAATTCACCAGAGTAGTGCCAAAAAGTGCTTTGGTGTACTTTGTTGAACGTTTGACCTTGGTACACATAAATATAAACAATTTTATGACCAAAACTAGAACAGCACTTGGCAGAGAGCATTCCTCCGCCAGGCTGAACAGTTTACGTTTTGTATCTCACTGATCTCAATCGGATCTGGATTCGGACCTGAACCAAAATCTAATCGACTTGTTCTTGTCACCAAACCGACTCGTCCACCTAGTTTTGTTACAACTCGTTCACAAGTTTTTTAAACATGTTATATTTCATTTTTGGCCTCTTCTCTCAATGGTAAAGAATCACTTAAAAAAAAAAAAAAAAATTTAAATTATTGTATCCAGATCTTCACCAAAATCGAATTGATTTGTCGTTGTCACACACTCAACCTGTCCGCCAAATTTTGTCCAAATCTGTCCACAACTTTGAGATATTCTGCTCACAGACAGGGGTGATAACATAACCTCCCTCCACCTTAGCTGGCAGAGTTAAAGAAGACGTCATTGTTTTTTCGAAAAAGCATAAATTAGGAAGCTATTCTGTGAATGGAAGATTTGACTGTTCGAGCCATCAACAGTTAAACCACATTATCAGACCCTTTCTGTTTTCTGCCATCTTTGTCTCTGTTGCTGTACTTTTTTATTATTATCTCGCATCAGCACTTGAGGCATAACAATCTCAAGCTGTTCAAGTAGTGTGTCAGTGTGTGTCCGTGTGTGTCCGTGTGTGTCCGTGTGTGTCAGTGTGTGTCCCCTGGGGCATGATCCTTTATCTTCGCTCATCGTTCTCCTTTTGTTCTCACACTCCATGGTGGGAAATGAAAGCTTTTGCACACTTGAGTTTGTTTTGATGGGAGTAAATAGGAAATAATAACTTAAGCAAATAACAGCACGTTTTTAATTCGCCAAGCGCCCAATTCCCGACTGCCCCTTAAACCAGCACACAATGAACATTAAATCTTAATTTTAAGTAATGCTGCAATACAAAGAATGAGGTCATGGTGATGGGTATGAAAGAGCAATAGCAGTGTGGGTGAACACAACAACTTCAGATGAGGCTCCGGCAAGGGAAGTGGTATTCTGGAACGTGGTCCAGCCTCTGCTTTAAGTTGTCCGATGTGGCACCAAGCTGCGAAGCTTGGTCCAGCGCAGCGGCAGCAATAAAACAGATGGTGAAGCCACGAACAGGTGCTCTTTTTTTATTACTCGACTTCTGAATCCAAATAATTCTCATACCAGCTGTCCACTGGTTGGCAAAGTAACCTGTGTGTGCTGCCTTGTATAACTGCATGAGCGTTGGGCAGTCCATGCCACAAAATATACCCACCTCTCCCTCTGTCATGCATGGTTGGGAGGGGTGGGGAGTTAGCTTGTGTCACTCAACAATATGGCAGGGTATGGTTGTATGACTAAGAGGGGTGGAGTAGGAATGATGATACAGGAGCTTGTGGGATTTGGGTTATTAAATACAACCTGTCTGGCATCAATAAGTCACGCACATAAAAAGGCGGCTTTTCACGTCAAAGCTGGGCAGTGCATATTAAAAAATAAATCGGCAATTCCTTCTGAAACAGGTACACGGGCACCCCCCACATCCCTCTTGGTCCCGTTCACGTTGCAGACAAGAATTGCTTGTTGCTCAGCATCCAGAAAGCTTGTAAAGACAAGAAAATTCACCAAAAGTTAATGCCAATGCAGCATCCAATTATAGTCCAAGTGGCTTGTGAAATCACTGCTCCTCCAAGGAAAAGGGAAATCGCTACAATAGGAAATTGGAAGAAAAGAAACCTCTTAAAACACGGGTCGAAAATGATAAATGATAAGGAAGAAGATGAGGGCAAGAAACAATTATCTTCCACGTCAGGAAATAAATCGCCTCGTAATTTCTTTGACGAATAAAAACCCGAACCCTAAATAAATCTTTGAATACAAAGACACCAATGCTTGGTCGTTGGGACGTGGGTAAGGCAAAAAGTGCAACATCATTTATTGGAATCCGCACAAAGATGAGGTGCATTAATGACGATGGCAAAAGTTGACTTTTATCTACCTTCTGCATGCTATCATTTACACATTTTTAGGTTATCTCATCTCAATTTTTGAAGACATGAACTTGTAAAATCAGTCGTGATGTCCAGATGTCTGTTCGTCCGTCCGGTCATCTGTCCGTTAACTTTTTGCTATTTTTGTTACCCCATCCTTATCACCTGGCTGATTGTTCTGAAACTTGACAAATTAAACTTGGCCTTCGATTTTTCGATTTCGGAACATGGGGACTCCCAGGTGGGGTTACCCCTCAAACTTTGTATTCCCTACACCCTTGTTCACCAACCGATTGCTCTGAAACCTGATACAGCCCTTCTACTCGATGATCCGCAGGACTGCCCGTTCTTAGGTTTTTCAATTTTGTATCTGGGGATCCCAGATGGGTTTCCCCCAAATCAGCAGTGGTCTGAACTGCAACCTTAAGAGAAGACAGTCAGCCAACTCTGGGCTATTTTTTTAAAATTTAAGTTACAGCATGAGCATTTACACAGTGTATTTTTCCTGATTGTATTATTTATTTATTTATTTTGGTAAGAAATGTGCATTCATCATTTCTTCCTCGATATTTGGTGCCATATCTGACAATGGGCTTCAGTCACTATGCTTTCAAGCAGTACTTTTTCCTCCACCAGACCACGCTTGCACGCCCAGAGAAAGTTTGCACAGTGCCTGCCTAATAGTCCAAGTACGACGCCGGTCAAGGTTCCCGATACACCCTCTACTGCCTCCAGCAGATTAAAGGACTTCTCCAGCAAGAGGCCAAAAACTGAAGATTTCCTCACTTTTCTCTGCCTTCGAGGTGATTTGGTGACGACGACCTCCTGTTATACGAAAGGTTTTTTAATTTTTTTTTAAAATTTTCTTGACATCCTTGTTCTTTAACTTTTTTAATATATGGCATTCAAATTACTGTCTTTTTCTTTGCACAAAACCTTTGCTTGAGCTTTGCTGTGGTACCTTAAACATTGCACTCACTTTGGTCATGCTAATGAATATTGACGATAGTATGCCGAACTGCACTTGCTGGATAAATTGGTCCCATTATGCTTGATGTATGATCCATGAAGTACCACCACCAGGGTTGGTAGCTCCTGAACCAAAATCTTGACTTATTTTTTTAAGGATCCATTTATCTGCATCGTGGTGGTGTCATGGTGTGAACTAATTATTTTAGCCGTATTCCCAGCACATTTATCTGCAGGTTTGCCTAAAGCTTCCATCCTTACTTCCATGAATAAAGTATTGGCATTTTGAAACATACCACACGTACGCTTGCACACGCACATACACACACCTTAACATATCCTTAACATGTTCTATAATCCTCTCCAGTACATTTCTCCCAACTTTGTATTGAAATTTTAATTGTTCTGAAAACTTTTATTGAGTAGGAATGAAAAGGGGTGTTGTCCGCAAAAACTTCAATGATTTGTTAATTGTACTTTAATTTTAATAGGTGTCTGCAACCATGTTCGACCATGTTTTGGAATACTGTGCGAGGCTCTCGCAAAAGTATTTTTTTCTTCTACCCTCACCTTTCCCCTTTATTCGCTTTTAAATTTATTTTCTACACAACCTCTTCAGTGATCGACACAAAACTTTCAACATAGGAGTTTCTACCCATGGAGAATGTTTTGACAAAGTTGCATAATGATTGGATGGAAAATGTGGCCGGCGTTCCAAAAAGTCAGGTTTCTGTAGGCATGGGTACAGGGCGTTTGGCGTATCAGGAATAAACGGCCTCGAGCGAACCTGTCGCCATGTTTGGATAGTCTTTATCAGTTGTCTCAACTCGATGTTGTTTTCGGTTGATTGTTAGCATTGCTGTCATTGTCGTGTCCAGTCGATGGCTTACTCAAATTCACTTTTGAATCGATATAGGGACATGTTGCAAGCGGGATTTTGGTGGTTTTCCGGTACCATGACTACCTCTAAGAGTTTTGAGAGATGTGGGATTAATCATATGTGGAAGCCTCTTGGGAAGGGCTTGAATACTAATTTGCACCACTTGTTCATATGGGACTCTGTTCATGTGCAATAATTTCTGGGCAATAATTATAGGTTTTGGAGAATGAGCTTTGGCATTGTTGGGCTCTTTGTGATCCAGGATTTCATCTATTTTTTTTTGTCTGTGAACACTTATAATTCATTTCATTTGAAACATATTTTGAGTCAATGACGACAAGTATCATATATTTTTTTTTCTGAATGCTTTGCATGTTTGTGTAAAGAAATGTTTGTTTGGAAATATATTTTTACGGCGTAGCCCATTGGGCAAAGCCATCTAGAACAGTGTTTGTCCGTCTGTCCGTATGTATGTATGTATGTATGTATGTATGTATGTATGTATGTATGTATGCGGCGTCTGACTCTCCACACTCCGCCATTTCGATTTATATGCCGTTCATGCCGAACATATCGTCGAACCTGTCATATATCACAATCGCCATGCCCTACCTTTACGTTTGTCATTCAGTGTGAAACACAAACAAACCGATTGTTAAAATGATTATCAAATAGCGAAAGCATCGGTGTTGCATCTCTTCCAACAATACGGTACTTAGAGGCCTTAGGCGTTATGCCTCACCTTCGGACTGCTTCGGACAAATTAAACCCAGGTTTCTTAATACAGTAGTGTATCGTTTCAGTAGTATCATTTTCGTAATAATAATATAGTAAATATAACCATAACACTTTAATCCCAATGTCGTGAATACAAAGTTGATTGATTGAAGCGGTGTGTGGTTCATGATCAATGATGAGCGTTGTTTCGGCACTAATATTAACAAGCATTCTGAGTATTGCGCTGCAATACATGTCCCCTACCGGCATTGGGTAGCACTGTCATAGAAGACAGTATTATGACTTACCGCACTCCAAATTGTAGTCTGGAAAACTGTTGGAGAAATTCCCAAAGTTCAAAGTGCCATAACTTTGTCAAAAATGATCGCAACGTCGTGAAGTTCGAACTTGATCTGTAACTTATCATGAGGAAGCCATGTACCAAGTTTGAAATCATTAGCATTAAGAGTTCAGGAAAAAAGTCCGGGAAGCTGTTCTTTGCGCGACGGACTGACAGAGCGACTGACGGAGCGACTGACGGAGCGACCGACGGAGCGACCGACGGACCGACCGACGGACCGACCGACGGACCGACCGACGGACCGACCGACGGACCGACCGACGGACCGACCGACCGACCGACCGACGGACCGACCGACGGACCGACCGAAGGACCGACGGACCGACCGGACCGACCGACCGACGGACCGACCGGACCGACCGACCGACGGACCGACCGACGGGCCGACCGACGGGCCGACCGACGGACCGACCGACCGACGGACCGACCGACCGACCGCAAACCTATAGTCCCCTACGGTGTACACCGGTAGGGGACTAATAACAGAGGAAGTAACGAATTCGCTTTTTTGATAGTAATATCATTTTCGAAATAATGATAACGTCACGTTAATATTATAGTAAATACAGTGCATGCAGAAAGTATTCAGACCCCTTCACTTTTTTCACATTTTGTTATGTTGCAGCCTAATGCTGAAATCGTTTAAATTCATTTTTTCCCTCATCAATCTACACTCAATACGCCATAATGACAAAGAGAAAACAGGATTTTAGAAAGTTTTGCAAATTTATTTAAAAAAAACAAACTGAAATATCCCATTGACATAAGTATTCAGACCCTTTGCTATGACACTTGAAATTTAGCTCAGGTGCCTCCCATTTCTCTTGGTCATCTTTGAGATGTTTCTACACCTTGATTGGAGTCCACCTGTGGTAAATTCAATTGATTGGACATGATTTGGAAAGGCACACACCTGTCAAAAAAGGTCTCACAGCTGACAATGCATATCAGAACAAAAACCAAGCCATGAGGTCGATGGAACTGCCTGCAGAGCTCAGACAGGATTGTGTTGAGGCACAGATCTGGGGAAGCCTACAAAAAAAAATTCTGCTGCATTGAAGGTTCCCAAGAGCACAGTGGCCTCCATAATTCTTAAATGGAAGAAGTTTGGAACAACCAGGACACTTCCTAGAGTTGGCCGCCTGACCAAACTGAGCAATCGGGGGAGAAGGGCCTTGGTAAGAGAGGTGACCTAGAACCCGATGGTCACTCTGGCTGAGCTCCAGAGTTCCTGTGTAGAGATGGGAGAAACTTCCAGAAGGACAACCATCACTGCAACACTCCACCGATCTGGGCTTTATGGCAGAGTGGCCAGGCGGAAGCCTCTCCTCAGTGAAAGACACATGAAAGATCAGATAATCTTGTTTCTCACAGTCTGAGGTCTATAGGTGTTTTTTTGCAAACTCCAATGGGGCTTTCATGTGTTTGCATGTTTGTTTGCATGTGTATATATAGTCACGTGAAAAAGTAAGTACACCCCATGTAAAGTTTTGACTTTTTCAACATATTTCAACATACAGCTATTTGATCTTCATTTCAACAATATTGATAGACAAAGGTGATATAACAAATATCATGAAACATTTACACTTTGTCGTCCATTGTATAATTTAAATAAACCTAAATGCAAATTTCGCATGTGGAAAAAGTAAGTACACCCTTTGCTATAATTGGTGGTATTGCCCCCTTTGGCAGAAACAACCTCAAGTAGGCGTTTCTTATAACTGTCTACCAGTCTCTGACATCGACTGGGAGAAATTTTTGCCCACTCCTCCATGCAGAATTATTTCAGCTGTGCGATGTTTGAGGGGTTTCTTGCATGCACAGCTCGTTTCAAATCCCCCCACAACATCTCGATGGGATTTAGATCCGGGCTTTGACTTGGCCATTCCAGAACCCTCCATTTCTTTCTTTTCAGCCATTCCTTGGTGGATTTACCTGTATGTTTCGGGTCATTGTCATGTTGCAAGGTCCACCTTCGGTTGAGCTTCAACTTTCCGACAGATGGCCTCACATTATCCTCAAGCACCTTCTGGTACAATGAAGAATTCATAGTGGATTATATGATGGTGAACTGCCCAGGCCCTGATGCAGCAAAGCTGCCCCAAACCATAATATTTCCACCACCATGCTTTACAGTTGGTATCAGGTTCTTGTGGTCAAATGCTGTCTTTGGTTTTTGCCAAACATGTCTTCTGGTACTGTGGCCAAATAGTTCTACCTTTGACTCATCTGTCCAGAGCACATTGTTCCAGAAGTGCTGGTCTTTGCCTAGGTGTTCATTGGCAAACTTTAGTCTTGCCCTGATGTTCTTTCTGGACAGCAAAGGTTTCCTCCTGGCACACCTCCCATGTAGATTAAATTTGTGCAGCCTCTTTCTAATGGTAGACTCGTGCACTTTGACATCAACAGTGGCAAGAGCTACCTGTAGGTCCCGTGATGACATTCTGGGGTTCTTAGAGACTTCTTTCAGCATCTTGCGGTCTGCTCTCGGGCTGAACTTGCTGGGGCGGCCTGGCCTGAAGAAGTTGGCAGTTGTTTGGAATCTTCTCCACTTGTAGATGATCTTCCAGACAGTCGAATGATTGATTTCAAATTGTTTGGAGATCTTTCTAAATCCCTTCCCAGACTCGTAGGCATCTATAACCTTCTTTCTGAAGGCCTCAGAGAGCTCTTTTGATCTCTGCATGAGTGATGCCGCACACTTCAACAACAAAGAGCAAACAAACTAAATGTCTGAGGTTTAAATAAGACAGGTTCCTCCAAGATCTTCTGTGACGATGTTCTCATCATTTGCACCTGAGCTGGTGCACCTGATTCTAATTTTAGGTATTTGAAGTAGTGATAAATGTAGGGGTGTACTTACTTTTTCCACCTGCGAAATTTGCATTTATGTTTATTTAAATTATACAATGGACTACAAAATGTAAATGTTTCATGATATTTGTTATATTATATCACCTTTATCTATCAATATTGTTGAAATGAAGATCATATAGCTGTATGTTGAAATATGTTGAAAAAGGCAAAACTTTACATGGGGTGTACTTACTTTTTCACGTGACTGTATATATAATATATATACCAGTCGAAGCTGACAAACGAATTTTCAGTCCCCATGTTAATGTTGCATGCAGAGAAACGATCCCATATAAAGGGAGGGGTGCTTTGCGCTTCCTTTTGATTGTCGGTCAGTCATCCTTCCTTCTTTCCAGCAACGAGTCCATTGACATTTTTGTTGCTAACCCCTGCTCTTGCAGGGAAAATGGCCTTAAAATACCTGTTGTTGTTGTTGTTGTTGTTGTTGTTGTTGTTGTTGTTGTTGTTGTTGTTGTCGTCGTGAGATAATTAGTAAATTAACTCAAAATATAATCTATCTATGTCTATCACATATCGTGAGATTCTTGTCATTAATGTCGATTTTAAATTTTAACCTCCATGTCATTCATTCACTCTTGCTTTGAAGAATGTGAAAGACATGGGGAGGGGAGGATAGAGAGTTGCGGTTTGGGTCAGAGGGGCAGTCCTTTTTGATCCTTCGTTCTTTTTAGTCCTTCTTCGTCTTTTTAAGACCCATTAAACACTTTGGGTCCCTTTAGAACCCTAAGACTCCTCAGACACCGAAGAGCTTTCAAGGCCCCTATGACCCCCCCCCCCCCCCTCCTGAACCTACCTCTCAGTCCCCTAATGCAGTCCTACTACGACCGCCCTCGATCGCGAGACGAGTGTCTATCCCACTTGGGGCTTTTCATTTTAAGCAGCATTTTTGTGCAAGGACAATCCCAATTTGCTCAAGGGGACATTTCTAGTCAACCAAGAAGGGTGGACCAGCAGCGTGCCACGGTTAGATTGTGCAGGCAGATTACCGACATTGTAATTACTAGGGCATTGCCCGTACTATATCTATATCTAAAATTATATCCCCCCCCTCTATTTACATGAAATGGTTTGGTCCAAAGCGAACGGCTTCCGGAGTTTGGTAAAGAAATCGCCATCGCGTGCACAAACGCGCAGGAAAGCGAATGAATCGCAAATTCGTTTTTATTAGTTTTAAAACATAGTTTAACGCCAACATAGTTTGCAAACGTGAAATAAATGAATACGCTCTCAAATGTGCCATCCGAGGCAGAGTGTGTCCGCCACGTTCGGCACACGCGATAGTTCGCTGCTCTCTGATTGGTTGAATCGTTTTTTGGACATAGCTCGGTAAGTAATTGTCCGATTAATATGAAACCTTGAAAAGGCACATCCTCGGGTCCCCAGCAATATACCTGGCAAGTTAAAAGTATATCGGACCCGTGGTTGTCGAGAAACAGCGGTCACAGACAAACAGACGTACAGACGTACAGACGTACAAACGTACAAACGTACAGAGATTACTGGAATTATAGATAGATATTGGGACTCACTTTCTTTTTCTTTTTCTCTGAAGCTTGGTTCTTAATCCTTAAACTGTTGCTTTCAGATACTTTTGAGACCCACAATTTCTGGGGAATGAGTCGAATGTCGATGGTACAACACCACAACACTAAAATTTGCATGCAACTCCAACTGTTATCATTCAAAACCAAGATGTTTAACCTTCGGTTGCAAGTGCTCGATTAAACTAGGCCATGTTTGCCTGAAGTTTGAAATTTTCATTTGGCCTCGTTGATATTAACTTACTCGTTTGCCTTTTGGGGTGCTTTCCTTGTTGACGTGAGACTACATTTGAATGTTTGCAAGAAGAATGAGTCATTAGCAAAGAGTTATCAATAGCAGAGCTTGCCAGGATAACTTTCAAGAAGTGCATCTGCAGCTCAAAGGTATAGTCCAGGGTGACATTGTTGATTGTTTTGCCTTTCAGGAACCCGTGCTCTACCGAACCACCTGGACCTCCTTGGGACCTGTCCGGATGAGAAAGCTGGTGAAGATGATGTGGATGATGAGGTGCAGGAAGATGCAGATGAAGAGGAAGAGGAGGATGATGATATTGTTGACCTTGAAGGAGTTTTGGCATTGCCGGTCTCTCCTGCTTCTTCATGCAAGTCCACTCCACGCAAGACCAAAATACCTCCTCGACCAAATGGCTGCTGTAAGTTTATACACCATTTCACCGGGATCTGGACACTATCATTTTGCTGAGGCTAGAGACGATATTTCTTCATCGCCACTTATTCTTTTTTTTTCTTTCTTTTTTTCACGAGTTTCTAAAATAATAATTGCTCCAAAATCTGGGTTTTGGGGGGGGGGTTGAGGGGGGGGGGGCGGTTCAACAGTCATCCAAGACCCCTTATGTAGCTTGTACATACTTGTATAGCACAGACAGGACACATATTGGTTGGCATCACTGTACCTTACATAAGGTGCAAGGACATTCTGAAAAAATGGAGAAACGTGTGTGGCATATGGGATTTTAACTTTGGTTTCCTGCATCATCAGGCAGTTGTCTGCTCGTAAGCAAAGCTGTTGATTTTTTTTGAATTTATCTTTATTAATCGAATAAGTATCCAAAAGTTATTCGGACCTTCATTCATGATGAGAAATGGACACTAAATTATGTCGGTGGGGGCAGGGGGGGGGGGGGGGGAGTTGAATTTGGAGCTGAAAGTGGTTGAGGGATATGTCACCTTCACGTTGTATCATTGGTTTTGTCACTTGTCAGTGAGGCACTCAAACTGTCATGATGTTCTTAGTGTGGGTCACGCCAACCAAGGTGTCCAAGTGTGTGGACCTTCCACCGCAGACAACTGTCAAGTCTGGAAGAGTCACCGAGGTGAATGCCTCCATGAGCTCCACAAGCGTCATTGGAAAGAAGGTTGTCATGGAGGAATTGCCTGACAGAAGCCATAGTACAACACTTGCAAATGAAGATACTGATGAGACAGGTTCAAATGCAAATGCTCTTTCAGCTCAAGAACTACCGACAGTGGTGAGTGGCTTTTGATACTATGGCCTGTTTTATTTTGGTCTGGTACATTTTGAATCACTTTTGAGTAACTGAAGATAAGGATTACGGAAGCTTTATCCTTGAGCTGTTATAACCATTGGATGGAACTATTGTGTTTGGACAATGTCATCATCAGCGATCATCATCATCATCATCATCATCATCATCGATCATCATCATCGATCATCATCATCGATCATCATCGATCGATCATCATTGATCATCATCGATCATCATCCATCATTGATCATCATCGATCATCATCCATCATCGATCGATCATCATCGAGCATTGATCATCATCGATCATCATCAATCGTTGAACATCGATCGTCATCGATCATCATCAATCGTTGAACATCGATCGTCATCGATCATCATCAATTGTTGAACATCGATCGTCATCGATCGTCATCGATCATCATCAATCGTTGAACATCGATCGTCATCGATCATCATCAATCGTTGAACATCGATCAATGGTCAATGATCATCACCATCGATCATTCTATCCAGACCTGCTAGACGCCTGCTAATTTTGGATTTAGGATTATTAAATTTTGTCTCGAAAATGGTAAATATTTTATTTTGTCATTTATTATTAATGATATTACCATTGATCTTAACATCTAATTTATCTTGAGCTAATTCCATGTTGACTGATCTGTAGCCATTTGTCATTCTGGAGAGCATGTGGTTCTTTTAAAAGTGGAAGATAATCCAAAGTGTGAACCCAGAGATGATCCTATCCGCACGGACAAACAATGCTGCTGTAATATGCCCGTTTCTGTAGTTGGGAGACTTGGAGGGTGCAGGGAAAAGTTGGTTGGAAAATGAAAACGTAGCTATCTTGGGAAGCAGAAAGATTGTTTATTTAAACTAGTAAGAGGAATAACTAGGTCGAAGATCATGCCTTTGTGAACAGAAGCTTTACAAAGTAGTTGAAAAAGAAAATGCCAATGCGAACCACTTGATGCTTGCAGTAACAGAGAAAATGTGCCTGTGAGATGTGGAGAGGAGTCTGTTTGTCATTGTTTAAATACTTGGCAAGATAATCTGGGTGCCAGATTGTCCAAAGCATGATTTATCTTCATAAATAGCCCGAACTTTAGCTTGAGGTTTGGAGCCCACAACCATTGTTATGGTAGAAATATCAATCGGGTACAGTGTTGTAAGCATGGCCATTGCACCGAGCGGCTGGACTGCACAATTACTGGGGTTGTATATGATGTGCTGAACAAAGTTGATCCTGTTTGTTTAAAGTAACTTGTAACTATGCAGGATAATTATTATGCGAATGAACCTGTGGATTATAAGACCGATCTATCTTGTTTGTCATGTTGTAAATAAGTTTTTGCGCCACTGACTTGTCCCCTTGGAAAAACGACCCGTTTTTTGGCAAGCTCATTACTTTACATTCTTGCTGGTGTACCTTGCTGAGAAATCTGGAATATTTTCAGGAGTGGAGGTCTCACACTTTGCATACTGTATGTGGTCATGTATTTCAAGTGTGAGATGACCCCCATTGTAATTGTTTTGCCTTTATTTAGTTATTTAATGTGCATCTCTGTTATACTCAGCTCATCTCTTCTCTCGTCTTATCATGTTTCTCTCACTACATCTTAAAATGACTTTTGGGGGAGGAGGGGATTGGAATTTTGGTCGCAGAGTACAAAGGACATGGAAGACTAGTATATGAAGGATATCCATTAAAATTCTGTCACCTCACCTGCATATTGTACATGGTACCATTGAAAACTTTTCATGTCACATTATTCAAAATAGTCTCCACTCTCCTAGATGCACTTCATTTGTGGACAACCAACGTATTGATCCCAGCACAGAAGCCAATTCCTTCCGAAGTGTCCTTAACACAGAAGATGTGTATATATATATATATATATAAATATATATATATATATATATTGTTACGGACGCCGTTTAGATGTTATTTACCGAGCGGTGGTATTGCCGCGACCGAACAGTTATTCCCCGACTAGACCCCGATTCCACCCAGACGTTGACCAAATCGCGCTATGCCAAATCAATGATAGAAAGGACACGACGACTGGGAAAGAGGAAACGACGCAAGGGGTACAGTTCTCAAGACCTCCGGAGGAGGGTATAATTATAGTGGTGGAGAAAAGGGGGTAGATTACACGGCAGAGTGAGGTAAAAGACACAGAAGAGATGGGCACTTAATTACCGTCTTATCTTATCCCAGACAGACCACAGACAAACGGAACAAGGCTGACTTACACAGGGATTGATGGCAGGAAGGGACAGGTAGTCGATAGCACAAGGTGCACCTTGGCTCGGGCACAGGATAAAGCACGGTCCAGTCCAGAAGATGCGGGGAGGCCTCACAGCGCTCGGAGGGTACGTCTTGCTTGCTCCAAGCTCAGCGCGCATCTGACGTCACCTCCCTCTTCCTGCGCATGCTCAGCGGGGAGTGACACGCCCTCGGCTGGTTGGCTCCGCCCCACTGGGGCCGGTCCGCCGCTTCCATTGGGTGCGGGGGTTACCGGGCTCCGCCCTTGACGAGGAGCTGACAGGGAGCCCCTATTTGGTAACCCCGTCGAGCACATGTTCGATGGCGGCTCGTTGGGGAGGCCTGGTGCCCTCCCAACACCCCCTACCAACCAAGCCGGAGTGAGGACGCGCACTCCCCGCGCCCGCCGCCGCCGCTGCCGTTGCTGTTGTTGTTGCTGAACCGTGAGGAAGAGCTGCGGGGAGGTATAGGGAGGTCCTAAACTTCCTAACGGTGCCATACAATCACATTCTGGTGCAACGAAGGGTCAGAATTAATGGAAACGAGTCCTTAACTGACATAGACTAAGAATAACTAGCAAGATGTCCTATAGTTGTCTTACATGAGATGCGGTGAACCTGGGCACGACATTTAATGGAGGAAATAGGGGGAGGTCGGGTCTACAGAGTGTTGTTTACAGAAAATGGGACTAGGGACTAGGGAATGGGGGATTGGGGATAGTTGGGAAGTATTGAGGAAATAGGGGAATATTTACAAGCGGATATGGATGGATGCAAATCCCATATCCGCAACATTGCACCCTTCTCTACCTCGGGGTGTCCCGACCCGATAAATTTTTACCTACTTTCGTGTGGCACTCAGATGTAGTTCCCTCTACTATTAACTCAACCCTGAGTGCGACAGTTTTACAGATGTTCACAAATGAGTAAATATGTCCCCCTGCGACGTTGCACCCTTCTCCTAACAGAAACACACCCACAGGATAACCGAATCGTGGAAAGCATCCTCAAACTAAACATACAGCCGGTAGGGAGCATCATTTATACAAGACTGATATTTACACTACGATCCAGGACCTGTTCTTTGAGGAACACATGCAGATGTTATGCATAGGGAGAGCACGCATGCCAGCATCGATACACCAACCCACGAGTGCCCTGTGGCCCTACGGCCTTTAATAATGTGCAGAGCACCCCGTCCAAGCACCATCCCATTACGCACAGTCAGCACCATCCGGTGCACCAATAAAGTGTTCATAAAAATGCACAATTAAGTGTCCATGGTCACCGGTGGTGTCGCAGCTGGCCGATGTTCTGCCGCTGGTCTTGCCTTCATGGAGTGCACTTGGCCTTCTGGCTTCTTTAGAAATAAAGAAAGGCGCCAACCGCGTCCATTTTTGAATTGTGGCCGTCAGGGGGGCCAACTAAAAGTGGTTCACCTGTATGGCATAGGTGCCACGTTGACCCAGAGGTCCATCAACGGGTGGTGCTTGCCCGCAAAAGAACTGCGGTCCATGGTGGGCGGCCACAAAAATTGCGGTCCATATGTTGTATCGATCCAGGCAGCAAGCAGCGGAAGTACAGGCCCAAAACTGCGGAGCCAGCACCTCTCTCTCCTCTCTCTCTGCCCCAAAGCCAGATCCTCGGAGGTGGGAGACAAAAGAAGACAAGTGAGTAAGGTGGTAAGGGTGCAAAAGTGCACGCAATTCAAGGTAATGCACACTGGGGGCACATGGGAACCAGGTGAGACAGGTACGTTCCTACCGTACGCCCCCCCCCCCCCCACCAGGTAACCTACATTGCCCCTCCCTTACCCCTTACTGTATCCACAAAACACAACACTACCCATAAACATCTACTTTACACATCAACAAACGTCCCTACTGTCTTCCCCGTTCCTCCCATAAACCAAATTCGTCTTCTCTCCCTCCTAACCAATCAAATTTGCCATTTCCAACTCTCATCAAAATCTGCCATCTCCAACTCAACATCAAAATCTGCCATCATCATCATCACCAATTCATCATCAGTCCCTCCTAAGGAGGGAGAGATGGAATCATCCCAATGTCTTATCCACGTCGTGATGCGTCTCACAAATCCAAACAGCAATTCTCATTTCCTGCAACACAAAACAAAGAAAACACAGGTGTGGAGTCATCAGCATCACCTCAGGTAAGTGGCTGCGTATGGTGCGACAGGTTCATCAATCCTAACTATTTCCTAAATGACTTTAACAACTTTACATTACCCGGGGTCTTTCTCCTGCCAAACCATTGGCCCTCATTACTCTATGTGGTTCGAAGAACCAAAATCCCATTGACCATCTGTGGTGCACACCATCAAGTTGGGTCTCACTCCCCGATTCAACACTCGGTGCCCCCGCACAATTTCGGTGGCTGGGTCGTGTGACGCTCCCAGCTGGTCCGCCCACCTGCACACCTCCACCACTGTTGTTGCCTACCGAGCTCACCTGCTCCTCACCCTAACCTAACTAACTGGGGAAGGCCCTCTCGCACTCTCACCCCCTCACCCCTTCAGTGCCCTCTCTGGCACGGGCTGCCCGATCCACACCCGGGATCCTCAGGCACCCACTGACACTAACGGCTCCCAGAGCCCACCTGCGGCCTCACCTGGCCGACATCTAACAGTGGCGGAGTGCCCAACCATTCACACTCATACTAACACGCCACACGACCAGCCAATTTCACCACACCAATGCACCCATCCACAATACCATTCTGCAACCGCACCACAAATGCCAATATCCAACCACAATTTACCTATACCTTCTAACTATTCTTTAAACTACCCTCCCCGGGTACTCGTGAAAAGGGGCCCACTCTTCCCCCATCCACACCTTCGCACCATGCACACCACTCCGTACCACTTACTCTAACTCTCTCCACACCACTCATTCTCTGCTCCATATATTCCACACACCTGCACTTGCACACCTGTGCTCTCATACTTGGTGCCGCCTGCACCCTTCTCCCCCCAAGCGGATTCGCGCTGATCCACAACACTCACTACTCATACACTGCTCCACACACCTGTCCAGTTCTCACACAGCATCATCTCATCTAACTACTCCCCTCTGAAACTTGCGCTTCTCCGTCTTCCCTTACACTCAGCGCTCCCACGTCATTATCAAACACACTAAACTACCTGCGTCCCCACTACAGGTGTCATTGTCACTACCTAATCTTAACTTCACCTAAGGTCATCTTCGCTAGATCCCTACACACAATATCCTAACCCACCCGGGCTAGTTTTCACTGCCATACACCCCATAATCTATAGCATTTGCCCCCAGTTTGTGAGGGATGACCGAGTTGCCATCCCACCACATCGGGCATCTCCCACTACCAATTTTGCACATCAAATTTCAACAAATCAAAAATTTGCCAATCACTACCCATCATCTGCCAATCATTACTGCCAATCAAATTTTGCCTTTTTCTAATTTCGGGGCCAAAACACTATCCTCGTCATTACAGTCTACTTACTAATGCCTCTCGGTGCGCCAATTCACTTCTAAAGCTCGGCTTCGTACAGCCAAGCCATGAATGCGGGTTGTTTGGTACCGGCGGCTGGATGCGTCCGGCACTCGGTGCAGGGACGGGGGCTTACCCGTGCCGAGATCCCACGCACCACCTCGGCGCGGAGCCATCCCATGGCCCGATCTCGACCTGCCGGAATGCCTCAACAAAAAGTGGTCGCCATGACGACCCTTCCTATCGGGCTGCCCGCTCCGCCTAGTGGAGCACGGACGCGGCCGTTCAAAGCGAGGCCCAGCGTGGATCGCGTACGGCGGTCCTTTCGAACCCGCCGTGGCTCGGATCCCCGCTGGTTCTCGCGGCACGCGAAGCCCGGCACGCACCGAGGGCCCGACTCGGCTATAAGTCGCTCTAACCGCTAACCCGGTTACCGTCGATGCCTCACCTGCATGCTTACACGCATACGCTACCCCTTTCTTGCTCATACATCCAGCCGTTTCCCTGCTCTTGGTCATTGCACCTTCTCTTACACACCCAGGTACACTCATTCCACTCACAGACTTGGTCACACACCTGACCACCGAACACCTTGGCACACATTCGTCGCTCGCACACCTCACCAACACACCTCTTCGCGCCCCCTCCTCGGTCACCTCCTCTGTGACGATCACAGGTGTGCTCTCACTCGCACACCCAACCACGTGCCTCACTACCAATTCCAGCGTGCATTCCCACACACGCTCTACCATTCCAGGTGTGCTTCCTTTCTCACCTGTCACAACCAACTCACGCTCCGTGTCACTCTTACTACTCTCACCTCCACTCTTGACAGCGCACTCACCCTTACTCTCGACAGCGCACTCTTTCCTCATGCACCCCAGAGTCGGACTTTCTCGCACACCTCCTTTTTCGCACACCAGACCTGTCGCACACTTCACCAACGGCCTCTCACGAACACCCGGGTCCATCTCGACCCCCAAGCTTATTAAATCACCTGGCGCATCATACGCACGACCATATTGGTCACCACTTACACCGGGTCCTCTTTCTCTTCGCTTCTCCTCCATCACCTGCGAATCCCTCATCCGGTTAATGAGCACATCATCACGATCCGAACACAGACTTTGGACCAATTCTTTCACTTCCTCTTTGATCTCTTTCTTATCCCCTCTCCGTCGCTTCTTAATTTCGCTTACCCCTTCTTCCACTTCTTCTAATTTCTGCTTCACCTCTTTTATTTCCCGGTGCGTCTCCTCAAGCTCGTCCTCTAAGGCCACCTTGACCGTTTCTATGTGCGTCCTCACCTGCCGGTCCTTCGTCTCCATTACCTCTACCACCTTGTTCATTTTCCTCGTCAGGTCCTCATGTACCGTCTGACACTCTTTTTTAATTACCCCTACGTCCTTTTTCATCTCCTTCTGTGTCGATTTTAAACCCTCTATTACCGCTGTGTTCTTCTTTACCTGGTCCCCCAACTCCTTTTGTCCCACTGTCAGTTGTTCTACTCCCAGCGTCAACTCCTCTATACCACCTTGCAATTTTACAGTCCCCTTTCTCACCTCCTTCTCCATGCGCTCCTCACAGTGCCTCACCTCCTCGCGCACTCCTCCGACCTCACACACCTCTTCTGATCTCCTCTCCCATCACTTGCATCTCCTGCCCAGATGTCACCCTCATTTGCTCCATTTCCTCCCTGTGAGCATCCAATTTAGTTTCTACCCCCATTCTGACCCCCTCTATCTGCTGCCCCATTTTTTAAACTTCCCTTTCCGCTTGGTTCCTCATGTCCCTCAATTTGCCTTCCATACTGTTTTCTAACCCCTCTAACCCCTTTTTGATCCCTTCCATTTGATTCTCTTGAGCGGCCATTCTGTTTTCTACCCCCGTTAACCCCTCCTGTATTTCCCCTAATCTATTGTCTAATCCCTCAAATTTGTTGTCTAGTCCCTCAAATTTGTTTCCTAATCCCTCTATTCTACTCCCTAACCCTCCGATCTGGGCCCCCATGTCCTCCCTCAATTTCTCGCTATTGGACCCCATGTCCTCCCTCAATTTCTCGCTCTGAGCCTCTATACTGTTTTTCAAACCTCCAATTTGGTCTCCCATTTGTCCCATAAGGGCCCTCATTTGCAGGAAAAAAAGGTTCGAATCCACCAGCGGCGCTGCTACGGTCGCGGTCGCCGTAGCCATGTGCGAGGCGCCATTTTGCGCGCCCGTAACCTCGTGCGCGAGGACGCCATTTTGCGAACCTGCCGCCCTCACTGCTTCGCTCTCCTCATGTCCCTCAATTTGGTCCTGGATCGACCCTGCCTCACTCTCCTCTACCGGAACCCAGCCGTCTTAATCTCCCATAGCGCGACTTTCAAAATTCGGGTTTTTTGTAAAACAAAATCAAATTTCGGTGACTTATAATTTTGAGCGCGTTAAGCGCGCTTCGGGTCCGTATCTCACTCCCGACACCAATTGTTACGGACGCGGTTTAGATGTTATTTACCGAGCGGTGGTATTGCCGCGACCGAACAGTTATTCCCCGACTAGACCCCGATTCCACCCAGACGTTGACCAAATCGCGCTATGCCAAATCAATGATAGAAAGGACACGACGACTGGGAAAGAGGAAACGACGCAAGGGGTACAGTTCTCAAGACCTCCGGAGGAGGGTATAATTACAGTGGTGGAGAAAAGGGGGTAGATTACACGGCAGAGTGAGGTAAAAGACACAGAAGAGATGGGCACTTAATTACCGTCTTATCTTATCCCAGACAGACCACAGACAAACGGAACAAGGCTGACTTACACAGGGATTGATGGCAGGAAGGGACAGGTAGTCGATAGCACAAGGTGCACCTTGGCTCGGGGACAGGATAAAGCACGGTCCAGTCCAGAAGATGCGGGGAGGCCTCACAGCGCTCGGAGGGTACGTCTTGCTTGCTCCAAGCTCAGCGCGCATCTGACGTCACCTCCCTCTTCCTGCGCATGCTCAGCGGGGAGTGACACGCCCTCGGCTGGTTGGCTCCGCCCCACTGGGGCCGGTCCGCCGCTTCCATTGGGTGCGGGGGTTACCGGGCTCCGCCCTTGACGAGGAGCTGACAGGGAGCCCCTATTTGGTAACCCCGTCGAGCACATGTTCGATGGCGGCTCGTTGGGGAGGCCTGGTGCCCTCCCAACACCCCCTACCAACCAAGCCGGAGTGAGGACGCACACTGCCCGCCGCTGCCGTTGCTGTTGTTGTTGTTGTTGTTGTTGTTGCTGAACCGTGAGGAAGAGCTGCGGGGAGGTATAGGGAGGTCCTAAACTTCCTAACGGTGCCATACAATCACATTCTGGTGCAACGAAGGGTCAGAATTAATGGAAACGAGTCCTTAACTGACATCGACTAAGAATAACTAGCAAGATGTCCTATAGTTGTCTTACATGAGATGCGGTGAACCTGGGCACGACATTTAATGGGGGAAATAGGGGGAGGTCGGGTCTACAGAGTGTTGTTTACAGAAAATGGGACTAGGGAATGGGGGATTGGGGATAGTTGGGAAGTATTGAGGAAATAGGGGAATATTTACAAGCGGATATGGATGGATGCAAATCCCATATCCGCAAATATATATATATATATATATATATATATATATATATATATATATATTGTTACATTGTTACGGAACCCAACGTCGGCCTCTGTTCCCCTTAGAGGGGGGATTAATACCCTCTTCTATAACTGACCGACGTGGTCCCTGACGCTGCCCAGCGACCTCCGGAAAGGCCGGTGCACAGCCCCGTTCGTACCGCGGACAGATGTTAATTGCCGAGCGGTTTTAGCAACCGCGGCACGAACTATTAACAAATACTAGACCCGATCCTTGAACGTTGGCCAAATCGTGCCACAGGTTTTCAATGGGGAAAAGACAAAGACGACGGATGTGAAGAAGAGGAAGACGAAGGCAAAAGGTTGGAAATACGACTATTATTTATTACTACTATTTACACAATGAAAGAAACCAAGGAAGAAGGAAGGATAATAAAATAATGCAGAAAGAGGGACGGACCAGAAGGACACAGTGAAACTCTAGCTTACCTATTAACAGTCTTACTTAAACCCCAGGACAACACAGAAGACGGATGAACAATCAGACTTACACGGGGGATGATGGCAGGACCGAATGGCGGGAAGGGTCCGGGTGGTTGGGATGATCGCGGCTCGAGTTGGGCAGCCGCCGGCTCTCCTCAACCGTCTCTCGTACGGCGATTCCTTTGAAGCTGCAACTGCCGTCACCGCTCAAAGCTGCCGTGGTCAAAACTGCGGTGGTTCCCAAGCTCCGTTGGTTCAAGCTGCTGTGGTGTGCTGCATCTGACGTGGGGGCCTTGCGTGACGGGTTCTTTCTCTCTCTCAAAGGCTTGCTGTCTCTCTGCCGTTTCTCTGACGCAACTCTCAGGACCCCTGCCGTTTCTCTGACGCAACTCTCAGGACTCTTCCCAAAGGCTTCCGCGCGCGCGTATTTAACGCCTCGGGCGATCAAGCCGCCGGCCTCCAGGACAAGCCCATCGGTGAGCTCGCCTCGGCCCTGATTGGTCGCGAGGGCTCACCGATCCCGCCCTTAGAGGAGGCGTTGGCAAGGCCACGCCTTGTTCCCAGCGCTGGGCCGACTCCTCCCACCTTTTGCTCCGAGATGACCTCGTGGCTAATGGAGTCTTGCAGCGAAAAACCACAACCCCACAGCAGCAGCAGAATGCAGCAAAACCACCCAATGCAGTTGGCAATTGACGAAAGGGGAATGTGAAGGGAATCTACCTTGTTTGAATTTGGTGCAATGGAGTGTTAATTAATGGAAGACACAGCCTTAATCTAATACACATAATAAGGAGATAACTACTGAACAAGGAGGAAATCTATGATTTGCTACGTGATTGTTTATGGAATAACTACGGGCACGACCTTTGACCTTTATACAACAAATGCAGGAAGGAGGGTGATGTTTCCATATACACAAAAACACAATTCTCAAATCCATAACTATATATATATATATATATATATATATATATATATATATGTATATATATATATATATATATATATATATATATATATATATATATATATATATATATATATATATATATATATAGACACACACACACACACACACACACACACACACACACACACACACACACACACACACACACACACACACACACACACACACACACACACACTACCGGTCAAAAGTTTTAGAACACAATTTTTCCATTTTTTATTGAAATTTACGGTTTAATGTCTCAATGTACTCTGAAATTAAGCATAGAATAAATAAACAATTGGAGATAAAAAAAGAAATCATGGAATCATTTGTTTAATAAAATTTAATTTAAATTTTTGACTCAGCAAAGTGGCCACCTTTTGCAGATATAACCGTCGAACACACTCATGGCATTCTTTCTACAATGGAAATCAAATATTGTTAGGGAAGTTCTTCCCAACACTGTTGCAGAAATTCCCACAAATGTGTTGCACTTGTCGGTTGCTTTGCTTTCACCCTTCTGTCCAGTTCATCCCAAAGCAGAAACAAGCTCGATGGGGTTTAAGTCTGGAGACTGTGCTGGCCATTCCATGATTTGAAGCCTACCGTCTTGTTCTTTTCCTCGAAGGTAGTTTTGACATAGCCTGGAGGTGTGTTTAGGGTCATTATCTTGCTGTGGGATGAAACCCCTGACCAGCTAGGCGTATACCAGAGGGTATTTGCATGGCGCTGCAAAATGCTGTGGTAGCCCTTTTGGTTCAGGGTGCTAGTTACTCTTTGTTAGTCGCCGACTCTGGATCCAGCAAAAGAGCCCCAGACCATCACGCTTCCTCCATGTTTGACAGTTGGTGTCACACACTGAGGAACCATCCTTTTGCCTACTCGACGGCGTACAAAAACCCTTCGTGATGAACCAAAGATTTCAAATTTTGATTCATCGGTCCATTTGACCTTCTTCCAGTCTTCAGTAGTCCACTGGCGGTGCTTCACGGCCCAGGCAAGCCTCTTTTTCTTATTTTGCCATCTTAGCAATGGCTTTCTTACTGCCACTCGACGTGTCAAACCTGCAGCTCGAAGTCTTCTCTTCACAGTTGAAACTGAGAATTGCTTACTTCGACCAGTGTTAAGCTGTGCCTGAAGCTGTTGTCCTGTGAGCCGCCTATCACGCAAGCTGTTGACTCTCAGAAACTTGTCTTCTGATTCTGTTGTGGCTATGGGTCTGCCAGACCTCTTCCTGTCAGAGTTTCCTCCAGTTTCCAAGTGCCTTTTGATGGTGTAGGAAACTCTACTCACTGACACCTTGACATTCTTTGCAATGTCTCCAAAGGAAAGACCTACACTTTTAAGGGTTATAATGGTCTGTCTGCCTTCCTTTGTTAATTGCCTTTTTCTCGCCATTATGATAGCAATATACTACTTCCTGCAGTGTAATATTGTCCAAATAATGCTTCAGAGGGTGTAATAACAGTCTGTTCCAATACGGCTTTTATACAGACAGGGGGTTTGTAATCAAGTAATCAGCAGAGGTTGGGACACCTGTGGGAATTGTTTGCATCAAATTTCAAGGCGTAATTTACTTACATTGCTGCAGAACAGCTGTAAGTTGTTAACCCATTACTTGTTCCCTGAAGAAGGCCTTTTTGTTACAATATAACTGTGCAATTTACATTATTTTCCTGTTTTTGCTAACCTAGACTTTTATTTTTTAACCTCGAGCAGTTTTCTGCTTATCTTTGTACCATTTCAGGTTATTCACTGGACTTGAATTGCTTAAATTTCAATAAAAACTGGTAAAATTGAGGCGTTCTAAAACTTTTGACCGGTAGTGTACATATACGTGCATGTCAAAAGATTTGCAGCTCAGGATTCATCTTGAAATGGATAGCATACTGAGCAGTAAAATAATTAAAAATTCCTTCTTAATAGTCTGACGTTTCAAGAACAAACTAGTTCTCTTCCTCAGAGGCGTCGAGTGTGGTGTTAACCGTTAAGTTCCGTTGGGGACAGTTCACGTCATGGATTGGTCCAAGTCCTTGCCAATCACAGGGATTCCATGCATTCAAATGACTGCCCTGTTTGACGTTGTAATTGATTGTGTAGTGCTATGTATGTGGGATATAATATAACAAATATCATGAAACATTTACATTTTGTAGTCCATTGTATAATTTAAATAAACATAAATGCAAATTTCGCATGTGGAAAAAGTAAGTACACCCTTGGCTCAAAGAGGTGGTATTGCCCCCTTTGGCAGAAACAACCTCAAGTAGGCGTTTCTTATAACTGTCTGCCAGTCTCTGACATCGACTGGGAGAAATTTTTGCCCACTCCATGCAGAATTCTTTCAGCTGTGCGATGTTTGAGGGGTTTCTTGCATGCACAGCTCGTTTCGAATCCCCCCACAATATCTCGATGGGATTTATATCCGGGCTTTGACTTGGCCATTCCAGAACCCTCCATTTCTTTCTTTTCAGCCATTCCTTGGTGGATTTACTGGTATGTTTAGGGTCATTGTCATGTTGCAAGATCCACCTTCGGTTGAGCTTCAACTTTCCGATAGATGGCCTCACATTATCCTCAAGCACCCTTTGGTACAATGAAGAATTCATAGTGGATTCTATGATTGTGAGCTGCCCAGGCCCTGATGCAGCAAAGCTGCCCCAAACCATAATGTTTCCACCACCATGCTTTGCAGTTGGTATCAGGTTCTTGTGGTCAAATGCTGTCTTTGGTTTTCGCCAAACATGTCTTCTGGTACTGTGGCCAAATAGCTCTAACTTTGACTCATCTGTCCAGAGCACATTGTTCCAGAAGTGCTGGTCTTTGCCAAGGTGTTCATTAGCAAACTTTAGTCTTGCCCTGATGTTCTTTCTGGACAGCAAAGGTTTCCTCCTGGCACACCTCCCATGTAGATCAAATTTGTGCAGCCTCTTTCTAATGGTAGACTCGTGCACTTTGACATCAACAGTGGCAAGAGCTCCCTGTAGGTCCCGTGACGACATTCTGGGGTTCTTGGAGACTTCTTTCAGCATCTTGCGGTCTGCTCTCGGGCTTATCTTGCTGGGGCGGCCTGGCCTGAACAAGTTGGCAGTTGTTTGGAAACTTCTCCACTTGTAAATGATCTTCCAGACAGTCGAATGATTGATTTCAAATTGTTTGGAGATCTTTTTAAATCCCTTCTCAGACTCGTAGGTATCTATAACCTTCTTTCTGAAGGCCTCAGAGAGCTCTTTTGATCTAGGCATGGTGATGCCGCACACTTCAATAACAAAGAGCAAACCAAACTAAATGTCTGAGGTTTAAATAAGACAGGTTCCTCCAAGATCCTCTAACGATGTTCTAATCATTTGCACCTGAGCTGGTGCACCTGATTCTAATTTTAGGTATTTGAAGTAGTGATAAATGTAGGGTAGGGTGCACACGGTGCCCCTTTAAAAATATATATTTATAGAATCAATCTGTCCCTGGTCTCATTGTATTCCTATCCCAAAATAAGAAAGCCAGGCAAACTTTCAAGAAGATTGGAAACTATTTATGTGTCCCACCACTGCTTTGAATATTCACTGGCAAAAACAAATAAACGGCAATAAACGCTTACAGAAATAGGTGGTATACATACAAAGGACACATGTAGGGATTTATTTTGTTAGCAAACATCGACAGAAAATATTAATGCATGACAGACATAGTTCAGATATTGATATAAAGTACATTTTATATTCCTTCACAAGTTCACACATGTATTCAACAATGTATTAATTGAACATAATGGCCAATTTGGCTAACATACACAAAACAGAAAGGCAACAAACTCATGAATCAGCTGCTTATGACTTTTGGTCCAACAATGTCTTTATTGTCCCTGACTTTTATCATCTGGTTCAGTTGTCCTTTTTCTCAGATTGGGCCTCATCTTTCTGTTCTCTTCAACAACTTGGAGAACATTCTGATAGTGCTCTTCACCGCGAGCAGCTGCCAAGAAGTCGGAGCTCAGCTTCACGCCTCGTTCTGCTGAATCATTCACTACATTGATTGCTCCAACATTGATCAAGGCATTCTTGTAGAATTCTGATTCAGGCCACTCAGAAACATCCAGGGACAGGAACCCTGCTTCCAGCTTCAGAACATGGAAGAAAAACCATGAATCTTCGGTGACAAAGTCAGCAAGTTTTGAGCCGAGATTGACTTCTGTTGGGAACCTTGGTTTGCCGAAGCCTGTTCCGAAACGATTCTCAGGAAGCTGGTGCGGTGTCAGGTCTTTTTTGGAGCAGTTGGTCTGTAAGTAGGCGACACTCATGAGCTGGGGTGTTACTGCTGAATAGTGCCAGTGGTATTAGCTCTCCGATAAGGTACCACAGGTGTCGACTGAACGCCTTCAGTGCGCTACTGGCCACTATGGTGTTGAGTTCCTGATACCGTAGCAGCTTCTTGTACAGGAGGAGGTTATTCCAGGGCGCATCTACACTGATGGAGCATTGCATCCACCAAGTGGAATAGACGAGTGTTGCAAAGGTGACGAATTCTGTGAGCTTCTTTCCCTGGTGCTTGGCTGTTATTGTTCCAGATGGGAGATCCTGGATTTGTGTCTCAAACAGGCAGATTTTCAAACAGTAGATCAATTTCGCCATCCACCTAGCTTCGTGTAAGGCACCAGGACGCTGAAATGTTGTAGTAGGGGTGTCAGGATCGAGATAGACTGCACACAGCTGTAGAAATGATTTGTAGTCGTCCCGTTTCTGGTCAACTTGTGATGTCACGAGTTGCAAGGTTTCTGCACGCCATTCATCAATTAGATCTTTACCTTCCTCGGGAAATGACGCTAACTGTATTAGGTGCAGTGGCTGATCGCTCTCATGGGGAACCAGGTTCCAATTTTTCCTGAGACGAGTGAACAGCATGACATCTGTAGACTTGGATGTCTCGATCTTGAGATCCTCAAACACGTGCGTCGTGCCTAAGAATGACTTCTCCTACGTGATGCCGACAACCAGACCACAAAAGTGGACGTTCTAGGGTTTCCTGTATCTGAATGCATGCTGCGGACACATGCTGCGGTCGTATCAAACACCATGTTGCAAATGGAGTCTGTGCAGTTCCAACTGCACAGCAAATCAAATGTGAGCTTTGAAATGATTTCTCCAGATTTTGTATCAGTTCCAGGTTTGTAAGCAGGCACACCAAGAACCTTGATGTCTGTCACATCTCCAACCGCCACAGTCAGCCGCTCCTCATTTTCATATTTATTTGTGAGCGAGGGAAGCAGCTTGCCATCCCAGTGAAGAGAAGCAAACTGTGGAACATCCCACTTCTCCTGGTAACTTTCAGCTATTTGCTTTCCGATTTCTCGTCTGGATTTATCAGCCACAGCATACGATGTATATACTTTGGACACATCCCCTCCAGCTTCCTGGACGAATGCCTCGGTGAAAGCAGCCTGTTGTGATGGAGTCATCTTCATTCTGGTAGCAAGTGCAACCATTTTGGGGGATTTCATGATGTTATGAGGTATGAAAGCCTCTGTCCCAGAATGTACCACTCGTCTGTGCTTTCTTCTCGGATGTGTATCCATAGAGGTTCCTGGCAAGAGATCCACTCCATCCTCGGTGTCACCAGGATCAGCATCAGAACTGCTCTCAAATGTTGCTGTAGCAGTTAACTCCGCCATCTCAGCTTCTGCCTTTTCTTGCCTTCATCTGTCCAGAAGCTTGCGTTGTTCTGATCTCTGTTTCTGTTTCGCGAGGGAAGCGTCAAAACCTCCAAAGCTAGCAATACGATCTGTCTTCATGGACTGCAGGAATTTGATGTCCTCAGGAGTTTTCATTTTCTCTTCAGCATCAAGCGGCCAGAGTGGGAATGTTTTGGAAAGATCCTGCTCATGTTCATGGACTTTGCTCAAAACAGTTGGCATGTCACGGCGACTTTTGGGGATTTGTCTTAGTTTGGAGTTCTCATCGTGCAGCTTCAAGATCTTTTCACATGCTTTACGATCACATATCAAAGGAACGTTTGCTTTCTCATAAAAAGGCTGAATCTTTGCAAGCACCAGCTTGGAACAATCCCACTTGGTTTTGTTGGTAGAATATCCATCCTGTATATGGAATATCAGACACCGAAGGACCTGTAGTGCTGTAGGCAAGCGAGATCCAATTATTTCTGAATCGACGTCCGTGATCGATTGACCTAGTGCAAATATCTCAGAAGAGTTTCTTGTTTTCATTCTACTAGATCCTGCTGCAGTTGCTGGCGAGCCTGGCGTAGATTCATGCTGGAGTTCATCAGTTGAGCAGATATCAAGAACACCAGCATCTTGTGATGATTTATCCTCCTCCATAATATTTCCTCTCTGCTAGTAATTCTGGCAGCGCACACAAACGTATCACAAATGTGTGTCAATATCGACAACTGGGTAATAGCATCT
>NC_136270.1:48253240-48413240 GCF_964187855.1 Myxine glutinosa
TAAGCGATGTAAACTGATATCGAACTCAATTCATGGACAGTACTGTGTTAAACTTCTGTACGTTTTCCCGAAGTATCTCTTTATTTTGCACATTAGCCAAATTTTTTTTTAACAAAAGTTAAATTACGACTGGGATTACGGACAGTAAAATTACAGTTCAGTACTTCGTGTAACCCCCACGAGCATTCAGGAGAGCACGTACACGTTGAGGCATGCTGTTCACGAGATTTGCCAAGGTTTGGACAGGAATCGCTTGCCATGCAGTGACAATAGCCTGCTGCAATTCACACACAGAGGTCGGCTGCTGGTCCAAGTGGTCGATTTGACGCGTTAATTCTGCCCACGAGTTCTCTATCGGATTCATATCCGGGGATATGGCAGGCCACTCCATATGCTCTACACCACGGTCAGCAAGAAAGTGTTGGATCATGCGAGCACGATGAGGCCGTGCATTGTCATCTTGGAAGACAAAGTTTCCTCGAAAGGCTGCACGAGCAAATGGAAGCAATGTTTCTTCAGAATGGCCCTGTACTTTAACTGGTTCAGGTTTCCATTCAGAACAACCAGGTCAGTTTTGCCCCCTGCATGAAAAGCAGCCCAAACGGTCACCCCACCACCTCCAGCTTGGACTCTTGGCACTATACAATCTTTGTTGTAGGCTTCATGCACTTGTCTGCGTACTCGGACGCGGCCATCTTGACGATAGACCAGAAATCTAGACTCGTCACTGAAGCTCACGTGATTCCAGTGTCCTGGCTGCCATCGACGGTGCTCTGGCTCACTGCAATCGGTGCTGGCGGTGTTGTCTGGTCAGGGGTGGCTTTCTCAGGGGACGCCTGGCACGATAGCCTGCTTGAAACAGTCGTTGGTTGAATAGCCTTCTGGATACAGGCACATTTGTCAGTTGCTGCCACTCAGCCCCAAGCCGATTAGCTGACTTGGTACGGCCATTGCGGACTAACCGGTGCAGCTGGCGATCATCCCTCCTTGTGGTTCTGCGGGGACGTCCTGGCCTCGGTATTGGAGTAGGGACACCCCTCTGAGCATTTTGTTTCAGGATCTTTGACACCTGACCTTGAGTGATGCCATACTGCCGAGCAATAGCACCCTGTTTCATGCCGTAATTTCGTAAAGCCACCACTCCATGACAAACAGCATTGTTGAGTTGACGGACCATCTCCAGAGGAAGCGGCAATAACTTTTGGAGATGTGCAGCAGTTGTTTTCCACTAATACAGAACGCAACAACCCTTGTATACCCGACTGTGAAGCCAATCATCAAATGCACCTGTCCGTACATTTTGCCACGCCACCGGTGATATAATCTTGTTGTTGACTTCTTGCTGCGACAGACAATCAGTGACATGGTTCTTTAAACAAATAAATCACCAAAGTGTAAAAGAAACTCACCAGATTGATATACTGAGTTAAGAAAGTAAACCCAAGTCAAGAAAAAAAAATAATTCCATATTAAATGCCAAGTCTGTATATATATGTGTACACGACTGGTCAAAAGTTTTCGAACACCTCAATTTTTCCAGTTTTTGTTGAAATTTACGCAGTTTAATGTCCAGTGAATAACCTGAAATGGTACAGAGGTAAGCAGTGAACTGCTCGAGGTTAAAAAAAAGTTTAGGTTAAATTGTAAAATTGTATACAGTTATATTTGGCTATTGTATACAGTTAAGTATAAAAAAGTTATATTGTAAAAAAAAAAAAAGGCCTTCTTCAGGGAACAAGTAATAGGTTAACAACTTACAGCTGTTCTGCAGCAATGTAAGTAAATTAAGCCTTGAAAGTTGATGCAAACAATTCCTACAGGTGTCCGAACCTCTACTGATTACTTGATAGCAAACCCCCTGTCTGTATATAAACAGTATTGGAACAGACTGTTATTACGCCCTCTGAAGCATTATTTGGACAATATTGCACTGCAGGAAGTAGTATATTGGAAACTGGAGGAAACTCTGACAGGAAGAGGTCTGGCAGACCCAAAGCCACAACAGAATCAGAAGACAAGTTTCTGAGAGTCAACAGCTTGCATGATAGGCGGCTCACAGGACAACAGCTTCAAGCACAGCTTAACACTGGTCGAAGTAAGCAAGTCTCTGTTTCAACTGTGAAGAGAAGACTTTGAGCTTCAGGTTTGACAGGTCGAGTGGCAGTAAGAAAGCCATTGCTAAGATGGCAAAATAAGAATTTGAGGCTTGCTTGGGCCATGAAGCACCACCAGTGGACTACTGAAGACTGGAAGAAGGTCTTATGGACCGATGACTCAAAATTTGAAATCTTTGGTTAATCACGCAGGGTTTTTGTATGCCGCCGAGTAGGCGAAATGATGGTTCCTCAGTGTGTGGCACCAACTGTCAAACATGGAGTAGGAAGCGTGATTGTCTGGGGCTCTTTTGCTTAATCCAGAGTCGGCGACTTGCACAGAGTGACTGGCACCCTGAACCAAAAGGGCTACCACAGCATTTTGCAGCGCCATGCAAATACCCTCTGGTATATGCCGAGTTGGTCAGGGGTTCATCCTACAGCAAGATAATGACCCTAAACACACCCCCCAGACTATGTCAAAACTACCTTCGAGGAAAAGAACAGGCCGGTAGGCTTCAAATCAAGGAATGGCCAGCACAGTCTCCAGACGTAAACCCCATCGAGCTGGTTTGGGATGACCTGGACAGAAGGGTGAAAGCAAAGCAACCTACAAGTGCAACACATTTGTGGGAACTTCTGCAACAGTGTTGGGAAGAACTTCCCAAACAATATTTGATTTCCATTGTAGAAAGAATGCCACGAGTGTGTTTGGCGGTTATATCTGCAAAAGGTGGCTACTTTGCTGAGTCAAAAATTTAAATTAAATTTTGTTAAACAAAATTATTCTATGATTTATTTTTTATCTCCAATTGTTTATTTGTTCTATGCTTAATTTCAGAGTACATTGAGACATTAAACTGCGTAAATTTCAATAAAAACTGGAAAGATTGAGGTGTTCTAAAACTTTTCACCAGTAGTGTATATATATGTGTGTATTGTCGTGTGACTACCCTTGGTGAACACCTTAAGGTGGCACGGATGACCAAACGAGCTGTTACTCCGAGGTGTTCAGTTCAAATGGCAAAGAATACGTGTGGGGAAACGAGAGGGAGGGAGAGAACCGGAGCCTTACCTTCACGGATCCCACCGGCAGTCCTCAAACCTGCAAAAAATAACTGTCCAAAAATACCGGCTTTATCTATCTATAATTCCAGTAATCTCTGTTTGTACGTTTGTACGTTTGTCTGTGACCGATGTTTCTCGACAACCACGGGTCCGATATACTTGAAACTTGCCAGGTATATTGCTGGGGACCCGAGGATGTGCCTTTTCAAGGTTTTAAATTAATCGGAGAAGTACTTACCGAGCTATGTCCAAAAAACGCTTCAACCAATCAGAGAGCAGCGAGCTATCACGTGTGCCGAACGTGGCGATCAGACTCTGCCTCGGACGGCACATTTGACAGCGTATTCATTTATTTCACGTTGGAAAACTATGTTGCCGTTAAACTATGTTTTAAAACGAATTCAAACTGCGATTAAATTAAAACGATTCATCGTAACTGCGATTTGCGAACTTCCGGACAGTGAAGACTTCACTTCCGGCAGCCAATCACAGAACGCTTTGTTGCGTAGGCGTGGCCGATGTGAGACGAGCGGAGCTGAGCGCGTTACGAGCTGACCGCCATTACGGTACGTAATTCGATTTCTTATGCGCATTATTTCTCCCAATTCAGTCAGAGCGAAGGGCGGAAGCGAAGAGCGTTGTTTTTTTTGTTTACGGGCGTACGGGCGGGGTAGAGCGTACGGGTAGCGTTTTTTTTTTTTTTTGGCAAGGAACGGGCACCCACGTACGGGCAATGCCCTAGTTAAAAGAAATGCCGGTAATACAAAATAATGCGCAGTAAGGGTGCCTTCACATACACGGATTATTCTTACGAGTCCTTACGGATCGCCAACTCGTAGTCAATCGCAAGCTTCCGTAAATAACGGAAGATGATTTTTGACATGTCAAAAGTTGTTGCGAGTTGTGACGAGTTATCTACGGATACCAGCGAGTTATTTACGGATGCTTGCGATTGACTACAAGTTGGCGATCCGTAAGGACTCGTAAGAATAATCCGTGTATGTGAAGGTTGCATAAATAAAATCCTAAATGGGACGTCCCCGCACACAGATCCAGTGCACAGACAAAGGGAAATATAATGATATATAAAATCAACGTGTGTGGCTTTAATTGCACTTGGCTCACTCGATCGATGCGTCTCGCCAGGAATCGTCAAACGATTGTCTGAGGCCTTGGTGTCTTTGCGCGCGAAATGCGCTCGTTGGCGCGAAGCAGGCCTCACTGTGCGTCTCTTCACTCCAGGTCTCGCACGTGAAACGAACAGGAGTTGTGCAGTTTATCATTCTTGCTTGGGTAAATCCGCATCTCTTCGTCCGTAGCTCTTCCACCTCACGACCACCAGCTCGATGCCGGAATACGGCTGCTCAAGATGAAGCCTCCCCGTGCAGAGAGCGAAGCACAACCATCCACTATTGCTTTTGGAACGAGAGGTGCAAGAGGGAACGTTCGCTCTCAATGCCCAGACGAACAGGGGAACGAGGAGAAGATGAACGAGAAGATCAGCAACACAACCGTTACTGCCAGATACAAAACCGAGAAGGGTAAAGAGAGGAGCAACCACGACCATTCGCTATGGCATCCAGAATGAGAAGAAAAAATGTCCGCCGCTCCAACTACTTTGTACACGCTGCTCTGATGTCATCTGTCGTGCTTCACCAATCAGCATGTGCTTCTTACCAGTCCTCCCCTTCAATCAAAACCCTGACCGATCACTGCCCTTCTGGGCATGGCCTTGCATCTTTCGTCCCGCATGCTTCCAAAGTCAGTGTTGTCAGTGGCAGTGCTTAATGCATGACTTCCGGTTAGATTTTTTTATTAGTGAGTTTAAATGCGGGCCATTGCATGGCTTGGCTATGTGTCTACGGTGTGGTGCCAAAAGGGACATAGGAAATAAATTAGAGGTAACGACGTACAAGAGATAAATTATCCATAATCCCCGAGTTAATTAACATACCCCACTCCTCATAATGGGGACGAAGATACACTCTTAACCCGACAGTCGGTCTAATACAAAGTCCCTACTTATTACATGAGGTGGTTCTTCTTCTTCACGCCAATTGGAGCACACTAATCTATATATTCCACCTGGTTCTAAGGTAATCACTGCCTACCCCCTATAAACATAACAGTATATATGTGTATTGTGTATATATGTATATGTAAGCCAAACAGTTCAATCTTAGTTTCGTCAGACCACAGAATATTGTTTCTCACAGTCTGAGAGTCCTTTGGGAGATTTTTTGCAAACTCCAAGTGGGCTTTCATGTCTCACTGAGGAGAGGCTTCCGTCTGGCCACTCTGCCATAAAGCCCAGATCGGTGGAGTGTTGCAGTGATGGTTGTCCTTCTGGAAGTTTCTCCCATCTCCACACAGGATCTCTGGAGCTCAGCCAGAGTGACCATCGGGTTCTTGGTCACCTCTCTTACCAAGGCCCTTCTCCCCTGATTGCTCAGTTTGGCCGGGAGGCCAGCTCTAGGAAGAGTCCTGGTTGTTCCAAACTTCTTCCATTTAAGGATTATGGAGGCCACTGTGCTCTTGGGAATCTTCAATGCTGCAGAAATTTTTTTGTAGGCTTCCCCAGATCTGTGCCTCGACACAATCCTGTCTCTGAGCTCTGCAGGCAGTTCCTTCGACCTCATGGTTTGGTTTTTGCTCTGGTGTGATTTGTCAGCTGTGAGACCTTATATAGACAGGTGTGTGCCTTTCCAAATCATGTCCAATCAATTGAATTTACCACAGGTGGACTCCAATCAAGGTGTAGAAACATCTCAAAGATGATCAAGAGAAATGGGAGGCACTTGAGCTAAATTTCAAGTGTCATAGCAAAGGGTCTGAATACTTATGTCAATGTGATATTTCAGTTTTTTCTTTTTAATAAATTTGCAAAACTTTCTAAAATCCTGTTTTCTCTTTGTCATTATGGGGTATTGAGTGCAGATTGATGAGGGAAAAAATGAATTTAAACGATTTCAGCATAAGGCTGCAACATAACAAAATGTGAAAAAAGTGAAGGGGTCTGAATACTTTCTGAACTGTGTGTGTGTGTGTGTGTGTGTGTGTGTGTGTGTGTGTGTGTGTGTGTGTGTGTGTGTGTGTGTGTGTGTGTGTGTGTGTGTGTGTGTGATTGTGTGTGTGTGTGTGTGTGTGTGTGTGTGTGTGTGTGTGTGTGTGTGTGTGTGTGTGTGTGTGTGTGTTTGTTTGCGTGTGTGTGTGTTTGCGTGTGTGTGTGTGTTAGTGTGTGTGTGTTTGCGTGTGTGTGTGTGTGTGTGTGTGTGTGTGTTAGTGTGTGTGTGTTAGTGTGTGTGTGTTAGTGTTAGTTAACTTATTCCTCAAAGCTTTGTCATTTTTCGTTTTTTCTCGAAGTTCATCGCTGTATTTTGTGTGCATTTTTCTTCAGCATCAATGTGAATTTTACATGAATTTGGAAAGTTTTTATTGTTGCAGAATTACTGGATTGTTGCCCTTCACTAATTTGCATTTCAAATGTTGCTTGACATTAATCGGTTAACCAATAATATAATGGTGTGGGCATGAAGTGGAAGCCCTGTGTCCTTGGTGACTGAACGCAAAGGTGAGGCAGCCTGTTGTATGGTCTGGGAAAGGGGGGTGGGGGGGGATGGAGGGAGGAGGGAGGAGGATGGAGGGAGGAGGGATAGAAGTGGGTTTGGGGAGGTGAAAAACTGCTGCACAGAAGGGTATAAATAAGACTTCAGGTACTTTTAAAAAGATTTGACTGTTGTTATATTTCTCATTGAAATTGGGAGTTTGTTCCAAAGCCTTGAGGCGATTGATTGGAAGGAACTGTACCCCGTCCGTTTGTGGAACTTATGTACAACAAGGGAAGAAGCTGCTGTCGAACAAATAAAGGCAATCTTTGTATGTTTAGTCCTTAGGGAATGCAAAATGACCAACACCAAATTTTACAATCGTGCTTGGGGTACACAGGGTCAGGTCATGGCCATGAAATAAACCCCCCACCTTCCCCACACCACCGCGAATGTGGGGAGAATACTGTGATTTTCGCCTGTACACGTGGAATAGTGCAAGTAACTGACCCCGGCCAGAGGGAGTGCGTGTTGCGGTTGCGTAAACGATGCCAATTCTAAACAAATCCTCTCGCTCCCTGAGGAGTAGTTATAACTATGTAGTTTAAAAGAAAAATGCATTTTCAGCAAGGTCTGAACACGTATGACAGAAAATCCCCCGTTTCGTTGATGTGCATTGTTTCAATCAGAACAATCGATTGTGTTCGTGTGTTTGGGTGTTTTTTTCTCTTTTTCTCAGTACGGTAACACAAGCTGAAGTGCTCCATCAGTTTATTTTTCAGAAAACCCTCGAGCAATAATTATCATTAAAAAAAAATTCAGGAACAAGGTCCATTTCATTTCACATTTCCGAATTGTAAGCATATTATTTTGGCGAGTGATCCTATGTTATATGTACGTATGTATATATGTATGTATGTATATAATATGGCGGATCCGGAGTTTGCCATGAGGGGTCAGAACTGTTTTGTGAGAACTGAGAACCTGCCTCCTGCCTTCCTTGGCCCTGGTGCTGTTCTCCTCTTTGCCCCTTGCCTGTTCAACTTCCTGCTCATCTCCTCATCGCCCCACCATCGTCCTGCTGTCTCGTCATTCTGCCTGTCCTACTACCCATCGCTCATTGCCTGCTCTGTGCCCATCCTCCCGCCCCCCCCCCCCCCTTCTGCCACCAGAAATAAGTCACCCAGGTTTGTCCCTTTTTCCTGTCTGTAACTTTGGAGTGAGGCGACTTTGTTTTCTTCTGATTTATTTTACCTCCTTGTTTATATATATATATAGTTGTTATTGAATTTATTTTCTCCTGCTTTTGTTGTTCTGGACTAAACCCGTTTGGTTTTATAAAAGCTTTAAGGTTCTTGTGATTCTCCTCAGGTGCGAGTGAGCGTTTACTGCCGATATAATTGAACACACCCTTGAAGCCTTTTTCAGTCCATCCGTTTATAGGCGATGTTAACCGACCCGTGAACACGACAACGTGTGTGTGTGTGTGTGTGTGTGTGTGTGTGTGTGTGTGTGTGTGTGTGTGTGTGTGTGTGTGTGTGTGTGTGTGTGTGTGTGTGTGTGTGTGTGTGTGTGTGTGTGTGTGTGTGTGTGTGTGTGTGTGTGTGTGTGTGTGTGTGTGTGTGTGTTGTATACACACTTTTTGTTCTCTGCCTTGTCTGGCACAGCAATTTGTATTTCTCAGGCTTCATTTCAATTACTTCCCTGTTGGTCATTACCTCCAGCACTGAAGGTGGGCAGAGGTTGTGTGTTTTACTCGTGTCTGTCTGTTTGGTTCTGTCTGTGTATACGATATCTTAAGTTGTGGACGGATTCGGACGAAACTTGATGGATGAGTTTGTTTGGCGACTAGAACAAGCCGATTTGATTTTGGTTAAGGTCCAGATCCAGATCCGGCCTATCAGTGGGATACAAACCGTAAACTGTTGAGCCTGGCGGAGGTATGCGCGCTACCAAGTGCCCTTCTAGTTATGATGGTAAAGATGGCATAATAATTGTTGCAAATGCATCACCCTCAGATTGAGCACCGCATTATGAAACCACATAGTTATGTATACAGTGTGATGATCCTATTGCACTCCTTTAAATACGGATGACAGAAGGCATGGGCAAAGATGATCTGTCCCAGTTGGTAGTGTCAGTTGTCATGTAAACGGGGGTGTGCAATTAAACCGATAAGTCGTCAGGTTAAACAAACAAACGCACCATTTTCACAGACATTCTTTGTGTTTATCGACTGTTTATAGACTTCCACCTTTTGTCAGTTATTGATGTGTAAATAAGCAAATTGCTGTTTGATCAACTCCGTTTTTGTGATGCCAGGTAACTCAGGACAGGTTAAACAACGATGCCTTGCTTTGATCGGCACAGAATTGTTGTTGCTTTTTGTTGTTGCCTTCCTACCTAAACTGCCATGATTGTGTTCAACCACGGATGGTCAAATGAAGCATTTCCATTGGCTTTTTAATACGTCGGATTGACATCGATGAAAAGTGAAAATTAAACAACGCAGTCATCTTCCACATCAGCGGATTTTACAAATCCGTATAAACTATTATTGGATGTGCTTTGTGGCTTTGGGTACATATAAGAAGCTTTTTATGACGTATGGGCAAGATAGTCATACCTATCACACTTGTCCATCAAATGTCAATGTCCATCTCAGATGAATTGACAAACGAAAGATCAGCCAAAAGTATCTCTCCGTTCCCCAAGATCTTCTCAGAATTCACTTCTGAAATGATCTTCAAGCATTTTGGTTTTTTTCATGTTTGTGATGTATGACTGGTATTTCCGATGTTTTAAATAGTTAGCAAATGGAATGTGACAGCCTGCATTAGCTGGGTAAACGATTATGTTGGACGTCAGTCAGGGTTTTTGTACCAAGTTTTGGTTCGATGGATCGATTAGACTGTTGGGTTTTGTAATCGTTTTCGTGTTTCTATATTGATTTACCATCCGGCTTCAGTGCATCTGTCCAGGACATGATGCTTTTACTACCATTTGAGATTTTGGCATGAAATGTTCAACAAACCTTTATTATAAGAATTTTATTAATGAACAGGATTATAAATAATTAAATTGATATATGTGGGAAAATTACATGCCCAGACCAGGAATGGAATCCAGGTCCTCTGGTGCACTGTACCAGTGCTCTGCCATTTCAGCGCAATACAATTGCTTCACTACGCCCCCAGTGGTGTTTCTAATAGAGGACATGGATTTGTTCCCCCCCCCCCCCCCCATTTGAGGAAGCCTGGTGTTGGCTTAGCGGTTAGGGTGCCGGCTTGGGATCCTAGGATCCTGGGTTCGAATCCCGATCGATCGCTGAATTAACGCCAGGGGGGTTGACTCAGCCTGTCATCTTTCCGAGGTCGGCAAATTGAGTACCAGCTTGCTGGGATGAATGATCAAGGTGTGTACCCCGATTTAGAATAGGTACACCGTATCCCTGCGCATCGTAAGAGGCGACCAAGGGTTGGTGTCAGGAAGGGCATCCGGCCATAAAAACATTGCCTCAAACAGGGAACCATGATTGTCATGGGCCCCGCAAGGCTAACCCCCGCTCTTGCGGGGAAAAATGGCCTTAAAACGATCATTCATTCATATTTATTGGAGGAAGACTATCTCGTGTTCAGGCCGTTGGTGCTCCTATGGTTGGTAGTGAGTGCCCTGGAAGCAGTGACAAAAAGAGTGGCAATCATATGTGTGGGAAAATTGCATCATTGGTCAGGGTCGCCCAGATAGCTCACTCGAACACTCGAAAATAATATCCCTTTGTTTGATGCCAGGACAAACATTCATAGCAGTTGGAAGCATCTTCGTTCGTTTCCACCCAATTTCACAAAGTTGCTGCCAATGGTGGAAGGAGCATAAATTAATTAGGATTTTTGCTCTCCGTCTCTCTTCTAAAGGGCCACTGTAATTGGGCAGTACTGATGTCTACCTTGCGTTTTATTCCACTGCCCAACATGGTTATGTGAGCCCATGTAAACAGAAATGGGGGGGTTTATGTAATCTCAACATATCTGAGGGATTCTACATATTTTTAAGGATTCCTCTGAAAATAAAAATATAAAAAAACCCGATGAGGATTCGCCAGAATATTTCTTGGATTTCATGCTACACTGCAATCCCATTTTTAAATGGAAGGGGTTGAAGGCGGTAGGGAGGGGGTTGGATAGTGAAGGAGTTACTGCCAGAATTACCAGTATAATTTACAATACTATAGTCTTCAACTGCAGGTTGTGATCATGATTTATTGGGATAAGGTGAACGTTGGTCACATCTCTTCATTGTCCATTTCATGACCACTACACACCACCAAAGTTATGACGGCATTTCGGAAGGGAAAGGCCATTGCGATGCTGCTGACTCATTATTTGCCAGAGTTGGATGCGAGCGAGTCACTGCTTGTTTGGCAAACTGAAAGATTTGTTTTGTGGCACCACTTATCCATCTTTGTTATTTATTTATTTATTTATTTATTTCTGGAAGTGTTCATTTATCAGTGGTTTAAAACGTCAATCTAAAAATCGCTCTATCCATTGCTGCATTGACCGCATTATTAAAGGCAACCGTGCAGAGAAAGGCGATTCTGTCAAAGTGCCTTTTTGTACTTGCAAGACAATGTTCTAGTTTGGGAGTTAGAGTGCACAGACCTTTGATATATGGACCTTTTAAAATCCTTGGCCTGTAGGTTTTCTGCAGCTTACCGGTCGGTTGGTGCATCTTTTTAACACATTCAGGTTGTTTACTTTCGGAAAAAAATGCAGTGCAGATTTAAAATTTTTGTTGCACCTTTCTGTCCTTTTGCTTATTTTATTTCAAATTATTGAATCTTCTCGTGTGTAAACAAGGTATCCATTAAAGTGGTTTGGAAATGGAACATTTTTTTTCTCCCGATGTCGTCTTCTACCGACTCCTCTCTGGCCTTGCTCCTCCAGCTCTCTCTGGGCTCTGTCCCCCAAATATTCCCAAAGGTCGCACAAGATCTGCCTGCAACCATCTTATGGTTAAACTGCCAAAATCAAGACTCTCTGCTCACCTTCACTCTTTCATTCCTCTTTTCTCCCGCCTCTGGAACAAACTCCCCCACTCCCTTCAATCCCACTCTTCCCTCCAGGTCTTTAAAACAGCTGTTCACCACCATCTCTTATCTTCCCCCATCCAAAACATTGATCTTTTCTACCCCCGCTAATTTCACCCCAAATCCTCTTTTTTGAAATACCAACTTTCTTCCTGGAAGTCCTTGGTGTCCTTGTGTTTATACTTCTCCCACCCCCCCCCCCCCTTCCCACGCCGCCTCCCCCCAAGCCCTCTCCCTCCCACACATTCCCCATGTCCCTCACAAATGTTGTTTATGTGCTTCCCCTTCTCTCCCTATCTTGTCTACCGCTCCCCTTTTTATACACTTTGTTTGTTTGTCTGTTTGAATTGTTTGTGTGATAAATGTTAGCTCTTTCACGAGCCTCGATTATGTATACAAAAAAAAACAAAAAAAAAAAACAAAACAAAAACTATCAATTGCTTGAATGATTGTTAAACTTCACAAATAATCATTATTATTTTTTGTTTTCTTTCTGTCAGGTGCTAAAGAAGATAGACTCTGAAGCCATGGGTGTATCTGGAAGAAATTCTTCAACTGGAGTTAGAAAAGCGGCGCGCATGTTGCCAAGGCGTCTCAAATACACTGTGACAGTACGCAATGGAAGGGTAACTTACACTACAAACAAAAGGGAACCTTCTCGGAGGACGTCCATGCGCTTTGAGCCACAGGCATCGAGGAGAGGGCGTCTGGCTAGGCCCACAAACTCAGGGAATCCTTTGGGTGCTAGCACTATTAACAATGCAAGCTCTAGTTGTCCAACCCTTCCAGATGTGCCGTGCGAAGGCGGCAAAAAGGGTGGCGTGAGAGCTGGACCTTGGCCCAATGGACGGCTGTCGTGCATGCAGACTCGTCAGTTGGTGAAATTGGCCCAAATCAATGGCACTGTTAACAGGAGAGCGCTTGCTGAGCAATCGGAGCTTCCTGGAAGCGAGCGAAATAAACATTCTACCAGGCTGCGAAGAAGTGTGTCTGGGAATTTGTGTAATGGCAATATCTTTGAAAGATCTCTGGAGAGCAAGATGACGAGACTGAAAAGTGGCATTAAGAGTGAAAGTCCACACACTGATATTGATCAGAAAGCTTCATTGAAAAACAGACAGGCTCCGTCAGCGGTGAAAAGAAAGGCAAGTGTGACTGTCAAAGATGTACTGCAATATGATAAAGTGAAAGCAATAAAACCGGTTTTGCAACCGCACTGTAACAAGTCGCTTGACAGCAGGACCTCAGAAAGGACAATGCCAGCATCAGCATCTGGTAGCAAGAGTCATTCCAAAAGCCAAATTGTTAATGCCACAAAGAAAGGAGTTGACGAAAAACTAAATGTAGAAGTCACCAAATGTACTGTCTCCAGCAACTGCAAGAAGGCATCAAAGAAAAGCAACAAGTGCGCAGCTAAGCAATCCACAAGCTCGAACAGCCCTCAAGTTGATGTTCAATGTGCAGCGAAAATAAAGAGCAGACGAAACATTCCCCATGCAAATGGCTCGCTTGTTGATGAAAAGCGTTGCTTTCGGAAAAGCTCAGCTGAAAAGACTTTGGAGAGGACTTCAGGTAACACAACTGCCGTGCAGAAAGCACAATGCAACTCAGAGGAAAAAGTACACTACAAATCTACCTCAAATCATCCTAAAGCTGCAGCACAAGACCAACCTGTGTCCATTCCAGTGGGGGCTTGCGTTGAGGTGGGCAGAAAGATTGCACCCTCCAAGTCCTCGCTCGAGGAAATTCCAACCTTCCGACCCTCATCCAAGGAGTTTCATGATCCTGTCGCCTACCTCGAAAGCGTCCGAGATCAGGTGCGGCTGTACGGGATGTGCCTCGTCATCCCACCAGCCGATTGGAGGCCTGAATGCAAACTGAATGAGGAGATGCGCTTTGTGACGCAAGTTCAACACGTACACAAGCTGTGGCAGCGCTGGGGACCCAGTGAGCAGCGCTTGGCGTGTATCCGAAAACACCTTCTGGCTCAGGGCATAGTGTTGGACAAGCTACCACTCATAGGTAGGTCAACATCTCCTATTCCAACATTTGAAAAATCTCACTGGTGGTGTTGAACCGCTGCAGTTTTGGGTTCAATAGATAAAACGTTGTATGCACGAAAATATTTTTGCAAACCATAACTTCATTTTGAAGTATCTGATGTTCTCTTCTATGATTGTGTTATGATTGTGTTATGATTAGAAGTGTTATGATTTATGGGAGCGAGACATGGCTAATGAACATAGAGCAGCAACGAAGGCTGGAAAGGGTGGAAATGCGAATGGTTCGGTGGATGTGTGGAGTATCGTTGAGAGAGAGGAAGACAAATGATGAATTGCGAAAGATGATGGGAATAGAGCCTGTGATTGATGCTGTGAAGAGGAACAGGTTGAGATGGTTTGGTCATGTGTTGAGGAAGGATGAAAGTGACTGGTTGAGAAGAGTGATGGAAATGAATGTAGAAGGAAGTAGAGGACGGGGAAGACCGAGAAAGACTTGGCTAAAGATGGTGGAAGAAGAAATGCGGGCAAGGGGGTTAACAAGGGGAGATGCAGAAAATAGGGCAAGATGGAGAAGATTGTCATGGGGACCGCAAGGCTAACCCCTGCTCTAGCAGGGAAAATGGCCTTAAAATGCATGTTGTTGTTGATGTTCTCTTCTACTTGTGTCTGTTCTTTCTTGTGCACCCCCTCTCATGTGCCCTTTAATTACGTCTGCCACCAAAGGTGGATGGAGGTTGTGTTTTCAGCCCTGTCTGTCTCTCCGTGAACAAGATATCTCAAAAGGTTGTGAACGGTTTTGGACGAAATTTGGCAGAGAGGTCGTGTATGTGACAAGGACGAAATGATTAGATTTTGATGAAGATCCGGATTCGAAATTTGGCTAGGAGGATTTTTAAATTGATTCTTCACCATTGAAGATCGGGGAAAGCGATATATAACATGATATGCAAACGGCATGATAGCATGTTATGGCAATCAAAAAAAAGTTATGGACGAGTTACGACTAAACTTGGTGGGCGAGTTGGTTAGGTGACAAGAACAAGACAATTAGATTTTTTTTTCCATGTGATCGTTAAATGATATTAAACTTAACGGTGCGTTGCCATCTGACAGACGCAGGCTGAGGCATATCCATCGACTCATTTGCATAAAAATTTATTTTATAATCTCCTTGTTTTTACTGCTTCTGATAATCTCTCACCTGCTTTATTTGTCCTTTCTTCTTGGCTAATAGTTTGTTGTGTAAGTATTCTTTGTTTGCATTTCATTTTCTACAGGTGGTTGCGAGTTGGACTTGGCACGCTTCTCACAATTGATGGAAGAAATGGGCGGTGTACAGCGAGTTAACGACCCAAAGAAGTGGGGGCGCCTTGCCGATCTGTTGGGTGTTCCACGATCTGCTCAAGACCGATTGGCTAAACTTCAAGAGGCCTACTGCAAGTACCTTTTGTCATATGACACTCTGCCCATGGATGTACGAACTGCATTGGAGCAAACTGTTTTGGCTGAAAAGGCGAAGCTTCTGAGGGCACAAGATTGTCAGGTGAGGGTGCACCAACTGCACCATTCCTTTCCTGTTTGTGGCTGCATGGTCACATTTAGTGGCATGTGTGACATTGCTGTATCATTTCTTCCATTGGAATGATGTCCAAAAGCCTCATGTTGAAGTCTATAATTCATGAAAGCTTATGTGGAATTTCAGCACAGCAACTATTTCACCTCTACCACCAAAAGTGGATGGAGGTTATATTTTCACCCCTGTCTGTCAATTTGTCTGTTTAGTTACTTGCGAAAATCGAAGATTTTTCAAATGTATTGGTTGGTCTTGTTTGTTTGTCTGTCTGTATGTCATTCGCCTAGAGGTAACAATTTTCAATCGATCTTCACGAAACTTCACCAAATGGTGGAGTTGGTCATAAGCAAAAAGACATTTATTTTTGTGGTCAAAAGGTCAATAGGTCAACATAGGCCAAAGGTCACCCACCAACTTTGTCAAATTTCTAAAATCCTCAATTTTCATCCGATTAACTGAAATTTAAAGAGGATTTGCATATATGGTCACTCAATTCAACCACCAACTATTTTTGAGGTCAACATAGGCCAAAAGGTCAACCTAGGCCCGGATTTCTAAAATCCTCAATTTTCATCTGATTGACTTGACATTTTAAGAGTATTTGCATCTCTGATCACTGTATTCAACCACCAACTATTTTTGAGGTCGACATAGGCCAAATTTCTAAACCACTCAATTTTCATCCGATTGACTTGAAATTTTAAGAAGGTTTGCATACCATGTCACAGAATTCAACCACCAATTATTACTTTTGCCACCAAAGGTGGATGGAGGTTATGTTTTCACCCCTGTCTGTCTGTTTGTCCATCTGTGAACAAAATATGTCAAAAATTTGTGGATGGATTCGGACGAAGTTTTGCAGAGATGTCGTGTATGTGACGAGAACGAAGTGATTCGATTTTGGTGAAGATCCAGATTCGAATCCGGCTACTAGAAATTTTTAGGTGATTCTTTACCATTCGGAGATAGGGCCAAAAACGATACATAGCAGGATATCTCAAAAAGTTGTGGACGGATTTGTACAAAACTTGGTGGAGAGCTTTGGTGTCTGAAAAGGACCATTCGATTCGATTTTGGTGAAGATCTGAATACGGATTCGGATATAAGAATTACTTAATTTTTTAAGTGATTCTTCACCATTGGGAGATAGGGCCAAAAACGATACATAGCAGGATATCTCAAAAGGTTATGGATGGATTTGGACTAAACATGTTGGACAGGTTGGATGTGTGACAAGGAAGAATCGATTTAATTTTTGGTGAATATCTGGATCAGGATCCAGCTAGTAGAATTTTTTAAGTGAATCTTCACCAATGTGTGATGGGTCCAAAACGATGTATAGTATAGCACGGTATCTCAAAGTTGTGCATGAGTTGAGATTTTGTTTCAGATCCAGATCCAGCCTATCAGTGGGATATAAAACGTAAACTGTTTAGCCTGGCAGAGGTATGTGCTCTACCGAATGCCGTTCTAGATATTAGTCCCCTACTGGTTTCACAGGGCGGTAATATAGGTTTGTTGTTTGTCTCCGTCTGTTATTCTGACCTCCGCGTGGTTTTCCATACCTTTTCCAAATCCCTTTAACATGTTGAACTGAAACTTGCTGCATGGTTTTATTATGATAAGTTATCGAAACTGCAACTTATTCTGTAGCAATTGCTGAATGCTTGGAACAAAAACGTTCATTGGGACCATTAGGGGATATGTATTCCAAAGCAATTCTCCCTCTTGTTATTATTGCTCTCGTTCTTGCCATTATGATCATTCTTATTTTGATCTGTCAAAAATAACTTATTTTTTCAGAACGTGTTGGCATTGCCCCGCCGAGGGCGCTCTGTGATGAAGTGTTCCTCGGCGTCCAGTAGTGGAGTTCCAAATGGAATTATTCGTCAGAACAGAATGAGGCTGAGGGCGGCTGGCAATGTGTTGGAAAATGAAATTCGGGGGAAATCCCGTGATCATGATCAGGAAATTATTATAGGGAGCAAAGATGATTTTTTAAAAGGTTTGCATGAATGCATTTTCAAGGTAACTTACTTTCCCTCAAGCTTACATTTCATAAAGATTATTATTGTTGTTTATTCTTCTTCTTCTTCTTCTTCTTCTTCTTCTTCATGTTCTTCCTTTTTTTTTTTCCTGTTGTGCCCACACCATTTACGATCAAGACTTTGTATTGTTTGGAGAGGTTGACTTTAAATATTGACAAAAAAAATAACAGATTGCTGTGCATTAGTCTTGGACTGCTTATCTCTTTGCAGCTTGTGTGTGTAATTTGTATTGCAGGGAAAGTCTGTGTCATTAACTATGTTTTATCGGACTGCAAAAAATATCCTTGGAATGTGTTTTGCCAGGGATGAGCCACTTTCAAGCGAAGTTGAGGTAAACTGCTTGCAGCTTGAAAAATGCATCCTTTTAAACATCTGTTTTAACTGTTTTTTAATTGTCAATTCGGTAGTCTTTTTACAATGTCCGTTCTTTGGTTAATGGTGACGAAAAGACCAACATGCATCTTTCAGTTTCAGATTTCAGTCTTAAACTTTAATTCCTTACCTACTAAATGGCTATGGAATTTCTTCTTATTATTTTTTCAACTTTTTTATTTAGAATTATTTTATTTTATTTTTTGAATTTTTTTTTCCAACTTTTAGATTTTTGACTTTTTGATTTTGAACTTTTTGATCTCGTGTTTGTCAATGCAATGCTGTCTTTCCTTTTTTCAGCAAAAATACTGGGATATTGTTGAAGACAGACAAAAGCACACGGCAGTCTATTGTGGAAAAGTCGACACACAAAGTTATGGTAGTGGTTTCCCAATTGGAAAATCTGAAGCCTTTTCCAGGTACTGATTATTTATGAGCGTGTATGTTCTTTAAAAGTTTTTGGGTTTTTGGTTTTTGGGTTTTTTTTCCCATTTGTTTTAGCATCCGATCCACTGTTCACAAAAGAATGCTGAAATTTGCTACTGTGCCTCACGTTTCCCTTGAATCTCTTATGTGGGCATAAGCTTGAGAACTTTGGTGCAAGAAATGTAACGTTTTAGATGAAATGGCTTTTTAAAAATAAGCACGTATTATGTAGGATTGATTGTGGGATTATATATGGTGTCTGTTTTCTTCAAATTATTTCTTTGTCTGCTTACCTTGCAAAGTTTATTCTCCATTCATCTTTGCTTTAATCCCCAACTTATCACTTTACATTGTGCAGATTCATCACTGAACTTGAAGTTAACTTGAAGTAGTGTAAACTTGAAGTACAGTGAGCAAGGCAATGGTCCTTTATTGAAGTGTTCAAAAAGAAAGTATATTGTCTTTGCAAGCACACACAAGCTAAACGGTTGAAAATAAAAATGTTTTATATCTCTGCCGATGAAGTTGTCGGAGGAATTATATTTCCGGGTTGTTCCTCTGTCCGTCTGATAGGTTTTCGTTACCGCGAAAACTTGCGAACGGCTGAAGGGAACCAAGTCACTCTTGGTACAAGTATGTATAATGATGTAAAGATAAAGGGATTGAATTATAGGGTTAAAAGGTCAATGGTCAGAGGTCCCATTCAGTAAAAGCTCTGTTACTGCACTAACTTGTGAACCAGTGATGGGATTTTGACCAGACTTGGTATAAGTATATTTTTACGGACCTCGGTTTTGGCACTCCACTTACCGAGGGAGGGGGGGGGGGGGGGTTAATCCCCTCGTCTTTTAAACTGGCCGTCCGAGTCCTGGAACTATCCCGCTTCTTCGTGGGGTGAGATTGGCCGAGGTGATTGGTCAAGGGAGTCCCGTACACTTCCGCCAATCTCTCCACGAAGCCGGTGGATAGCTCCGCCCGAACCCCGGATAAGATGGTATTTGCCGAGCGGTGTAGCAATCCGGAATCCGCGCCTTTCAGCAAAGACTAACCCGATCGTGAGCATTGGCCAAATCGTGCCACAGGTGTTCAATGATGGAAAAGACAAGGACGATCGGACGAGGAAGAAGAAGCCAAAGTAAGGAAGAACAAATATTTATTATTACTATACAACCAAAGAAGAAAGAAAAGAAATGGAATAAAAGTAATTTACAGGGAGAGATGGACACAGAGCAACTTATACTTAAACAAACTTACTTAAAACCCCAGACAAGACAAACAAGACAAACTCATGTACACGAATGGATGGAATGGCAGGGATGGTATGGGAAGGGAGAGAAGAGTCCAGGCAGATGGTAGCGTCTAGGTCCGGCTTCAGCTCGCGGTCCACGCTCTGGGGTCGAGGCGAAAAACCCGGCAAACAGCCGGCAGCTTCAGCCGGCAGCTCCACGTATTCGGCTTCACCGGCAGCGTTCTCCGCCTCCTGCGTCTGTGAAATTCCGTCGACACCCACGGGACTCTTGTACGATTTCTCCATCTGCGGACTCTCACTCGTCTCAAGCACCTCCCTCCACAGAACTGAGGTGGGGGTTTCCCGCACTGGGTTTTATAGGCCCCACCTTAGAATCTTCTTGAACCTCCTCGATGTTTCTTTCTCCGCCCTCTCAAGCCAAACCCACTCCTTCTCGGTTGGTTGAACGGGGCTGGCTCTCTCCTCCTCCTGATGACGAGGTGGGGCCATGCCCTTCTTACCCGAGTTAGAACACATGGCATGGCGGCGAATGCAGTTGGTAACGGGGCAATGCAGTTGGAAATGGAGCAATTCAGTTGGAAATGGAGGCATGCAGTTGGAAAGGGAGCAATGCAGTTGGAAAGGGAGCAATGCAGTTGGAAAGGGAGCAATGCGGTTGGCAATGGAGGTTTTGGGCAATTGAAAGGGGATCTATCTTATTTGATTTGGTGCAACGCAATGAACTAGTGGAAAAACAGAGCCTTATACTGACATATAATGATGAGATAACTATTGAGGGAAGCCTGCTATTTGCTACGTGATGCGATGGACTAACTAAGGTGCAAACAATTAACAGCCAATTAAGGGGAAATGTACACCGGGAGTTATTAGGGATTTTAATACTAAATTTGATAAAGTGAAGGTTCTAAAAACCGTAACAATATATTATCATGCAAAGATGAACTGATTTGATTTCAGCATCAAGAGATCAAAGGTCAGAGGTTATGTCAGGTAAAATTGTGACACTTGAGAACAGCCGACTGGATTTAAATCAAACTTGGTATCAGTGTATATATGTGTGTGTGTGTGTGTATGTATATATATATATATATATATATATATATATATATATATATATATATATATATATATATATATATATATATATATATATATATATATTAATATATATATATATTAATATATATATGTTTTTTGTTTTTTTGTATACCGAATCGAGGCTCGTGAAAGAGCTAACATTTATTTCACAAACAAATCAACCAGACAAACAAAATATACAAAAAGAGGGAGCGGAAGACAAGATGGGGAGAGAAGGGGAAGCACACAACCACAACATTTGAGAGCAGGGAGAAGTGTGGGAGGGAGAGGGCTTGGGGGCAGGAGGCGTGGGAAGGGGGGGGGGGGGGTGGGAGAAGTATAAAACACAAGGGGACCGAAATTAGCGGGGGTAGAAAAGATCAAGGTTTCGGATGGGGGAGGATAAGAGATGGTGGTGAACAGCTGTTTTGAAGACCTGGAGGGTGGAGTGGGATTGAAGAGAGTGAGGGAGTTTGTTCCAGAGGCGGGAGAAAAGCGGAATGAAGGAGTGAAGGTGAGCAGAAAGTCTCGATTTTGGCAGTTTAACCATAAGAGGGTTGCAGGCGGATCTTGTGCGACCTGTAGGAATATTTGGGGGACAGAGCCCAGAGAGGGCTGGGGGGGCAAGGCCAGAGAGGAGTCGGTAGAAGACGGAAAGACCACCAACCTGCCTGCGGTGAGTGAGTGAAAGGCCCTTGGAGTTAGCTTCATCGCGGGAGATTCCAATGATTCTGAACGCTTTGGTTTCAACAGCTTGAAGACGGGCTAGGTGTGAGGCAGGAGCACCAGACCAGAGGGGAGAGCAGTCTGCAGAGTGCGGAGGCTGCATACTGCCGATCTGAGGGATGAGGAATGGAGCGACAGAGAGTCGAGTCGTCAGCAAAGAGATAGAGAGGATTTTCAAGAGAGTCAGAGAGATCATTGATGAAGACCAGAAAAAGCACAGGGCCCAGAACACTGCCTTGGGGAACTCCAGCCTGAACAGGAAGAGGAGATGAGAGAAACCCATTCAGGGCCACACGTTGACTACGACCAGAGAGGAAGTCCGCCAGCCATGCGTGGAGATTTCCATGGATACCAAAGGAGGAGAGTTTGGTGAGCAGAGCAGGGTGCCAGACCGTATCGAAGACCAGACGGTATCATTTGTATGTATGTATGTATGTATGTATGTATATATATATATATATATATTTATATATATACATACACATACATACATATACATATACACACACACACCTGGTTGGTGTGTACCCTGGTTTAGAATAGGTACACCGTATCCCTGCATGTCCTAGGAGGCGAATAAGAGGGTTGGCGTCAGGAAGGGCATCCGGCCATAAAAACATTGCCTCAAAAAGAGAACCATGACAATTACAACTACATATGGGCAGGGTACAGCCTGAAGTGGAGATCGGTTTCTGAGGTTTGGGACATGGAATGTAGGGACAATGACAGGGAGATCAGGAGAAGTGGTGGAAATATTGGTCAGAAGAAGAGTGGACATATGTTGTGTGCAAGATGTTACGTGCTCCACCCCGACCCCCTGGTCACGGTGTACCTCCGAGCCCCGAGAGGAGTCACGGCAGAAAAATGTGTTCTTCTGTGTGTCAAAGATCAATGGAGAGGCCACCCCAATTGTTACTCACAAACAAATATTGTATTGAGATCACACAAGAATAACGGGACATCAACAATAGTATTCAAAAGTACAATCAATATGTCCTATGATGGTACCATCAGTTTTGCAATATATAACTCAATGTGCTCCAAGTGAGTGCCACAAGAACATTCCCCAATGTCTCTTATTCCCGGCTCCAAGACAAAGTTGATTCGCTCCAGCGATCGCTAGAACGATGTCCAAACGACCAGAATCCTTTGTGGATGGCCAGGGCCGTCACACAACCGAAGCTGTACAAAGGCGCCCTCAAGGCGACTGGGAAATCCAAAGGCGCCCTGCAGGCGACCGAGAGATCACACCCTCGTGTATGGACGAATTAGCCTTCAAAAATCCGCGTCACACACACGCCCCAGATCGACGTCTAAATGCGGTGAGAATTGTTGAAAAGAAACGAAACCGCGAGTGAAGCACAAATCCTGCGCGAGTCAAAATGGCCGACGACCCGGTCTCGTGGCGCACGGCACGGCGATGATTCTCTCCTGAATCGATCGCAAAACCTGACATGCAGGTTGACCGGTCACAGCGATGACAACTCCGTCGTCGGAATTCCTCTCCCGGATACCCGAAAGTTCGCAAGTGACTCTGGCTCGCCAACGTTAGCTTCAGAACCCGCAGCAACTCGGCTTTCTTGTCCGACTCATTCGCTCCGCCCTTTTTCTCTTCTTCTTCTTCGTCTTCCGGTTCCCGATCCGGTTTCATTTTTAAAACATTCCTTTTACCTTTTGACAATAATAATTGCTATTTCCCTCAAACAACAATAATAATAATACATGGAACCAGAAATGTCAAGTGGATGAAAGCCACCAGAACGGAAGTGACGAATCCGTAACAAAGAGACGAGATGGAAGGGAAGTGGTGTGAGAATGGTGAAGGGTAGGCAGGGACAGAAATACAAGTTTGTGTGGTGGGGTGGAGGGCGTGAATGGTGTTGGTGTCCTGTTTCTGAGGAGTTTGTAGACAGTGGTGACTGTGACTAGAGTGAGTGATAGGTTGATGATGGTGAAAATGATGATTGGAAAGTTCTTGGTGAACGTCGTCTCGGGATATGCTCCGCAGGTTGGTCGGAGCGATGAAGAGAAGGACAAGTTCTGGTGCGCGATAGAGAAGCTGATGGAAAACGTGAAAGATGAGGAAGTTGTTGTGGTCGGAGGAGACCTAAATGGACATGTGGGAAGGAGTATGGACGGTTTTGAGGGAGTTCATGGGGGTTACGGATATGGTGTGAGAAATGGAGAAGGTGAAAGGATTTTGGAGTTTGCTGGTGGAGCTGATTTGTTGATTTGTAACACTCAGTTACAGAAAGAGGATAATAAGCTTGTTACATACACGTCAGGTGGGTCGACGACAACCGTTGACTACCTGATGGTGCGTAGGCAAGATAGGGCACACCTCCGGGACACAAAGGTGATCCTGGGGGAGGAGGCTGTTCACAGCACCACTTGGTTGTCTGCGACATAAGGGTGAAAGGTGCGAGGAGAGCTCGGCGGGTGAAGTACCAACCGAGAATGAAGGTGTGGAGGTTGAAAGAGGTGACAGTAAGGGAGGCATTAAAAGAGAGGCTGAGTTGGGTAGAGGATGATGTGGTTGAGCTTGAAAGTGGTTGGATGTCAATGAAAGCTAGTCTGTTGGGAGCCGTTGGTGAGGTATGTGGATGGACAAAAGGACCACCGAGGCACTCGGAAACATGGTGGTAAACTTGAAATGTGCAATCAGGTGTGCCAAGGAAGGACTTCGCACGACGGAGGATGCCCAGTCGGCGACTGGCTTTGGAGGCCAGATTTGAAGTGTGGTTTTCCCAGGAAAGATCATGGCAAATAGTGAGACCCAAAAGCTTGAGTGATAGAACTTCTTGGAGAGGATTATTCAGAAAGTGGATGGGAGGGTTTTCCAGTCGGTCTTTTCGGAGAGACATCGTAAGAGTGTGAGATTTATCATGATTGAAAGACATGTTCCATTTGTTTGCCCAGTCTGTGATTTTGTCCAGGTCTGCAGAGAGTGAGGAGGCTGCAGACTGCCGATCTGAGGGATGAGGAATGGAGCGACAGAGAGTAGAGTCGTCAGCAAAGAGATAGAGAGGATTTTCAATAGAGTCAGAGAGATCATTGATGAAGACCAGAAAAAGCACAGGGCCCAGAACACTACCTTGGGGAACTCCAGCCTGAACAGGAAGAGGAGATGAGAGAAACCCATTCAGGGCCACACGTTGACTACGACCAGAGAGGAAGTCCGCCAGCCATGCGTGGAGATTTCCATGGATACCAAAGGAGGAGAGTTTGGTGAGCAGAGCAGGGTGCCAGACCGTATCGAAGGCATGTGAAATGTCAATGGAGATAGCTCTAATTTCCTGTTTGGCATTGAGGACCTCCATCCATTCTTGAGAAAGCAGAAGCAGCATGTCCAGAGAAGAGTGACCAGTTCTGAAACCAAATTGATGATCAGAGATCAAGCCATTGGAGAAGAGGAAAGATTTCATATCTGAAGCAATGTTGGATTCCATGACTTTGCTGATAATTGGGAGAAGGCTGATTGGTCTGTAGTTGCTGGGATCTGTTTTTGCACCTTTTTTGTGCAAAGCGGTGATGTTGGCTGATTTCCAAGCAGATGGCAGATGACCTTGAGCAAAAGAGAGGGTGAAGAGAACAGAAAGAGGGAGTGAAAGAGCGGAAGCACATGATTTTAGGACCCGTGGGCTGATGCCGTCAGGACCAGTTGCAGAATCAGAGTCGAGGGTTGACAGAAACTTTTCCACCTTGTCAGGAGGAAAGGACACAGAGTTCAGGAGCAGCTGGGTACGACTGGGTATAGTGGGTACAGAGAGGGATGGGTTTGGGACACAAGATTTAGAGGCAAACACAGAGTTGAGGCATTCAGCTTTTTCACGTGCAGAGTCAGCCGTTAAGCCGTTTGAGGTGAGGGAGGGGATGGAGGGGGAACAAACACCAGAAACAGATTTGACCAGACGCCACCAGGATTTGGAAGAGGGAGACAGATAAGAGAGTTCGGTCTTGAGAACGGTGAGATATTGTTTCCTGGCTCTCCTGAGGGTGGACACACACTTGTTTCGGGCTTTGTGAAAGGAAATGAGATTTCCTTCCGTTGGATTTGCTTTCCAGGAGACGAAAGCAAGTTGTTTCAGGGCAACAGCCTCACCACAAGATTCCGTGTACCATGGACGGGAGGAAGGGTATGACAACTGAAGACGAGATGGGATAAATCTGTGCATGAGAGAGAGCAATTTACTTTGAAAGAATTCCCAGGATGAGTTGATGTCAGAGGCGGTAGAGATGGGAGACCAGTCCAGATGATTGATGGCTGCTTGAAGACCGTGCCAGTTGGCCTGAGTGAAATGCCAGACTCGTCGACGCTGAGGAGGCTCTCTGAGAATGGTCAGAGAGATGTCCACTTTGACAAGCACATGATCAGATGAGCTGATTGGAGCAGAAGAAGAGCAGCAGAAATTTTCAGGGAAGTTTGTCATAACCAAATCCAGAAGAGAAGATGCTCCGTTGACTGAGATCCGGGTCGGTAAATTGACAGATTGTGTCAGTCCCAGTGAGTCGCAGAAGTCCTTTGCTGAAGAGCCATGGCTGGTGAGAGAGGTACCCACACCCAGCCAACTGGCATGGTGACAATTGAAATCACCACATATGAGGAAGAGAGAGTTGGGATGGGTAGATAGAAGTTGGTCTATATTATCAGACAGTGAGATGTAGATAGTCATCGCTGTTTGGTGGACGGTACAACACACATATGAACAAAAGGTGGGAGCGAAGGGGAAGCCGTAGCCAAAGGTATTCCTGGGGGTGAGGTGGAGAGAGGGCAATGGAGGGCGAGTGAGGAAGAGTTTTTTATAAAGATAGCAACCCCACCTCCAGGACGAGGCTCAGGTCTATCATACCGGAGGAGGGAGTAACCTGGGAGAGATACCAAGGCATCAGAGACATCATGAAGGAGGAAAGTTTATGTTAAGCAGATCACATCTGGTTTGTCAGAAGCAACCTGTATGGAGAGATCAGTCAAGTTTGAGTGAAGGCCCCCGGATGTTTGAGGTCCATACCGTTAATGAAGAGGAAGGGGGAGCATCGGGTCCAGAACAGGGGGGGGGGGGGAGGGGTAGGGTAAGAGGTGGAAGAGGAGGAAGAGGTAGGGAGAGCTGTTGAAGGTGTGTCAGAGATTTCAGAGATTTCAGAATAGCTTGGAGAAAGGGAAGAATGGGGTGGACAAAAGGTTTGATGGAGATTGGGTGAGGCACAGTGAGGTGTTATTTGAGGAGGGGGAAGAGCGAGGCAGAAGGTTGGGGGAGATGAATGTGAAAGTTGGAAGGGGGAAGAAGCAGGGAGGATGATTTGAGGAGGAGGGGTGAGAGTGGAGTCTAGGAGGGGAGGAGCGAGGGAGAGTCTCGGAGGGGAGGGGTGTGGGGGGAGTTTAGGAGGAAGGGGAGGGGGGAGATTTGGGCAAGGGGCAAGGGGGGAGATTTGAAAGGGATGGGTGATGGGGAGGATTTGGAGGGGAGGAGTGAGATTGGATTTTGAAAAGTGTACGATTCATGGGAAACGAACGTTTTTTGCAAAATGAGTGAGACCTTCGAGTCAAAAATACGTTTGAGGACACTGAAGGAGGGGTGGAGTTCTGGATCGTTTAGGGAATGTAGAAAGGAGGAATTGTAAGAGATGGTATTATATATATTTTTTGGAATGAATAGATTTGGTGAGCAAGACGAAAGCATCCTTTTGTCGGAAAAGAAGAAAAGGGTGTTATAATATATGAGAGAAAATAGTTGTTCAGGGGAGAGATTATACATTTCTAACCACGTGATCGCGTGATCGCAAACGAAGAACGAACGAACAAGTAAGAACAACAAATAAACGAATAAGACCTTGGAAGGAAATATTTTTTGGGGTTGTTTTTTTTTTTTGAGTGGAGATATTAAACAAGGAGGTATGGGGTGAACGACTGGGACGAAACGGAGAACGAAAATAATTGCAGCGCATTCGACGAATCGCTGAGAGAAAAACAAAACCACAAGGTCGGAGACGGTACGGTAGCCTAAGCCTACGAGTACTAGGCCGCAGAATACTCGATACGCATTAACCGACGATTGTGTATACATGTACGAAAAAATTAGCACCGAAAATTTTCCAAAAGATACGCTATAGGTACATACACCGAAAGATAGATACAGTCTCGACAAAAACACAATTGGGAAGGATCACTTAGTTTCGAAAGCGTGAGCGCATGGAACAGCTTCGAAAAGACGTGACCTCGCCGTGATCTCGCGAGATCTCGCGAGGATGGAGGAAATGTTGTTGGATCTTGGAGACGGCGTGAAGCTGGAAGGTGTTAAAACATTTTGCTACTTCGGAGATATGCTGAATGGAGAAGGTGGATCAGACTCGGCAACGGTTGCTGGAGTGAGATGTGCATGGAAGAAGTTTCGGGAACTGAGTGGCATGCTGATGAGGAGGGGAGTGTCGTTGAAGCTGAAGGGAAAGATGTTTGCTGCATGTGTGAGAAGTGTTATGATTTATGGGAGTGAGACATAGGTAATGAATGTAGAGCAGCAACGAAGCCTGGAAAGGGTGGAAATGCGAATGGTTCGGTGGATGTGCGGAGTATCGTTTAGATAGAGGAAGACAAATGATGAATTGCGAAAGATGATGGGAATCGAGCCTGTGATTGATGCTGTGAAGAAGAACAGGTTGAGATGGCTTGGTCATGTGTTGAGGAAGGATGAAAGTGACTGGTTGAGAAGAGTGATGGAAATGAATGTAGAAGGAAGTCGAGGACGGGGAAGACCGAGAAAGACCTGGCTAAAGATGGTGGAAGAAGAAATGCGGGCAAGGGGGTTAACAAGGAGAGATGCAGGAAATAGGGCAAAATGGAGAAGATTGTCATGGGGTCCGCAAGGCTAACCCCTGCTCTAGCAGGGAAAATGGCCTTAAAATGCATGTTGTTGTTGTTGTATACACGAGCAGGAGGTGAGGGGAGAGGGAGAGGAAAGATGTACTACATATACATCTTTTTGGGGTGAGGTTGGCTTCAACAGGCCCCTCCATTTTGGGGGAGTGGGGAAGGGAAGGAGGAAAAAATTTCGCATGCAAAGAGTACTTTAACCTCAGTTTTGCCCAGGTAAAAATGGAAATAATTGTAATACCCTCTGTCACCATCACCAGGTGGCGCTACACGGTACACATTTAAATCGAAAATTTACACCCCTCCCCTGGTCCACCACACCCCCGAATGAGGCCGAGGCCACATAGCCTATGTTACCCCACAGGCAAAGTTGTATTTGTATTTGTACCCCGAATAAAGTATATAAGTATTTATAAGCTGGATTACCCGGCGTTGCTCAAGAGAAAAAGAAACATTAACACATTTGAAATGAGGGCAAATATAATGGAAAAGCAATTACATCCAAATCAGAATTCATCACAAATGTCAAATCATCATGTCACCTTTTTGTTGAATATATGCTGGTGAATGAAAAGTGCTTTAAAACAGCTGTTCACCACCATCTCGTATCTTCCCCCATCCAAAACCTTGATCTTTTTACCCCTGATAATTCACCCCAGATCCACTTTTTAGAAATTCCAACTTCTTTCCTGGATGTCCTTGCAGTGTCCATATGTTTTATACCTCTCCCACCTCCCCCCAAGCCCTCTCCCTCCCACAGATCTCTCGATGTCCCTGCTCTCAAATGTTGTGTTTGTGTCCTTCCCCCTCTCTGCCCATCTTGTCTACCGCTCCCCTTATTTTGTGTTTTATGTGTCGGTTTGACTTTTTGTGTGATTGATGTTAGCTCTTTCACGAGCCTCGATCTTGTATACAAAAAAAACAAAAGAAAAAAGAATGTACCGTTCATCAAGAATAAGAAGAAGCCTTACCACCAACTTCGACTTCTTCCGGAATTGTTTTATTATGTGTTCAAATGTCTGGTGATTGTTTTGTATTTATTTATGCGAATGTGTAGTTGCATATAACTGTCATTAATCAAAAATGTTTAGGCACTATTGAGCGATTTTTTTTTTTTAATCCAAAAAAGTAACCTTTTTTTTTTTTTTTTGGCCTAAAACACTCCCAGGCAATCGCTGATGAACCTCTGAAAGTTTGACTAATATTCGTTCAGCCATCTCTGAGAAAAATGGCGACAGAGACCAACAGCTCTATTATATAGTAGATGATATAATGGTGTGGGCAAAGGCATATTGGATGATATTGGAGTGCCGTTCTAGCTTTTTATTATGATTAATTTTTGTGGACAAGAGATGAAGTCCGGTTTTGTTTCTACTCAAGACTCGCAATTGACTCATCATCGTCATCGGGTCTATCTTGATCGGACAAAATTGGCAATTGACTGATCTCATTCAAACAGATATTGAAAGCTTAATGGTTGAAATTACCGGTGTAGTATAAAGCATTTGGTTAACTCTGTCTCTGTCTACAGACATCAGTTTATGATCGAGGAACAACTTTATTTTGATAGTTATATTTTGAACATGAATCGGAACACAAACCGCCAGTTTAGCATTATTACTTCGTGCGGTAATATTACCTCATTATTAGTTGGCGGTTCGCGTGTTGGCTTAGCGGTTAGGGTGCAGGCTTGGGATCCTCGGATCCTGGGTTCGAATCACGGTCGATCGCTGAATTAACACCAGGGGGTTGATTCAGCCTGTCATCCTTCTGAGGTCGGCAAATTGAGTACCAGTTCTAGTGGCAAATGGCAAACCAGTTCTAGATTATATGAACTCTAGTTTTTCATGTTTCGACTGGCTTGACGACTTATTGCCTTTTATAAGTAAGCATGCTGTCATTCTCTGCTCCATGCTTGAAAATGGAAGCCTCAAACATTGGTGTGTAATTGCAAATAATGAAAAGGTAAAAACACGCTGACCTTTCTCTAGCAATCTCTATTTGCCTTCACCCACCTCTTTTCCTCTCCTTCACCCACCTCTTTTCCTTTCTTTCACCCACCTCTTTTCCTCTTCCTCACCAACCTCTTTTCCTTCCCATCACCCACCTCTTTCCATCCCCCTCACCCAGGCATGGCTGGAACCTGACTGTGCTCCCAAACAACCCTGGCTCTGTTCTTCGACACCTCGGTGCCCTATCTGGTGAAATGTCTAATTTTACCCGAAAGTTTTTAGAATTTCTAAGAATGTTAAAACAATCTTCCTATCGAGACTTTGCATAATTATTCTGGTTTTTTTTCTTTTGCAGGTGTAACAATCCCTTGGTTAAACATTGGGATGATATTTTCTACCTCGTGTTGGTCGTGCGACCAAAACCTTCCTTGTATTGACTACTTGCACACAGGTGCTGACAAAATATGGTAAGTGAGGTGCAGGGAATTCGGAGCATTTCAAATATCTTCTGCCAGAAAATGCATTTGAGTTATAATAAAGGAGATTCATCTCATGGTGTTTATCAATGCGCAGGTATTGTGTGCCTGAAAGCCAGCGGGAAGTATTGGAAAAGGCGGTGCAGGACCTTGCTCCAATAAATGGCAAATCGAGTTTTGAATCGCTGCGGCACCATCTGGTAATCTTTATGGTCATAAAGTCACTCATGTTCTGTCGATCGCCATCTATCACCAGTACGGACACTGATACACGCGCACACACACTCTCTCCCTCTCTCACACACTCTCTCTCACACACTATCTCTCACACACTCTCTCACACACTATCTCTCACACACTCTCTCACACACTCTCTCACACACTCTCTCACACACTCTCTCTCACACACTCTCTCTCACACACTCTCTCTCACACACTCTCTCTCACACACTCTCTCTCGCACTCTCTCTCGCACACTCTCTCGCACACTCTCTCGCACACTCTCTCTCGCACACTCTCTCACACACTCTCTCTCACACACTCTCTCTCACACACTTGTGATTTGACGTCATTTAAATGGTGCATACTTGTAACACATCTTTATCAACGTTCTCACTCACCATGAACAGATGCTCCAACATTTTATTTTTAACGGCATTCAATGCTAACCATGATTCTAAAACTGCAAGGTTCTATTTATACCACATAATCTGTGTATTATCTACATAATTAATTAAACCCTCACTTGGTTCCCACACATCATTAAACATCATTATATTTACTCATGCCATTAAAAGTCATTAGATTTGGGAATTTCGGAAAAAGTGCATACGGAATATGCGTGCGAAGCTCCTTGTCTTTGACTAGCCTGTAGCACAGCATGAGTCCTTGATACGAGATTGGAACTGCTCCATAGCACTGTACACGTGATAGGTCCACTGAGCTATATATAGCGCTAGCAAGGTAACATGCTACGCACGGGAGGGGGCCCAAATGTAGACGGACAATGCGGAAACAGCGAATGCCAAACCATGAACCAATAAATTCCCCATTCCTGTGCCACCTTCAGTCGAACCTCAGGCATGGGCAGCCGGTTCGTGAAGGATTTGGGCTTGGGCACAGACTTACTGCAGCTAACTCAAACAGAAGTAAGGTGGGTAATATTTCCATGATGTCAAATGGCGAAACTGCAAATGTCGAATCCACGAAGGTGTCATGGATGGAAACCCCATGTCATTTCCTCATTCTCCTTTGAACTCAATCTCTCTATATTTTCATTCCAAACAATCATTCCAATCACATATTGATACTGTACCAGTGTACCATTAATGTAACAAAATACAATGTTACTAACACTCATGAGGTAAATGAATATGAATGTTGTTTCAACATGATACGGTTCGGAATAAATTAATAAATCAGTACAGACAAATCTGCCGGCGAGCGAGGGAGGGTACGTAACACTTCGTATGGGTAGAAACCCTCATCATTTCCTCATTCTCCTTTAGCAGGCGTCTCCTTTATCCCTGCAGACTGTTTAAGAGGCGCTGGAGGAGAAAAACAATGATCTGAAAAATTGCCACTGACTGTGTTCAAATATTGTACAAATTTTTTAACTTCATGTTTCAAGCTTGGTTGTTTTGAAGGATTATATAAAATCAGTTGGATATCTACTGTTCGTAAGAGTTAATTATTTCTTTCTAAATTTGATTTTTCATCATAAAAAATGGAGTATTTCATATTATGTATATTATAGTGTCCGACATGACAGTTACATTGTTAAGGTTTAAAGTTACGGTTTTTTTGTACAAGCCGGATCATTAAAACGTCAGTATTTCAGACTCTGAAAAGTCAATATTTTTCAACCCTCTTAACCTGCAGGAACCATGCATCACCTCTAAATTTTCAATTAAAGTCTGTTTTTATAATGGAGGTAATACAATACGACTCTTCGTGGAGGAGGGTAGGGTTCTTCGGAAGAGTTGCAGGGATATCTGACTATCGAGCTAGATTACCATTAACCTCAAAACACTTATTCCACTTATCTTTCGATGAACAAATTCCCAACCGGAACGGCATTCAGTAGAGCACGTTCTTCCTCCAGGCTGAATTGTTTACTTTTTGTATCCCACCGATGGACTGGATTTGGATCCAGATCCGAACCCAAATGTAATCGGCTTGTTCTTGTCACCTAACCAACTCATCCACCTAGTTTTGTCATAACTCTTCCACAACATTTTGAAATACGATGTACAGTCGGACCCCGCTATTCACGGGGGATACGTTCCTGGAAAATCTGCAATAGCGAAACCCGCAAATAGGGAGGCATTGTTTCAATAGGGAGGCATTGATTTGAGATCCGGCGAGGTCACATCTTTTCGAAGCTGTTCCATGCGCTCACGCTTTCGAAGCTAAGTGATCTTTCTCAATTGTGTTTTTGTCGAGACTGTATCTATCTTTCGGTGTATGTACCTATAGCGTATCTTTTGGAAAATTTTCGGTGCTAATTTTTCGTACATGTATACACAATCGTCGGTTAATGCGTATCGAGTATTCTGCGGCCTAGTACTCATAGGCTTAGGCTACCGTACCGTCTCCGACCTTGTGGTTTTGTTTTTCTCTCAGCGATTCGTCGAATGCGCTGAAATTATTTTCGTTCTCTGTTTCGTCCCAGTCGTTCACCCCATACCTCCTTGTTTAATATCTCTACTCAAAAGAAAAAAAAAAAAAAAAAATTTCCTTCCCAGGTCTTATTCGTTTATTTGTTGTTCTTTTTTGTTCGTTCGTTTTTCGTTCGCGATCACGTGGTTAGAAATGTATAATCTCTCCCCTGAACAACTATTTTCTCTCATATATTATAACACCCTTTTCTTCTTTTCCTACAAAAGGATGCTTTCGTCTTGCTCACCAAATCTATTCATTCCAAAAAATATATATAATACCATCGCTTACAGTTCCTCCTTTCTACATTCCCTAAACTATCCAGAACTCCACCCCTCCTTCAGTGTCCTCAAACGTATTTTTGACTCGAAGGTCTCACTCATTTTGCAAAAAATGTTCGTTTCCCATGAATCGTACACTTTTCAAAATCCAATCTCACCCCTCCCCTCCAAATCCTCCCCATCACCCATCCCTTTCAAATCTCCCCCCTTGCCCCTTCCCTCCCCTCCCTCCTAAACTCCCCCCACACCCCTCCCCTCTGAGACTCTCCCTCGCTCCTCCCCTACTAGACTCCCCTCTCACCCCTCCTCCTCAAAGCATCCTCCCTGCTTCTTCCCCCCTCCAACTTTCACCTTAATCTCCCCCAACCTTCTGCCTCGCTCTTCCCCCTCCTGAAATAACACCTCACTGTTCCTCACCCAATCTCCATCAAACCTTTTGTCCACCCCATTCTTCCCTTTCTCCAAGCTATTCTGAAATCTCTGAAATCTCTGATACACCTTCAACAGCTCTCCCTACCTCTTCCTCCTCTTCCACATCTTACCCTACCCCTCCCCCCCCCCCTGTTCTGGACCCGATGCTCCCCCGTCCTCTTCATTAATGGTATGGACCTCAAACATCCGGGGCCTTCGCTCAAACCTGACTGATCTCTCCATACAGGTTGCTTCTGACAAACCAGATGTGATCTGCTTAACAGAAACTTTCCTCCTTCATGATGTCTCTGATGCCTTGGTATCTCTCCCAGGTTACTCCCTCCTCCGGTATGATAGACCTGAGCCTCGTCCTGGAGGTGGGGTTGCTATCTTTATAAAAAACTCTCTTCCTCACTCGCCCTCCACTGCCCTCTCTCCACCTCACCCCCAGGAATACCTTTGGCTACGGCTTCCCCTTCGCTCCCACCTTTTGTTCATATGTGTGTTGTACCGTCCACCAAACAGCGATGACTCCATCTACATCTCGCTGTCTGATAATATAGACCAACTTCTATCTACCCATCCCAACTCTCTCGTCCTCATATGTGGTGATTTCAATTGTCACCATGCCAGTTGGCTGGGTGTGGGTACCTCTCTCACCAGCCATGGCTCTTCAGCAAAGGACTTCTGCGACTCACTGGGACTGACACAATCTGTCAGTTTCCCGACCCGGATCTCAGTCAACGGAGCATCTTCTCTTCTGGATTTGGTTATGACAAACTTCCCTGAAAATGTCTGCTGCTCTTCTTCTGCTCCAATCGGCTCATCTGATCATGTGCTTGTCAAAGTGGACATCTCTCTGACCATTCTCAGAGAGCCTCCTCAGCGTCGACGAGTCTGGCATTTCACTCAGGCCAACTGGCACGGTCTTCAAGCAGCCATCAATCACCTGGACTGGTCTCCCATCTCTACCGCCTCTGACATCAACTCATCCTGGGAATTCTTTCAAAGTAAATTGCTCTCTCTCATGCACAGATTTATCCCATCTCGTCTTCAGTTGTCATACCCTTCCTCCCGTCCATGGTACACGGAATCTTGTGGTGAGGCTGTTGCCCTGAAACAACTTGCTTTCGTCTCCTGGAAAGCAAATCCAACGGAAGGAAATCTCATTTCCTTTCACAAAGCCCGAAACAAGTGTGTGTCCACCCTCAGGAGAGCCAGGAAACAATATCTCACCGTTCTCAAGACCGAACTCTCTTATCTGTCTCCCTCTTCCAAATCCTGGTGGCGTCTGGTCAAATCTGTTTCTGGTGTTTGTTCCCCCTCCATCCCCTCCCTCACCTCAAACGGCTTAACGGCTGACTCCGCACGTGAAAAAGCTGAATGCCTCAAATCTGTGTTTGCCTCTAAATCTTGTGTCCCAAACCCATCGCTCTCTGTACCCACCATAGTCCAAGCCATTTAGCATTTGACGGGGAAAAAACTGCAACACTACCGATCTCATTAGTATTGATTACCCTCAAGGTACCTTTATAACATACTAAAAGTATTAAGGTCTAAAAATATGGGGTGACTCTCAAATAATGCAATCAAGTTTTCTCCATTTAGCCCCATGTTAAAAGACGTACATATGCCGCATGCTATGATTATTGTCGCTCTCTGAACTTCTATTGCTTATTTTATACACTGGACCTAATCACTAGCACGATATAATAAATAAAGGATATCATACTGTACAATATTGTATATATAAGTGAAGTTTTTACTGTTTTAGTGTCTTATTTAACCACACCCCGTTTTACAAAGACTGCTCACTCCACAGCAAGCGACGGTACATCATTATTTGTTTGTGAACCATATATATCTTAGTTTTTAATCCCATCAATGACATGTATTTAGTATGTTTTGGTCTATTGGCAATAACATACAGTAATAGTATATTCAACTTTTCTATATTTGCAGGTAATCCAACCCTGAAGAATGGCGGCCAATTCGTGTGTGTTCTGCAATGAATCCACCAACAACGATAATCCAGTAGTGACACTTCGTGAAAAGGGAAGTCGGACTATTAATGTTGTTAGTGACCAGCGCAGTGACCCAATACAGACTGTTCCAGGTCAAGTTGTTCATCAAGAATGCCGACGTGTATACTGCAATCCAATAAAGGTAGCACAGAGTATCAGAGATACACACAGACCAGGCCCAAGTGTATCGCTCCGATCAGCAGAGGAAGCCTTCAACTTCAAAGCAGATTGCCTCTTCTGTGGTACAAAGGTGAACTTTGATAACAGGAAACAACAAGGAGATGTCCACTCTATCACATTTACAGAATGTAAAGACAGTCTTCTGCAAAAGTGCTCAACAAGGAACGATGCATGGGCCGATACTGTTCAGGCTCGACTGCTCATTGTGTGTGACCTTCCAGCGGCAGATGCCATGTATCACCAGGTATGCAGTTCAAATTTCCGGACAGGGAAACTGATCCCTCTGAATTTTGTACATAATGAAACAGTACAGAAGAAACAGAAATTGGGTAGACGATACAAATCATTGGGTAGACATCGTGGTGTCCAGCATTCAAAATCGTCTGTCCTGTTTCTCCCAATGATTGATTTGAGCTCGAGCGACACTACATGCATCTACTCCACTCTCAACTACATTGCGCAACATGCTAAACAACATGATGTACCTACCATCATCACCTTTGATCAGCGACTATGGTGGAAGGCATTGTCGATCATTCTCTCGGAGCCAGATGGAAGCCCCATGCGACGTATTGTGGTAAGGCTCGGTGCCTTTCATATGGAAATGAGCTTCCTTGGCAGCATAGGGCACCTCATGGGTGGTTCTGGGTTGAAGGAGCTGCTAGAACTCATATACGCACCAAATGCAGTGGATCACATCCTAACAGGAAAAGCAATTTCCAGGGCTGTACGGGCACACATCCTCCTGGATGCTGTCCTGAATGCACTCCTCCTGTCTGATCCTCTTGGAGGAACACAATACAGAACTGCAGAAGACTTGCCAGTTCGGGATGAAGATGCAATGAGTGGCTTGGCCGATGATGATGTGATTCATCCAGATGTGAGTAAAGCAAGGACCCTGTATGATGCGTTGATGAAAGGCACACGATCTTCCAACGATGTTGCAAGTGATCCAATCCTTGACAAGATCAGCAAAGTCTTTCAAACACAGACAGAATCATTGACCAAAGACCGAACAGCGAAACTGTGGTTACAGTATATGGATATGGTGAAGATCTTAAGAAAATTCATCAAAGCCGAGCGTATGGGAAACTGGTCCCTGCACCTCGAAGCTGTATCTGATATGTTACCATATGTAGCAGCCTCAGGTCATTCACTCTATGCTAAGTCTGCCAGTATTTACCTGCAAATAATGCACAGCTTAGAACAGGACTATCCAGATGTGCACCGTAAGTTTACTCAGGGCTTCCATGTCGCCCGAAGAAGTAGTAGAGCTTGGGCTGGAATTTCCTCAGACCTGATGATTGAGCAAGTACTCATGAGAAGTATGAAGACCAGCGGGGGGTTAACAAGAGGAAGAGGAATGACAGAGCAACAACGGTTAACGTGGCTTTTGTCCATGCCGGCTTGTTCGGAGACGAACAGATCGATGCAAGAGCTCACTGGAGTGAAGTACAGCACAGGTGAACAGAACAAAGAGATGGGCAAAACCAGGCAGCATCGCGACATGCAAGATACAAGTACACTACAGGTCGCTCTAGTTGACAGAAATCCTTTCAAGTGTCATCCATCCCCTCAGGAACATAATGACTGGTGTCAACGCTGGCAGTAAGGTTGATGTCGACAATGCCAAGCTCATTGGAGACAAGATCATGCACTCCATGACAAATCAGTCAGTTGTCCACTACACGTTTCTACAAGCCACCACATTTCTGAAGGCCAGATCATCTGTGCGAGTTGGTAAAGACCAGGTACAGATAGACCCAGAACTGCTATTCCAGCGTCTCATCATCATCTCAAAATCTGCTGAAGATAAGGAAGAGATGTTTCGCTTTGAGTTATGCCCTCATCCACCTGCGCTGTTTGATGAAAAGCTGATGCTACGTGAAGCCCAGAAGTCCGTACTCGGAGATGCTATCTGGTCTAAACTTGAACCAGGTACCATAGAGTCAATCAGCGAAATCCAGTATGTCTTGGATGGTGGAAGTCTGCTGCACCGTATACCATGGCCACGTGGTTCACCAACATATCGAGAGATCTGCATGCTCCACTGTGACTATGTTACAAGAAAGTACGGAAAGGCCATCGTAATATTTGATGGATATCTTGGTCAATCAACCAAGCACATGACCCACCAGAGGCGAGCAGCAGGTAGAGGTGGACCAGAAGTGACTTTCACTGATGACATGAAGTTGACCATGAAGAAAGACATCTTCCTGGGAAACCTCAACAACAAACAGAACTTCATCAACATGTTGAGCAGATACCTCCGGCTTTCTGGATGCCAGACCCATCATTCCCAGGAAGATGCTGACCTGCTAATCGTCCAGACCGCAGTCAGTTCGGCGAACATGAGGAACACAGCCCTTATAGGAGAAGACACAGATCTGATCGTCCTACTCTGCTTCTACGCAAACCTAGAAGCACACAACTTGTTTATGTATAGTCAGGCAAAATCCACTACAAAACCAAACCACATCTGGAATGTGAAGTCCATGAAACGTCAGCTAGGTGCAGCTGTGTGTGAAAGCATCCTATTCATACACGCAGTATTGGGATGTGACACGACGTCTCGACTGTATGGCCTTGGCAAAGGAGCGTCACTGAAGAAATTCATGATGAGCACACTCTTCCAAACTCAATCCCAACAGTTCTTGGCTGAGGATGCATCACCAGATGTGGTCGAGGCTGCAGGAGAGATAGCACTCGTGTGTCTCTACAAGGGTAAACCTGATGAAAGTTTGGATTCCCTCAGGTACAAGTGGTTTTGTGAACAGGTCGCAGTCAAGACTTCGAAGATACTCCCACAGACCTTACCGCCCACACCTGCTGCAGCGAGATATCACAGCAGACGGGTGTATCGGCAAATACAGCAGTGGAAAGGAAACAACAGCCTACAACCAGTGGATTGGGGCTGGAGAATGAGCGACGGCAATCTTGTTCCTGTTATGACCGACCTCCCTCCAGCACCTCAGGATTTGTTGAATGTTATCCGGTGCAACTGTTCGACCGATTGTGGTTCCGCACGGTGTACATGCCGCAAGAACAACTTGGAGTGTTCTCCTGCTTGTGGTCAGTGCCGTGGATCTGGCTGCACCAACTCCGTCCTGGACAGTTTCAGCGACGACGATGACGAGGAAAATGATGATTAGGTCGTGGACTGTTGTTATAGACTGTTACATGCAGCTGAATTAGTTAATTGTGGACATTTTTTTACTTTTAAGCGAATCCTTGACTTCCGACAGTATTTTAGTCAGTATTATTAGTTTCTCTATATGTGATTTTATTATGACTTTGTGATTTTAATCAACAAAATGTGCCATAATTCTGAAACAGTCATGATGACAAGTGATTCATGTATTTGCATATCAGTGATCAGTATTTAGCTATTGGGAATTTTGTTTACGTGCTTATTTTTTTGTTCCGTACGGGCCGTACTGGGGCTGTAACATGCTGTAATTCCTGATATTAAAAGTATAATTATATACCATGTGCTCGGAATGTATCGCAAAATGTGAACAAATCGTACCGCAAAAGGATGAAAAGGGGGGTCCATGTACCAGTGATTTTGACAGACACCCCATATTTTTAGAGCTTTAGACTTTTGATATGTTATCTGGTATATATTACTGCATACAATTTCGCACTGATATGTAGTGTTGCAGTTTTTTCCTATCTGGCCCCATATTTGGGCTAAATGGCTTGGACTACCATACCCAGTCGTCCCCAACTGCTCCTGGACTCTGTGTCCTTTCCTCCTGACAAGGTGGAAAGTTTCTGTCAACCCTCGACTCTGATTCTGCAACTGGTCCTGACGGCATCAGCCCACGGGTCCTAAAATCATGTTCTTCCGCTCTTTCACTCCCTCTTTCTGTTCTCTTCACCCTCTCTTTTGCTCAAGGTCATCTGCCATCTGCTTGGAAATCAGCCAACATCACCGCTTTGCACAAAAAAGGTGCAAAAACAGATCCCAGCAACTACAGACCAATCAGCCTTCTCCCAATTATCAGCAAAGTCATGGAATCCATCATTGCTTCAGATATGAAATCTTTCCTCTTCTCCAATGGCTTGATCTCTGATCATCAATTTGGTTTCAGACCTGGTCACTCTACACTGGACTTGCTGCTTCTGCTTTCTCAACAATGGATGGAGGTCCTCAACGCCAAACAGGAAATTAGAGCTGTCTCCCTTGACATTTCACGTGCCTTCGATACGGTCTGGCACCCTGCTCTGCTCACCAAACTGTCCTCCTTTGGTATCCATGGAAATCTCCACGCATGGCTGGCGGACTTCCTCTCTGGTCGTAGTCAATGTGTGGCCCTGAATGGGTTTCTCTCATCTCCTCTTCCTGTTCAGGCTGGAGTTCCCCAAGGCAGTGTTCTGGGCCCTGTGCTTTTACTGGTCTTCATCAATGATCTCTCTGACTCTCTTGAAAATCCTCTCTATCTCTTTGCTGACGACTCTACTCTCTGTCGCTCCATTCCTCATCCCTCAGATCGGCAGTCTGCAGCCTCCTCACTCTCTGCAGACCTGGACAAAATCACAGACTGGGCAAACAAATGGAACATGTCTTTCAATCCTGATAAATCTCACACTCTTACGATGTCTCTCCGAAAAGACCGACTGGAAAACCCTCCCATCCACTTTCTGAATAATCCTCTCCAAGAAGTTCTGTCACTCAAGCTTTTGGGTCTCACTATTTGCCATGATCTTTCCTGGGAAAACCACATTTCAAATCTGGCCTCCAAAGCCAGTCCTCCACTGGGCATCCTCCGTCGTGCGAAGTCCTTCCTTGGCACACCTGAGCTCCTCACCACATACAAGGCTTTCATCCGCAGCTCTATGGAATACTGCTCTCCCCTCTGGTCTGGTGCTCCTGCCTCACACCTAGCCCGTCTTCACGCTGTTGAAACCAAAGCGTTCAGAATCATTGGAATCTCCTGCGATGAAGCTAACTCCAAGGGCCTTTCACTCACTCACTCCGCAGGCAGGTTGGTGGTCTTTCCGTCTTCTACCGACTCCGCTCTGGCCTTGCCCCCCCCAGCCCTCTCTGGGCTCTGTCCCCCCAAATATTCCTACAGGTCACACAAGATCTGCCTGCAACCCTCTTATGGTTAAACTGCCAAAATCAAGACTTTCTGCTCACCTTCACTCCTTCATTCCTCTTTTCTCCCACCTCTGGAACAAACTCCCTCACTCTCTTCAATCCCACTCCACCCTCCAGGTCTTTAAAACAGCTGTTCACCACCATCTCTTATCCTCCCCCATCCAAAACCTTGATCTTTTCTACCCCCGCTAATTTCGGTCCCCTTGTGTTTTATACCTCTTCCCCCCCCCCCCCCCTCCCCTTCCCACGCCTCCTGTCCTCAAGCCCTCTCCCTCCCACACTTCTCCCTGCTCTCAAATGTTGTGGTTGTGTGCTTCCCCTTCTCTCCCCATCTTGTCTTCCGCTCCCTCTTTTTGTATATTTTGTTTGTCTGGTTGATTTGTTTGTGAAATAAATGTTAGCTCTTTCATGAGCCTCGATTCAGTATACAAAAAAAAAAAAAAAAATGGAAAATGGGGGGGGGGGGGGGGGGGATAGGTTCCCAAGCTGCGAAAATCCACGAATAGAGAGTAACAAACCGCGAATGACGAGGCAAAATCTGCGAATGGTGAGGCAAATCCCGATAATGTCGATGAAAGTCCTGGAAATGGCGAGACAAAACCCGCGAATGTCGATGAAAATCCTGTGAATGTATGCTGTGGCATTGTGTCAATGGGGAAAAGGGGGATACGTTCTAGGTTCCCATCGGTTCCTGATTCAAAGGAAAATTTTTAAATTTTAAAATGTTTTCGACCACAAATGCACATGATTACAGTTTCATAATAAATGCTTACAAATTTTTAAAAAACGACAACACCAGGTACCATTTCCAATTTATTGAAGGAATGTTGTTGCAGTTTATTAAAAGTGCTTAACCAGCTCAACCATACCGTACCGTGAAACACAAAAAAAACAAAAAACGACAACACCAGGTACCAGGTGCCGTAATGAGCATTTCTGCTAATTTCAATAATAGATTTAATGAAGCATTTTCATTCTATAATTCGCGGGTTTGATATGTTTTCGCCGCTGATAGAACATCGCCCAAAGCGTTTTAATTGTGTAAGATCTCTGATGATGCTTTACCGTATATTGCAAACTTTAATCGATTTAATGAAGCGTTTGCATTCTATAATTCGCGGAGTTGACGTGTTTACACATCCGGTGGGATATCCCTTTCATTCCTGAAATTCCTAGTAGTGTCAATTTGTTTTATGCCGTGTTCCCCTTCCCTCTCCCACCTCCCCCCTCACCCCCCATCCCTCTCTCTCTTCCAAAGATCTCTTGATGTCCCTGTTCTCTACTGTTCTGCTTGTGTGCTTTCCTCTCTTGACCCATCTCATCTCCCCCTCCCTATTGTTTTATGTGTCAGTTGGTTTTTTGTGTTTTATGTGCTAATGTGTGTTTTATGTGCTAATGTATGTTTAATGTGCTAGCTCTTACACGAGCCTCGATCTTGTATACAAAAAAACAAAAAAAACTCACTTGTAGCGTGGGTAGAATTCGCGCCCGTGAAAGCCATGAAAACGCAAATTGCACAGCAGTGAATGTACTGTACTTGGACAAGCTGGTCATCCTTGCGGCTCGTTCAAAAAATAATAATTTTTGGGGTTCGTTCAGCTGCTTTGTGCATGGCTGGTGAAAGATGGGTTTTATAAACTAGAAACGGTACCCGTCCTAGGGGTGGGGCTTCAATTGGGAAGCCCAAATGAAAAGGAAAAATATCAGAAATGGAAGGCTTTTTTTATTTTAAACGATTTTATTTTAAACGATTTTATTTTATTTTAAACGATAACCATCCGTTGAATCATATCACACGCAAATCATCAAAATCTAAATGGTACATGGCGCCCATTTTGAAAAAGGATTAAATTCTGTAACACGGAAGCGGCCGCTACACCTGTTTCTCAGTCGCTTTGCACACGCTGCCGTGTTCCTTCGGAGCCGCACGTTTATTTCGGAAGAGTTCGTCAGGAGTCGATCTACTCTCTCCTGGTACGTAGAATAAACAGTATCTATCTATAATTCCAGTAATCTCTGTACGTTTGTACGTTTGTACGTCTGTACGTCTGTTTGTCTGTGACCGCTGTTTCTCGACAACCACGGGTCCGATATACTTTTAACTTGCCAGGTATATTGCTGGGGACCCGAGGATGTGCCTTTTCAAGGTTTCATATTAATCGGACAATTACTTACCGAGCTATGTCCAAAAAACGATTCAACCAATCAGAGAGCAGCGAACTATCGCGTGTGCCGAACGTGGCGGACACACTCTGCCTCGGATGGCACATTTGAGAGCGTATTCATTTATTTCACGTTTGCAAACTATGTTGGCGTTAAACTATGTTTTAAAACTAATAAAAACGATTTTGCGATTCATTCGCTTTCCTGCGCGTTTGTGCACGCGATGGCGATTTCTTTACCAAACTCCGGAAGCCGTTCGCTTTGGACCAAACCATTTCATGTAAATAGAGGGGGGGGATATAATTTTAGATATAGATATAGTACGGGCAATGCCCTAGAGGGGGGGATATAATTTTAGATATAGATATAGTACGGGCATGCCCTAGTTTGTAGAATTTCAACAAAAGCCACGTCACTGTTCATATCGGTAAATATTATTCCATCGTGTTTGGGAAAAACTGGAAAATTGAAAACTTGGAAAACTTGGAAAAACAATATAGCCTATTTTACTCCAGTGGGTAAATATCGACAACATTCGAATAAATATCGATTTTACTCCAGGGGGTGGGATTACCCACCCAAAATAGTGTTGCGATCGGTTCAGCCGTTTTTGCGGTACCTTCGAACGAACGAACGAACCGACGGACGGACATTTGGTGAATTATAGTAAGATGTGTCAAGCTAACGGGTCGTGAAATTCGGGTCGCCCCTGAAAAACCACAAATTAGTGGAGCATGGCCGCGAATAGGGAAAAACCCACGATTTCGCAGAACACGGCCGCGAATAGAAAAAAACCCCACGAATTTGCGGGACATCTTTCCGCGAATAGAGAAACAGGTCGCATTTTGTCAACCGCGACTACGCGGATTCCACGAATAGCGGAACTGCGAATAGCGGGGTCTGATTGTATGTTGTTTTTGCCCCCATCTCTCGATGATGAAGAATCACTTTGGGAATAAAAAAAATTCTCGTATCTGGATCTACATTCAGACCTTCACCAAAATCCTCTCAATTACTCCTTGTCGCACACACAACCTGTTCATGTTTCATCCAAATCCTTCCATAACTTTCTGAGATGTGCTATATACAGTTTTTAGCCCAATCTATCAATGGTGAAGAATCACTTAAACAATTTATTGGATCTGGATTTGAATTTGGATCTTCAGAGAAATTGAATCAATTCGGCCTTGTCACACACCCAGCCTGTCCACCAAATTACAGCTGAATCCGTCCACAATATTTGACATATCCTGCACACAGACAAACAAACAAACAGACAGACAGACACAGACAAACAGACGAGTGAAAACGTAACATCCGCCCACCTTGGGTGGGTGGAAGTAGTGATTGAACTATGCACCTTACGACCCTAACCTGGTTCAATGTTTGTCCCAGTACATGTTGCCAATCTTTCACAAAATATTGACTTTGTATGGAATGTTTTATGCTTTTGTAAGCCGTGCGCAAATGGAGATATTTGGATTATAGGAAGAACGTTAGCCATCAAATATTCAAGATTGATTCTCAGAAACACAGCAATGAAAGCAATTGCAGTATCTCCACATTGGAATACCCAGTGTGATGTCAAATGTTTCATATCATTTTCCTTTGATTGGTCTGTAGATCTCACCAGAAGCCTTGTGCAAAGCTGGGGTGAAGGTGCACCGTGTGGTACAGCGCAGTGGCCAATTTGTTGTACACTTTCCCGGTGCCTTCACTGCCAGTGTTTGCTGTGGTTACAATGTGTCCGAGGCGGTGCATTTCGCGACTGCTCACTGGCTTCCTGGTGCCAGGGAAACTGCGATGGTAAGGACTTTTTTTTTTAACAGAAATGTAGCTTTACTGTAAATTCTTGTCGTTTCTCCTGTGAGGTAACCTCCACTTCCATTTCTTCCTTTGATATTTTTTGATGCTCATTGTCTTACGTTGAGCGAATGCGTTTTGGTTTCTGTGGGTAGGTTATGAAGCGAGGAAGGATGCCCAATCCATTTCCATTGGAAAAACTTCTCTACCTTGCTGCTGTAGCAGAGGTAGATCGTGAGGGCCTTCCGATACTGACTTACATCTCACCAATCCTTGAACTTATCAGGTATATTGAATGCGACAAGGAATTCCAATGGGGGAACAACACACTATTGTCCAAATATGAGTTCCTGTTGATGGAGGCATGCAAGCAAACGTGAGTTGTGTGCGCACAGGGACTGCGAGTTGCGTGGGCGGCGGCAGCTGTATGAGGCAGGCTTACGATGCTCAGCTCGTTACGGTGGACAGGATGGACCTCCGCTCGGAGTGTTGGAAGTGCGAAAAAGAGCACGCAAGGGTGCACCCCTTGAATCGCCAGAGCGCCGATGTCATACCTGCCAGCAGCTCTGCTACCTGTCAATGGTTTGAATGTTTTTCAATAACATGTACTGCTTCTCAATTTATTTCAGTTTTGCATGCACCAGTCTTGTCCATCCTGATAAATTGGTTGACTTTATCATTAGTCCCCTACCCGGAAGGGATGATAGGTTTGCTCTCCGTCTGTCCGTCCTATCTGTGGTTTTCTGCACTTTTTCCATCCCCTTTAACATATTCAACTGAAACTTGGTACACGGCTTTATTATGATGTTACAGGACAAGTTTGAGCTATGAGTCTTGTCTTGTCAAAAGTGGCTTTAAGCACACTAATGAATAAAAAAAAGGCTGAAGTAATGAATATTTTCTTCTTCTTTTTAGCCGCGTCACAGACGCTGCTCATAGAGTGCCCTCTGCTGTTGTTGTTGTTCTTCTTCTTCTTCTTCTTCTTGTTCTTCTTGTTCTTGCAGAGAAGACAAAACCTCAAAGCTCCACCCATTCTGGGAACCATAGCTCCACCCATTTTGGGAGAGGCTTCATATAAACAAATATCCACCATTTAATTAACTCGCATAGCTTTGAGGCCTGTTTTGTAGGCCCGTGGTGTCTTCCTCTCTCACAGTTTTATTTCAAATCAAATTCGATATATCATTTCATTTTTCACAGTCGCTAACATAGTTTTAGACTCGGTTGAAAAAAAACGGGAAGAAAATCTGATGAAAGTTGCCCTTTATAGAACGAAATGAATTCTCAAAGGCCTGTAACTTCAAGTCCATTGAGATATATTTTTTTTAAATCGCGGCATGGTCAGTCATACACCGCCCGAAATAACAGACGGGAAAATGCCGAGATATATTAAAAATTCGTCCATTTGATGACAATCGTCACGATGAAATATTTAATTTATACGTCGTCACAATAATGTGGAGAGAGGAGCATAGCTTCATTCACGTGTCGCCACATACAGGAAATTGCCAAGATATATATTTTTTTAATTGCGGCATGGTCAGTCATACACCGCCTGAAATAACACGGGAAAATGCCGAGATATATTAAAAATTCGTCCATTTGATGACAATCGTCACGATGAAATATTTAATTTATACGTCGTCACAATAATGTGGAGAGAGGAGCATAGCTTCGTTCACGTGTCGCCACACACGGGAAATTGCCGAGATATATATATTTTAAATCGCGGCATGGTCAGTCATACACCGCCTGAAATAACAGACGGGAAAATGCCGAGATATATTAAAAATTCGTCGCCACACACGGGAAATTGCCGAGATATATTTTCACTTTGCACAAAAATAACATCAAGTAATCGAATCAATAGAAATGTCCTGTGCCTATAACATCGACGTTATAGGCACAGCTGCATCTAGGCATTGTGTAACATCGACGCGGCTTTTGTTTTAATTAAAACTTTTTGTACTTGTTTTTCTTCTTTTATGTACTCCTTAATAATTGCAAAAAAACTCCGTGCATTACCTTTTCTTTTGTGCTTTTCCGCTTTTCAGGTAGTCCAAGAAAGTGAAAACATCGTTTTCTGCTTGGAGTGCGCCCTGGCTTATGTTCGGGACAAGAAATCGTGCCATGGTCTCAAAATGATGTACAGATACGACGAGGTATGCTTGGCGATGGCCGCTTTGATCTTCATTTGCTCCATGTTTGTCCCCCATAATGTTGCTCTGGTTTGAGATCCTTTACAACACCCTTTTGCCTGTTTCCTAAGGAGCAGATCAACAGTTTGGTGTACCAGGTGAGCAGCATTGCATCTCGGCATCCATCGGAAAAGCGGGGCACTCGCTCCCGCCGGGGCCTTGCTCAGGGCTCGCCAAACACCGGTACCACCCTTCGTGACCGCATCCCACAAGGCTGCGCGACGAGCGATACATTGTGCCCTCATAAGCCATAAATTGCTCTCCGAGAAACCAAATGGCTTGGGATGTCGCCACAAGTGCTTGCACGCTCGGCCCGAGAAGTGCCCGGTTCATTCCTTCGGCAATAAAACTCTTACTCATCCACCTGCAGGCAACATCAGGGAGGTATTTCAGTGCCTAAAGATCAGCTGCTGATTTTAGTCTTTATTAACAAGATCTTTCTCTCCCACCTTGGAAGCCTGTTTGATACTCAACTTGAATAATTGCAGAGCAAAATGCAGCACTCCATCGCACTATTGCACTAGACACAAAAAAATAAAATTTTAAAACTCTAATTTATGAAAGATAGCCTGTTGAGAAGGCTAACCCGTTGCAGAGATGGATTTGTAACAATTTGACTGGAAGTCTTTGCAGACGTATGGGCAGGGGTTTTTTTTGTTGTTGTTGTTTTTTGTTCGTTATTTATTTTTCGTTATTATTTGAGCGTTATTTGAACCAACGTCGTGTTAAAATATGCAAAGGTATTTTCCTTTAGATCGCAGTGCAGCGGATACGGAGACCACGTCTTGGCGAACGGGACTGTATATTGGCTTGACAGAAACGCGTCTGCAGTAGCTTTGTTTGTTCTATTTTATTTTTATTTTCCCAATCTGTGCATTATTCTGTGACAGAGCATTAAAGGTGTGTGTAATGGAGGAATATGCTACAGTAATGGCTTTTCAACAATGCTGTTTTTTGTTTTTGTTTCTTTTCCTTCCTGGTGGAGTTTTTAGATGCTGAGATAAACCAGTGCCTATCTTTTTGTCTATATTAACCAAGCAAGAAGTGTATTTTTTACTTTCTTTGTTAAGTTCGACTGGATAATTAGCCTTTGCTGTGCAGGCATCTTGGACGAAACGGCAGTCGTGTTTGGTGCTGGGATAAAAAGCCGACGTTCTTGACGCCAGTGCACGTCTTATTTTTCTCTCTCTTTTTTTTCTTTTTCCCCCAAAGAAATGTGCACCAGGTTTGTTCGTTTCTTTCCTCGATGTTTTGTACAATGTGCTGTGAGAATGTAAAGTTGTCTTTTCATCTTGGATAGGCAAAAAGGTTTGTGGACTCATTGGGCGAGGCGTGGGTGGTCGAATCCACAGCCTTCGGAAATACATGCCAACCTGTGACCTCAAGAGGTGCTACGATACAATTTCAGTCCTCTCGGCCTCCTCGACCATCCGCGATCCCTCACGGCTGGACACGTTTAAATATGCTTGTAAATATAATTTTTATGGCCTTTTAGAAGTTCTTCAAAGGTAACAAACTAAACGCCTTAACATTTTGTTATGTGACTACAGCTGGCTTTTCCTATTTTGTATCGGCGTTGGGCCTCGGAGATGCTGCGAAGATGTTTTTGTTTTTTGTCCCCCTCCCTCCCCAGCCCCATTATTGTAGGTTGTTTTTGACTTTTGTTATTTTCCTCCCTGCTTTTGACACGTTTGCAGGGCCGCGTTATCTTCAACCCGTAGGTTTTTTTCTTTATTTCGGAGAACTCGCCTTGGAGCTTTGGGCAGCTTTTTTGTAATGTTCCTGTGTAATGAACACTTAACGTGTACAGTTTTGTGATCTCTTCTCTTGTGTTACTGTACCGATTTTGGACAATTGAATTTGATACTCCCACGATTTATTTATTTTTAGATACTTGATGACGATTGATTTTTTTAACGTACAGCAGTTTTTGATAGTGTTTTTGTGCTTTTTATCTTCGTAAATCTTGTGCTTAAGTTAATTACCAATTAAACTTGAGAAAGAATATGCATTGAGTTGCGTGCGTGTGGTTTATGTAACCTGATCGATTCTTGGTGCACCATTGTCTCGCCAGGCGTGTTGCCCCAAGAAAAAACAAGCAGTCCGATTGCCGATGTTGGAGGTAAGATGGTTTTTTGCTCGCTAAAAACCCGACTGCCTTTGACATTATGGTGAAACCTTCTTGCCAAGACAGAGCAAGGCAGATTCAAGAATGTTACAAATTTGGGGACAATAAAACGCTTCAATTGGATCAATTATTGCAGACACGGAAGGTGCCTAACCAATGGAACCTCGGCATGGGACGAACGTCAAACGTACACTTAGTGACTTGCATTTAACCACAAACCATTATGTCAATAATGCCTCGTACACCAGAGGAAAGCCCAAGAAAGGCAGGTTGCCAACAAAAAGATCAAAAGTGCAGGGGAGAGAATAAATGAATAAAGAACCAATCCCTGCAGGAAAATGGCAGCCACCTCGTTTGTCCGCCCAGAAATGAAGAGGAGAGCACACATGTCATGGAGGTCCGGACGAGAAGTTTGAGGCACTCTTGGCATCCCCACCAACCGGGCCCAATTGCCAACTCCCTCAGCCTTCAACACTTGGCTTCTTCTCGCCTATACTTAAACTTTCACTTGTCTCCTGGCGTGACTGACATCTTCTTGCCCCTGCCTCTATCGCTGAAGTTTCATCTCCGTCCTTGCCTTTCAAGGGATGGGCCGAAGCGTGCCCGGCTTTTTGCACCCTGTTTGCCCTAGGGAAGTTACCTCCAAGGCGATGTGTAGCCGCAGGGAAATAAAAATTATAACTGTAGGTGGGGAAAAAGGGGAAACTGGAAATGTGGGACAAACCGGCTAATCTATCTATATTCATCGCATTTGGCCCATGAATGCTCATTCACAAATTATGTACAGCTGTGGCAGTATGCACATTACCACAAATACAGGTTACCACTCTTTACCAGCATGCTTATTTGTAATTTTTTTTGTTTTTGTTTTTTAATTATGTTCTATATTTGTACTTGTGGCTGCAAATTACTATTCACTTGTGGAGATGAATTGCAGTTTTCCATTATGTGTGCCCGGCTGACTTTACTGACACCAACCGGAGGGAGCGGGTGTTTCATACAAGTACCATCCTGGGGTTCACTGCCTCATTAATTTCCTTTCCATTGAATGATTCTTTTAAAATGGCAGGATGCTGTGCCATTGGATGCACCAATCATACAGATAAGGGTTTAACATGCATGGATTCCCTGCAGATGCCGGAGAAAAGAAAATTGCGAAAAGGTTGTTCGTCTGATATGGAAACTGACTTCCGGGACACGTATGTGTGTCTGTAACGCAAGTTTGTTACCCGCGCATGCAAAGCGAAAAGTGGGGTTTGAGCAACGTGATTTTTGATATGACGTAATCTGCTGCCCCAGAATGCTCAGTGGCCATGCGCAGAAACCCAGGATGCAGGTGTCATCAGGGCAGCAGAGCATATATCGTGTGAGCCAGAAAACAAAACAAAAAAAAAAAAAAAACACCTTTAGAGGCCATTTTTCCCCGCAAGCGGGGGTTGGCCTTTTTCGGGAACCGTGGTTGTTGTTTTTTGTTCCCCTTTTTGAAGCAATGTTTTACGGCCGGATGCCCTTCCTGCCGCCAACCCTTTTTGTCGCCTTTTTTTTTTTTTTTTGTATACAAGATCGAGGCTCGTGAAAGAGCGAACATTAATCACACAGAAAGACAAACAGACACATAAAACAAATAACATCGGGAGCGGTAGACAAGATGGGGAGAGAGGGGGCAGGACACAAACACAACATTTGAGAGCAGGGACCGAGAGACATGGAGACATCGAGAGATCTGTGGGAGGGAGAGGGCTTTGGGGGGGAGGCATGTGAAGGGGGGGGGGGGTGGGAGAGGTATAAACATATGGACACTGCCAGGACTTCCAGGAATGAAGTTGGAATTTTAAAAAAGGTGGATCTGGGGTGAATTAGTGGGGGTAGAAAAGATCAAGGTTTTGGATGGGGGAAGATAAGAGATGGTGGTGAACAGCTGTTTTAAAGACCTGGAGGGAGGAGTGGGATTGAAGGGAGTGTGGGAGTTTGTTCCAGAGGCGGGAGAAAAGAGGAATGAAAGAGTGAAGGTGAGCAGAAAGCCGAGATTTCGGCAGTTTAACCATCAGAGGGTTGCTGGCAGATCTTGTGCGACCTGTAGGAATATTTGGGGGACAGAGCACAGAGAGAGCTGGGGGAGCAAGGCCGGAGAGGAGTCGGTAGAAGACAGAAAGACCACCTACCTGCCTGCGGTGAGTGAGTGAAAGGCCCTCAGAGGTAGCTTCATCGCGGGAGATTCCAATGATTTTGAAAGACTTGGATTCAACAGCGTGAAGCCGGGCCAGGTGTGAGGCAGGAGCGCCAGCCCATAGGGGAGAACAGTATTCCATTGAGCTGCGGATGAAAGCCTTGTATGTGGTGAGGAGCTCAGGTGTGCCGAGGAAGGACTTCGCACGACGGAGGATGCCCAGTCGGCGACTGGCTTTGGAGGCCAGCTTGGAAATGTGGTTTTCCCAAGAAAGATCATGGCAGATAGTGAGACCCAAAAGCTTGAGCGACAGAACTTCTTGGAGAGGATTGTTGAGAAAGTGGATGGGAGGGTTGTCCAGTCGATCTTTTCGGACAGACATAGTAAGAGAGTGAGATTTGTCAGGATTGAAAGACATGTTCCACTTGTTTGACCAGTCTGTGATTTTGTCCAGGTCTTCAGAGAGTGAGGAGGCTGCAGACTGCCGATCTGAGGGAAGAGGAATGGAGCGGCAGAGAGTGGAGTCATCAGCAAAGAGATAGAGAGGATTTTCCAGAGAGTCGGAGAGATCATTGATAAAGACCAGAAAAAGCACAGGGCCCAGCACACTGCCTTGGGGAACTCCAGCCTGAACAGGAAGGGGAGATGAGAGAAATCCATTTAGGGCCACACGTTGACTACGACCAGAGAGGAAGTCCGCAAGCCATGCATGGAGATTTCCATGGATACCATAGGAGGAGAGTTTGGTGAGCAGAGCTGGGTGCCAGACCGTATCAAAGGCACGTGATATGTCAAGGGAGACAGCTCTGATTTCCTGTTTGACATTGAGGACCTCCATCCATTGTTGAGACAGCAGAAGCAGCATGTCCAGAGTAGAGTGACCTGGTCTGAAACCAAATTGATGATCAGAGATCAAGCCATTGGAGAAGAGGAAAGATTTCATATCCGAAGCAATGATGGAAATCCATGACTTTGCTGATAATTGGGAGCAGGCTGATTGGTCTGTAGTTGCAAGGATCTGTTTTGCACCTTTTTTGTGTAAAGCGGTAATGTTAGCTGATTTCCAGGATGCTGGCAGATGACCTTGAGCAAACGATAGGGTGAAAAGAACAGAGAGAGGGTGAGATAGAGCGGCAGAGCAGGATTTTAGGACCCGTGGGCTGATGCCGTCTGGTCCAGTTGCAGAATCAGAGTCGAGGTTTGACAAAAACTCCTCCACCTTGTCAGGAGAGAAGGACACAGAGTTCAGGAGCAGCTGGGTTCGACTGGGAAAGGTGGGAACAGAGAGAGATGGGTTTGGGACTAAGGATTTTGAGGCAAACACAGAGTTGAGGCATTCGGCTTTGTCACGTGCGATGTCAACTGTGTGGCCATTTGAGGTAATGGAGGGGATGGAGGGGGAACAAACACCAGAAACGGATTTGACCAGACGCCACCAGGATTTGCAGGAAGGAGACAGGTTTGAGAGTTCATTCTTGAGTGAGGAGAGATAGTGCTTCCTGGCACTCCTGAGGGTAGACACACACTTGTTCCGAGCTTGGTGGAAGGAACTGAGATTGCCTTCAGTTGGATTAGCCTTCCAAGAGGCAAAGGCAAGTTGTTTCAGGGCAACTGCCTCCTCACAAGATTCAGTGTACCACGGACGGGAGGAAGGGTAAGACAACTGAAGGCAAGATGGGATAAATCTGTGCATGAGAGAGATCAGTTTGCTTTGGAAGAATTCCCAGGAAGAATTGATTTCAGAGGCAGTGGAGATGGGAGACCAATCCAGACGATTGATGGCTGCTTGAAGACCGTCCTAGTCGGCCTGAGTGAAATGCCAGACTTGTCGACGCTGAGGAGGCTCTCTGAGAATGGCCAGAGATGTCCACTTTGACAAGCACATGATCAGAAGAACCGATTGGAGCAGAAGAAGAGCAGCAGACATTAGCAGGGAAGTTTGTCATAACCAAGTCTAGGAGAGAAGATACTCCATTGGCTGAGATCCGGGTCGGGAAATTGACAGATTGTGTCAATCCCAGTGAGTCACAGAAGTCCTTTGCTGAGGTGCCATGACTGGTGAGAGAGGAACCCACACCCAACCAGGTGGCATGATGACAGTTGAAGTCACCACATATGAGGAAGAGAGAGTTGGGATGAGTGGATAGAAGTTGGTCCATGTTGTCAGACAGTGAAATGTAGATGGAGTCATCACTGTTTGGGGGACGGTACAGAACACATCTGAACAAAAGGTGGGAGCGGAGAGGGAGCCGTAGCCAGAGGTACTCCTGGGGGTGAGGAGGAAAGAGGGCAGTGCAAGGAGAGTGAGGAAGAGAGTTTTTGATAAAGATAGCCACCCCACCACCAGGCCGAGGCTCAGGTCTATCATACCGGAGGAGGGAGTAACCAGGAAGAGATATTAAGGAATCAGAGACATCTTGAGGGCGGAAAGTTTCTGTTAAGCAGATCAAGTCTTTTTACGACAAACAGGGAATTACCAGTGAACTGGTACTCAATTTGCCGACCTCAGAAGGATGACAGGCTGAGTCAACCCCCCTGGCGTTAATTCAGCGATCGACCGGGATTCGAACCCAGGATCCTAGGCTGGCACCCTAGGTGTGCCAGAAAAAGATCAACATAAATGAGATGCATGTGCAGAAGGCCTCGTTTAGTATTCATGCATTATTTTGAAAGCCGTGTATTGGTTCACTTTGAGTCTGTCCACAAACGTCAGTTTATGATCAAGACACGACTTGATTTCAATTGAATGTTATACAGTTGTGGCCATAAATATTGGCACCCTTGCCTTTTTTTAAATAATGCACCATTTCTTCCAGAAAATTGTTGAAATTTAAAAATATTTTGTTATACACATTTGTATTTCATTGGTTTGCAGTAGAATAAAGCAAAAAAAAAGCTGAAAAAAATTATTTAATCTTAGCTTATTCCACACAGAAATCCTAAAATGGGCCGGACAATATTATTGGCACCTTTTAGAAGTTGTTAGAAATAATTAGATTTCAAGTTGGTGATTCTCCTATACAATGGAATTGAACTCACCTGAGGTGAGTTGCAGGTGCGTGCAATATAATAAAAAAATCACTCATTCAACCAGTTTGAATGGAGAAAAAGAGTCATTCTGCTGTTTTGTGTCACTGTGTGTACCACAATGAGCATGGAGAAAAGAGAGAAAACCAGAGAATTGTCTGAGGAGGTCAGACACAAGAGTGTAGACAAGCATGGACAATCAAGACTACAAGTCCATCTCCAGAGATCTTGATGTTCCTGTGTCCACCATACGCAATGTCATCAGGAGGTTTAAGGCCCATGGCACTGTAGTCAACATCCCTGGACGTGGCCGCAAAAGAAAACGTGATCGAAGATCGCAGCAAAGGATTGTTCGAATGGTGGAGAAAGCACCTCGATCAACTGCCAAACAGATTCAAGCTGACCTTCAGACACAAGATACGACCGTTTCAACGTGCACCATCCGTCACCAACTCTATGAAAGAGGGTTCTATGATAGGAGACCCAGGAGGACCGAACTGCTGAGAGAGAGATATAAGAAATCCCAACTGGAGTTTGCCAAAACACACCTGAACAAGTCAAAATCCTTCTGGGAGAATGTCCTGTTGACAGATGAAACCAAATTAGAGCTTTTTTGTGAAGCACATCATCTCTATGTTTACAGAAGACAAAATGAAGCCTTCAAAGAAAAGAACACCTTCCCTGCAGTCAAACATGGAGGTTCAGTGATGTTTTGGGGTTGCTGTGCTGCCTCTGGCACTGGGAGCCTTGAATGTGTGCATGGCATCATGAAATCAGGAGATTACCAAGGCATTTTGGAGCGCAATGTTCAACCCAGTGTCAGAAAGCTGGGTCTCCGTTGAAGGTCATGGGTCTTGCAGCAGGCCAATGACCCCAAACGCACTTCAAAAAGCACCCAGAAATAGTTCAAGCCAAAACGCTGGACTGTTCAGAAGTGGCCAGCCCCATTGAACACCTGTGGGGAGAACTGAAAAGAGCAGTTGGGAGAAGGCAACCTTCAAATCTGGGAGAACGGGAGCAGTTTTCACAATAAGTGTGCCAAACTGCCAGTAGAGAGGTGTAGGAACCTCGTTCATGGCTATAGGAAGCGCTTGACTGCAGTTTTTTGGCCAAAGGCCGTGCTACCAAATATTAAGTCGAGGGTGTCAATAATTGTCAATGCCATTTATTTTTATTTTCTGATTTAAAAGGATATATTAAGTTCTAAATAAAAAGCAAAGGTTTTTTTTTATACTAACGGTGAAATAAAGAATTGTGGAGACTAAATACTTTTGTCAATTTCAACTTATTTTTCGAGAAAATTGTGAGTTATTTGAAAAAAGTGCAAGGGTGCTAATATTTTTGGCCACGACTGTATTTTCAAAACGAACTTGTAGTTTAACTGTGCTTCGGCTCTGAATTCGTCCGAATTGTGCAAGCGCAGAAAGGAGCGAGATAATTTCAAAGCGGTGAAGCCACTTCAATATTTGGCTACTTCTGTCCGTTAAAAATGAAGAACCTTTCTATTCTAGCCCACCGTGTTTAATTCCAGTGTTCTAAAGGGTTATTATAATGAGTTCTAAAAGATTATAAAGGGTAATTCCGATGGGTTGTAAAGGGCAATTCTGATGGGTTGTAAAGGGCAATTCTAAAGGGTAATTATTGTGGTTTCTAACGGGTAATTGTCCCCCGTCGCACCACGGAGCGAAAGGGGACTATGGTTTTCCCCTCCGTCTGTGTCCGTCCATCCGTCCGTCCGTGCGTGTGTGCGTAAGCGAAGGACCGCATTCGAATTTGGTGTGTGGGTGCAACCCACGTCAAAATCCAAGATGGCCGCCACCATGTATGTCGATGCCATGTATGTCTGAACCTTGTGAGCGGAATATCTTGAAAAATAAGCGAAGTACAAACTTCTAATCTGGTGTGTGGGTGTATCTAGGCATAAGGAAGAACCATATTGAAAATTGGGTCACCACGTCAAAATCCAAGATGGCCACCACCATATATATGTCTTTTTTTTCTTCTTTTTTTCTATACTGAATCGAGGCTCGTGAAAGAGCTGACAACCGCGAGGGAAAGACAAAGAGACAAAGACAGCACATGGGGACCACGAGGGAAAGACAAAGACAGCACTGGGGGACCACGAGGGAAAGACAAAGACAGCACATGGGGACCACGAGGGAAAGACAAAGACAGCACTGGGGGACCACGAGGGAAAGACAAAGACAGCACTGGGGGACCACGAGGGAAAGACAAAGACAGTACAGTGGGACCACGAGGGAAAGACAAAGACAGCACATGGGGACCACGAGGGAAAGACAAAGACAGCACATGGGGACCACGAGGGAAAGACAAAGACAGCACATGGGGACCGCGAGGGAAAGACAAAGACAGCACATGGGGACCACGAGGGAAAGACAAAGACAGCACTGGGGGACCACGAGGGAAAGACAAAGACAGCACTGGGGGACCACGAGGGAAAGACAAAGACAGCACATGGGGACCACGAGGGAAAGACAAAGACAGCACTGGGGGACCACGAGGGAAAGACAAAGACAGCACTGGGGGACCACGAGGGAAAGACAAAGACAGTACAGTGGGACCACGAGGGAAAGACAAAGACAGCACATGGGGACCACGAGGGAAAGACAAAGACAGCACATGGGGACCACGAGGGAAAGACAAAGACAGCACATGGGGACCACGAGGGAAAGACAAAGACAGCACTGGGGGACCACGAGGGAAAGACAAAGACAGCACTGGGGGACCGCGAGGGAAAGACAAAGACAGCACATGGGGACCACGAGGGAAAGACAAAGACAGCACTGGGGGACCACGAGGGAAAGACAAAGACAGCACTGGGGGACCACGAGGGAAAGACAAAGACAGTACAGTGGGACCACGAGGGAAAGACAAAGACAGCACATGGGGACCACGAGGGAAAGACAAAGACAGCACATGGGGACCACGAGGGAAAGACAAAGACAGCACATGGGGACCGCGAGGGAAAGACAAAGACAGCACATGGGGACCACGAGGGAAAGACAAAGACAGCACTGGGGGACCACGAGGGAAAGACAAAGACAGCACTGGGGGACCACGAGGGAAAGACAAAGACAGTACAGTGGGACCACGAGGGAAAGACAAAGACAGTACAGGGGGACCGCGAGGGAAAGACAAAGACAGTACATGGGGACCGCGAGGGAAAGACAAAATCAGCACATGGGGACCGCGAGGGAAAGACAAAGACAGTACATGGGGACCGCGAGGGAAAGACAAAATCAGCACATGGGGACCGCGAGGGAAAGACAAAGACAGTACAGGGGGACCGCGAGGGAAAGACAAAGACAGTACAGTGGGACCACGAGGGAAAGACAAAAACAGCACATGGGGACCGCGAGGGAAAGACAAAGACAGTACAGTGGGACCACGAGGGAAAGACAAAAACAGCACATGGGGACCGCGAGGGAAAGACAAAGACAGTACATGGGGACCGCGAGGGAAAGACAAAGACAGTACAGGGGGACCGCGAGGGAAGGACAAAAACAGCACATGGGGACCGCGAGGGAAAGACAAAGACAGTACATGGGGACCGCGAGCGAAAGACAAAGACAGTACATGGGGACCGCGAGGGAAAGACAAAATCAGCACATGGGGACCGCGAGGGAAAGACAGACAGTACAGTGGGACCGCGAGGGAAAGACAAAAACAGCACATGGGGACCGCGAGGGAAAGACAAAGACAGTACAGTGGGACCGCGAGGGAAAGACAAAAACAGCACATGGGGACCACGAGGGAAAGACAAAGACAGTACATGGGGACCGCGAGGGAAAGACAAAGACAGTACAGGGGGACCGCGAGGGAAAGACAAAAACAGCACATGGGGACCGCGAGGGAAAGACAAAGACAGTACATGGGGACCGCGAGCGAAAGACAAAGACAGTACATGGGGACCGCGAGGGAAAGACAAAGACAGTACATGGGGACCGCGAGGGAAAGACAAAAACAGCACATGGGGACCGCGAGGGAAAGACAAAGATAGTACATGGGGACCGCGAGCGAAAGACAAAGACAGTACATGGGGACCGCGAGGGAAAGACAAAAACAGCACATGGGGACCGCGAGGGAAAGACAAAGACAGTACATGGGGACCGCGAGGGAAAGACAAAGACAGTACATGGGGACCGCGAGCGAAAGACAAAAACATAACACGGGGACCACGAGGGAAAGACAAAGACAGTACATGGGGACCGCGAGGGAAAGACAAAAACATAACACGGGGACCACGAGGGAAAGACAAAGGCAGTACATGGGGACCGCGAGGGAAAGACAAAATCAGCACATAGGGACCGCGAGGGAAAGACAAAGACAGTACAGGGGGACCGCGAGGGAAAGACAAAAACAGCACATGGGGACCGCGAGGGAAAGACAAAGACAGTACATGGGGACCGCGAGGGAAAGACAAAATCAGCACATGGGGACCGCGAGGGAAAGACAAAGACAGTACAGGGGGACCGCGAGGGAAAGACAAAAACAGCACATGGGGACCGCGAGGGAAAGACAAAGACCCTTGTGAGCCTGTCTGAACCTTGTGAGCGAAATATCTTGAAAAATAAGCGAAGTACCAACTTCTAATCTGGTGTGTGGGTGTATCTAGGCATAAGGAAGAACGCTATTGAAAATTGGGTCGCCATGTCAAAATCCAAGATGGCCGCCTCCATGTATGTCTGAACCTTGAGCAAAATATATCACAGCATGTTTTCTGCGTCTTCCACTTTGTCAACTCATCACTTCCCCGACGGGGGACCTAGGCGTAACGCTTGCTATTGTGGTCTCTTCATGGAAATTGTAATGGGTTTGAATGGGTAATTCTAAAGCGTTTAGTTAGTTTCTCGGCTTTGCTTATTTCATATTAAAAATGTGAAACTGAACCACTTTCTTCGGACACTGGTGCGATTTATTGTCCCCTGTCGCACCGTGGAGCGAAAGGGGGACTCTGGTTTTCCTCTCTGTCAGTGTGTGCGTGCGAATGTGCGTGCGTGCGTAAGCGAAGGACCGAATTCTAATTTGGTGTGTGGGTGCAACCCACGTCAAAATCCAAGATTGCCACCACCATGCATGTCTGACGCCATGTATGTCTGAACCTTGTTAGCGGAATATCTTGAAAAATAAGCGAAGTACCAACTTCTATTCTGGTGTGTGGGTGTATCTAGGCATGAAGAACGCTATTGAAAATTGGGTCGCCACGTCAAAATCCAAGATGGCCACCGCCATGTATGTCTGAACCTTGTGAGCGGAATATTTTGAAAAATAAGCGAAGTACCAACTTCTAATCTGGTGTGTGGGTGTATCTACGCATAAGGGAGAACGCTATTGAAAATTGGGTCGCCACGTCAAAATCCAAGATGGTCTTGCGTCTTCCACTTTGTCAACTCGCATCACTTTAACGAAGGGGGACCTAGGCGTAACGGTTGTTTTTACTCAATCTGCCAATGGCAGTTAAACAAAATTGAAGATCATTCCAAAAAAAAAAATTTTAAGATCATAAAGGACACAAACTACAGAATGACGTCGGCCCGTTAGCCAGCAGGTGATGATACACCAACGTTACCTGGGTACAATGTTATGGGGGGTTGAACTTGTAACGAGGACACACCACACCACACAAAATAACAAAATAAATCAAAACCAAAAATAGCAAGTGACCACACCCGAGGCAAGGTAGCTTATACATGTGGAGATACAATGGTAGCATCATGTTCTGAGTAGTAGACATCCACAACAGTAACAAAGGTATTGGTGCTTGAGCTGTTGTAGTTGTGATCAGGCAGAGAATTTGAGTCTGTGTTTAGCATCTTCCCAAGCTGAGAATGCTTTTGAATACATGAATCTGAGTAGTTTTGATTGGTAGTGGCCGAAATTGGGTCATTCTGGTGGAAAGTTTCACCAAATTTTGGCCCAGTCCGCAACTTTTTGAGATATGCTGTTCAGACAGAAGGATGTGAAAACCTTCGGTGGCGGAGGTAATAAAATCATGATTTTAATGGTCGTTTAAAAAATACCGGAAGTTTAGCGCTGCCGAGGTTCTTGGAAGCGGCAGGAAGGTGATTTGTGTTCTGCAGTGTTCATGTACATAATTAAATTGAAATAAAATAAAGATTGTAAAAGTCGTATAAATTAATAAATTCCGGAGGTTTACCACCATGTGACACTCGTCTTTTACACCACCCTATCTAATACGTTACATTAGTTATTTGTGCCTGTTGCTTGTGTCTAACTATGACGTCCTTCACAGTAGGTTTCCTGTTTGAAATTATTTTTCATTTTGTTGCTGCTGTTGGTGCCCCCCACACCTTTACTACTGTCCTGCTGCGTCCTGATCCGTGAAGTGTACAAGCTCTTCCACGAATCTTGACTGTATATAAATAAAACAATCCTGTATAAATCTGATGTGCCATTTGCACCCTTAGGCTGCAGTAAATAAGTGCATATTCATCGCCACTGTTGTACATTCCATTACCTTTTCATATAGTCAAAACAAAGTCGAGGACATGAACCCTTGCAAATGGCATTTAAATATTAAATTGCAAACAAGATCAAAAATACCTCCAAAGCAGACAACTCGATGAATTTCGTACATTCAAAACGTTTTTTCTCATTGATATAGAGAGTGAAGGACAGATCCATCATTAATACATCGCTCTTTGTAAAGATCTAGACCATGCATTACACCAGCAGCACTCGAACAGTGATCAATGTGGGGTCAAAGGTCTCATCATATAGTCAGAGATATTTCAGGATAGAGGCTTGACGGAAGCGACTGTAAAAAAGAAAAATACGATTCCCTCTGGTTCATTCGAAAGGTGCAAGCGCAACAGGCAGAGTCTGTCCACAGGGTCCCTCGAAATGGAACCTGGAAAACAGAGATGGGATCACAATCGTCAACACTTGGTTTGCCGTTGCCTTCCAGGAAGGGTTGGGATATGAACCTGCAATGAGGTAATTCGAGTGTGAAAGTATGGTATGTTGTGTTTTGTGGATTAGTTTGCCAAGCTCGAGTCAAGTTGTAATACCAAAAACCTTCATCAAAACAAAACATTTACACAAAAATATTCAACCATTTTCAGCAATCGGAATGGGAAATTAACGAAATTGCAACAAAATAGAAATCACAGAATAGAGGCGATACTCGAAAGTCCCAGAATCCTGCTATTTGCAATTAGTCACTGGCTTTGGCACCAATACAAATTTTTATTACAACTCTAGAAATCAAAAAGCTATATATATTGAACAAACAGTTGCAAATTGAGCACCTCGCCACCATTGGAGCATTTAAATTGCATCAGATGTGGCAATAAATGTGAATTGCTCCTGTCAGCTTGCCAGCTCGATGGCAGAAGACACCATTTACATTTTTTGCCGTCTCCATCTCTTCCCCGTTTATAAACCTGTGTGGGCATGGGCAACTTGCTAGTATTAACCTTGCTCAAAACCTACCGCCAGAAACCTGGTATAATTCCTGCCCTGACTTCCTGATTTCGAAGTGGCAGCCCGACCTGGATTGTAGCCCAGGAACGGCTTCTGCAGCACCAACGCTCTGCATAAGGCATGGTACACGATGAAGGAAGGGATGGGCCTTTCTGGTCTCACCCAAAGCTGGTGGTAGCTGGTGTCGTCTCCAAGTTGAATTCGGCCACAGGCACCCCACGGCTCGCAACTTGTGGTGCTAGCATCGCAGCAGGATACACCAGGGAAGAGGTTCCCACCTGAAGTGACAGAGCACGCATCAAAAAACAGCAAATCTGACCCAGAGGAAAGTGGGTAGTTAAAAGTCTTGGAATAAAGTGAGGACCAGGCCAGGGTGTTGATCAAGCAAATCAGGGGGATGTAATAAAAGCAACAGAAAAAAAGATTGAAGGCTGGTAAGATACCCAAAAGATGCATTCACCTCTCATCTCGGCTAGGTTTGAATCTTGGCCCATCTTTAAACTGTCACCCCGATGTTGTGCAGGCAGGGCGATTGGTTGTTATCAATGCGTGTGCCATCCCTCGGCTGGACGCTAAAGTGGGTGTCCTGTCCACGAGCATTAGTTAGTGGACGTTAAAGATCCCAGTGACCTCCATGGCGATTAGGCGAGTTTGCACCAGCACCCTGAACAAATTAGACAATCCTGCCTTGACTGATTGGTAGGAAATCAATGCCAACCCCCAGGAACTGCTGTGGCAACACCGACACTCTGGAAAGAATGTGGTACATTGATGACGATAAAGTTGAAATAAACCCAATGCTAAATCTGCACAATTATCATTTTACCGTCAGCAGGATGGAACCATGTGGACAAAACTGATACATTTTTTGTGGCATATGTGTCATATACATATGGAAAAGGAGGTATCCATACATTGAATCAAATTCAAATTTTCCTTCAAACATAAATGAAAGAACCTTCCATGCACGGATCAGGCTCGTCAGACATATTCCTGTTGTGACAAGCATAGTGTTGGCAGCTTGAACGGAATCTCTCTCAGAGGTTATCTACGAGAACTGTCCGGAAAGGGCTTTGCGGTGCAGGTTATGAAGCCAGCAGACCTATAGGACACCTCACAGCAAGTACCTCGCTTGGCTTGGGGCCGGGTTAGGTCAACACTAAAATCTCACATCCTGACGAAAGATCAGTTGGTCGGATGAGAAGAGATTTCTCCTGCACGCAACTGATGGTAGAACTCGCTTTGGGGGCAACCTCACACAGCTTGTACACCCAAGAACATTGCAGAGTCTGTCGTGGTTGGTGGCGGATTCGTTACGACTTGGTGCTGTTACATTGTAAACTTGACCATGTCAGTGCACAGGGCAAGACAGGCGAAACGTACTGCAGGGACATTTTTGGATCGTGTTGTCGTTACACATTTTGACAACCATCCATTTCCCACAAGACCCCCATAAATAGATTACAAGGCCAGACCCAGCAATCTTACACAGTTACCAAGTTCTTGAGAAACTGTCATCACAACATTGCTCTGGTCAGTAGAGTTCAGACTCTGGCACGTTTGGAAGACTGCTTTGCGTTAGGAATGGCAACAACTCCAATTGGTTACTGTCTGGTGGCAGATCCAATGAATGAGGAGGCAAGTCTAGTAGAAGAGCGAGAACACAGAACGGATCACGATGCAACACAACAAAACAAACAAGTACACATACATTCAAAGTACACCGCCCCCATGCCAAATAAATAAATATCCTCCAGCGCGGCATTGCCTCCGGCGCCCGACAATACCGCAGTGCAGCTCTTAGAGACTGTATTGGGAGGGAGAGGTGTGCAATAAATTGATTGATTAATTGCATAATTAAAATCAATGAATAATAATCGTAAAATATTTTCTTAATCAATTGGCTAATAGCATACCTAAACCACTAGTGCTTCATCCGAAGCTAACTTTTTGAAAATTAATTAAATATGTCAATCGAAAAAAATTAAATAAGCAATTGATTAATCAATAAATAATTAATTGATTAATCAATAAATAAAAAATATCCGATTAAATAATCAACAAAACGTCTGAATTTACCTCGTTATTTGTCGAACATGCATACCTTACCATTCATTATATGGTTTTATTTTTGATAGACGTTTGTTTGTAAATAATTTTCTCGGCTCCACAGCACCTGATATCGATTCCACCTGGGAATACTTTCACAAAATTCTACTTTCTCACCTGTTTATCCCATCCCGTTTGCAGCTTTACTATCTATCGTCGACAGAGACCCTGTTATACTGAATCCTGCGGGGAGGCGGTTGCACTTAGGCACCTTACTTTCTCAGCTTGGAAAGCTAACCCGACTGAGGGTGACCTCCGTGCATTCAGTACGGCGTGTAATAAGTGTGTGTTTAGCAGGAGGCAAGCCAGAAAACATAATCATCAACTCTCAAGGCTGAACTCTCCAACCAGTCTCCTTCCAGGAAGTCATCATGGCGCCTTGTCGAGTCTGTCACTGGTGTATGCTCCCCCTCAACCCCGTCCCTAACCTCAAAGAGCTGTTCTGTAGACTCTGTATGGGATAAAGCAATATTCTAAACTGTGTTTTCCACCTGTTCTGTCAGCATCATACTCCGCCCGATGCACCCACTGTCTACTGGACCCTGTGTGCATCTAACGCGAGAAGATAGAGGGAGTACTGTCTGACCTCAACCCTGCTTCGGTGATGGGCCTACAATGTCCTGCAAAAGTATTCAGCCCTTACCAACAATGCCACATTTAGATGAATTACCAATTAAGTAGAAACAATTTCTTCAAATTACTTTTTAATTCATAACTGAAGAGATCAAACTAAACACTGTTATAAGTTCAAGGAAGTTACATGTCAGGAATACCTGCAAAAAAACAATTAACAATATGCAAATCACAATTCACTGGTTGCAAAAGTATTCAGCCCCCTAGATCAATACTTGGCGAAAGCACCTTTTGTAACAATGACTGCTATGAGTCTTTTTGAGTAGGCCTCTACAAGCTTTGCACCGTGAGATGGTGAAATCTTTGCCCATTTTTCAAGTGAAAATTGCTCTAGTTCTGCAATGTTTGATTTTTTTTTTAATAGGATATTTCCCGCCAGAAAGCCTTAGGCCACTCGAGGTGTGGCCTACACAAAGAAAACAAAATCAGAACAACTAGCCGCTTGGATTGAAACAAGACAAATGTAGAAAGTTGTCCACAGAACAAAACGGGCTGGGAGTGGTGAGCTAGTCTGCTTCGAGACAACAGTGCCTCTACCCACATTATGGTGGGATTGTCGATACACTGCAATCTTCGTCGCACCATAAATGTTCAATTGGGTTCAAGTCAGGACTTTTTGACTGGGCCACTCAAGGACGTTTATTCTCTTCTTATTAAGCCACTCCAGTGTGGCTTTAGCCTTGCGCTTCAGGTGCTTTGTTCTGCTGAAATGTGAATCTACCCAGTTTCAGATTCATGGCTGACTCAAGAAGGTTTTCATCAAGGATTCTCCTGTACTTTGCACCATCCATTGTCCCTTCTATCCTGACAAGCTTGCCAGGCTGAACCTTTCCGGTCTTGCCGGCGAGGTTTCCGTTTTTTCGAAGCTGTCCACGCTCTCCACACTATCGAAGTTAAGTAATTGTTTCCATTTGTATTTTCGTCAAAACTATTTATTTTATGGTGTGTGTACGTATAGTGTGTCCCTAGGAAGATTCTCAGTGTTAATCTTTCATACCTGTATGATATATCGTCGGTTAATTCGTGTCGTGTCTTTTGAGGCCTTGTACCGTGTTCGACCTTGAGGCTTTGTTTTTCTCTCAGCGGTCCATCAATTGTGCTCCAACTACTTTCGTTCTCTGTTTTTTCCCAGTATTTTCACCCCATACGTCCTTGTTTAAAATCTCAACCCAAAAACAAAAAAAACAAAAAAACATTTCCTTCTCTGTTCTTATTCGTTGTTCTTATTCGTTTATTCGTTAGTTCGTTCTTAGACCACATGTTTCACCCACATTTCCCCAGATAGTTTTCACTGTTAAACTTTAAAATGTTTAAACTTTCCCCTGAAGTTCTGTATTCTGTCGTGTATTATAACACCTTTTTCTTCTTCTTCTTTAAAAGGTTGCTTTCGACTTGCTCACCAAATCTATTCATTCCAAAAAAAAATTCCATCTCTTACAGTGCCTCTTTCATACATTCCCTAAACTCTCCTGCTTTCCACCCCTCCTCCAGCATCCTCAAATGTATTTTTGACTCGAAGGTCACAAGAAACTCATTTTGCAATAAATGTTCATTTCCCATTAATCGTACACTTTCCAAAATCCAATCTCACCCCTCCCCTCCAAATCCTCCCCATCACCCCTCCCCTCCAAATCCTCCCCATCACCCCTCCCCTCCAAATCCTCCCCATCACCCATCCCTTTCAAATCTTCCCCCTTGCCCCTTCCCTCCTAAACTCCCCCCACACCCTTCCCCTCCAAGACTCCCCCTTGCCGCTCCCCTCCTAGACACCCCCCTCACCCCTCCCCTCCAAATCTCCCCCATCTCCCATCCCTTTCAAATCCCTCCCCTTGTCCCTGCCCTCCTAAACTCCCCCCTAACCCCTCCCCTCATAAACTCCCCCTTGCCTCTCCCCTTCAAATCTTCCCACCCTCATTTCTTCTCCAATTCCCCCCTCTCACCCCTCCTCCTCAAAGTATCCTCCCCGCTTCTTCCCCCTTCCAACTCTCACTTCCATCTCCCCCAACCTTCTGCCTCGCTCTTCCCCCTTCTCAAATAACACCTCACTGTGCCTCACCCAATCACCATCAAACCTTTTGTCCGCCCCATTCTTCCCTTTCTCCAAGCTATTCTGAAATCTCTGACACACTTTCAACAGCTCTCCCTACCTCTTCCACATCTTACCCTACCCCTCACCCCCCCTGTTCTGCACCCTTCCTCTTCATTAACGGTATGGACCTCAAACATCCGGAGCCTTCGCTCAAACTTGACTGATCTCTCCATACAGATCGCTTCTGACAAACCAGACATGATCTGCTTAACAGAAACTTTCCTCCTTCATGATGTCCCTGATTCCTTGGTATCTCTCCCAGGTTACTCCCTCCTCCGGTATGATAGACCTGAGCCTCGTCCTGGAGGTGGGGTTGCTATCTTTATAAAAAAAACTCTTCCTCATTCGCCCTGCACTGCCCTCTCTCCACCTCGCCCCCAGGAATACCTTTGGCTACGGCTTCCCCTTCGCTCCCACCTTTTGTTAATATGTGTGTTGTACCGTCCACCAAACAGTGATGACTCCATCTACATCTCGGTCTGATAATATGGACCAACTTCTATCTACCCATCCCAACTCTCTCTTCCTCATATGTGGTGATTTCAATTGTCACCATGCCAGTTGGCTGGGTGTGGGTTCATCTCTCACCAGCCATGGCACCTCAGCAAGGACTTCTGCGACTCATTGGGACTGACACAATCTGTCAATTTCCCGACCCGGATCTCAGTCAATGGAGTATCTTCTCTTCTGGACTTGGTTATGACTAATTTCCCTGCAAATGTCTGCTGCTCTTCTGCTACAATCGGCTCATCTGATCTTGTGCTTGTTAAAGTGGACATCTCTCTGACCATTCTCAGAGAGCCTCCTCAGCGTCGACGAGTCTGGCATCACTCAGGCCGACTGGCACGGTCTTCAAGCAGCCATCAATCATCTAGACTGGTCTCCCATCTCTACCGCCTCTGACATCAACTCATCCTGGGAATTCTTCCAAAGTAAATTGCTCTCTCTCATGCACAGATTTATCCCATCTCGTCTTCAGTTGTCATACCCTTCCTCCCATCCATGGTACACGGAATCTTGTGGTGAGGCTGTTGCCCTGAAAGAACTTGCTTTCGTCTCCTGGAAAGCAAATCCAACGGAAGGAAATCTCATTTCCTTTCACAAAGCCCGAAACAAGTGTGTGTCCACCCTCAGGAGAGCCAGGAAACAATATCTCTCTGTTCTCAAGACCGAACTCTCTTATCTGTCTCCCTCTTCCAAATCCTGGTGGCGTCTGGTCAAATCTGTTTCTGGTGTTTGTTCCCCCTCCATCCCTTCCCTCACCTCACACGGCTACACGGCTGACTCCGCACGTGAAAAAGCTGAATGCCTCAACTCTGTGTCTGCCTCTAAATATTGTGTCCCAAACCCATCCCTCTCTGTACCCACCGTACCCAGTCGTACCCAGCTGCTCCTGGACTCTGTGTCCTTTCCACCTGACAAGCTGGAAAAGTTTCTGTCAACCCTCGACTCTGATTCTGCAACTGGACCTGACGGCATCAGCCCACGGGTCCTAAAATCCTGTTCTTCCGCTCTTTCACTCCCTCTCTCTGTTCTCTTCACCCTCTCTTTTGCTCAAGGTCATCTGCCATCTGCTTGGAAATCGGCCAACATCACCGCTTTGCACAAAAAAGGTGCAAAAACAGATCCCAGCAACTACAGACCAATCAGCCTTCTCCCAATTATCAGCAAAGTCATGGAATCCATCATTGCTTCAGATATGAAATCTTTCCTCTTCTCCAATGGCTTGATCTCTGATCATCAATTTGGTTTCAGACCTGGTCACTCTACTCTGGAGATGCTGCTTCTGCTTTCTCAACAATGGATGGAGGTCCTCAATGCCAAACAGGAAATTAGAGCTGTCTCCCTTGACATATCACGTCTGTCTCCGAAGAAATGCGGGCAAGGGGGTTAACAAGGAGAGATGCAGAAAATAGGGCAAAATGGAGAAGATTGTCATGGGGACCGCAAGGCTAACCCCCGCTCTAGTAGGGAAAATGGCCTTTAAAATGCATGTTGTGTTGTTGTTGTCCCTTGACATATCACATGCCTTCGATATGGTCTGGCACCCCGCTCTGCTCACCAAACTCTCCTCCTTTGGTATCAATGGAAATCTCCACGCATGGCTGGCGGACGTCCTCTCTAGTCGTGGTCAACGTGTGGCCCTGAATGGGTTTCTCTCATCTCCTCTTCCTGTTCAGGCTGGAGTTCCCCAAGGCAGTGTTCTGGGCCCTGTGCTTTTTCTGGTCTTCATCAATGATCTCTCTGACTCTCTTGAAAATCCTCTCTATCTCTTTGCTGATGACTCTACTCTCTGTCGCTCCATTCCTCATCCCGCAGATCGGCAGTCTGCAGCCTCCTCACTCTCTGCAGACCTGGACAAAATCACAGACTGGGCAAACAAGTGGAACATGTCTTTCAATCCTGATAAATGTCACACTCTTACGATGTCTCTCCGAGAAGACTGACTGGACAACCCTACCATCCACTTTCTGAATAATCCTCTCCAAGAAGTTCTGTCACTCAAGCTTTTGGGTCTCACTATCTGCCATGATCTTTCCTGGGAAAACCACATTTCAAATCTGGCCTCCAAAGCCAGTCACCAACTGGGCATCCTCCATCGTGCGAAGTCCTTCCTTGGCACACCTGAACTCACCACATACAAGGCTTTCATCCGCAGCTCAATGGAATACTGCTCTCCCCTCTGGGCTGATGCTCCTGCCTCACACCTAGCTCGTCTTCACGCTGTTGAAACCAAAGCGTTCAGAATCATTGGAATTTCCCGCGATGAAGCTAACTCCAAGGGCCTTTCACTCACTCACCGCAGGCAGGTTGGTGGTCTTTCCATCTTCTACCGACTCCTCTCTGGCTTTGCCCCCCCCCAGCTCTCTCTGGGCTCTGTCCCCCAAATATTCCTACAGGTCGCACAAGATCTGCCTGCAACCCTCTTATGGTCAAACTGCCAAAATCAAGACTCTCCGCTCACCTTCACTCCTTCATTCCTCTTTTCTCCCGCCTCTGGAACAAACTCCCTCACTCTCTTCAATCCCACTCCACCCTCCAGGTCTTTAAAACAGCTGTTCACCACCATCTCTTATCTTCCCCCATCCAAAACCTTGATCTTTTCTACCCCAGTTAATTCACCCCCAATCCACTTTTTTGAAATACCAACTTCTTTCCTGGAAGTCCGTGGTGTCCTTGTGTTTTATACTTCTCCCACCCCTCCCCCCTTTCCACGCCTCCTCCCCCCAAGCCCACCCCCTCCCACACATCTCCCGATGTCCCTGCTCTCAAATGTTGTGTTTGTGTGCTTCCCCTTCTCTCCCCATCTTGTCTTCCGCTCCCTCTTTTTATATATTTTGTTTGTCTGGTTGATTTGTTTGTGAAATAAATGTTAGCTCTTTCACGAGCCTCGATTCAGTATAGAAAAAAAAAGGCCCTGCTGATAAAAAGCAGCCCCATAACATGATGCTTTCATCGTAATGCTTGACAGTAGGGATGGTGTTGACGGGGTGATGCGCAGTGTTCAGCTTGTGCTAGACGCAACTTTTTGAATTTCGACCAAAAAGTTCAGTTTGTCTCGTCTGGCCGCAAAACTTTTCTCCAGATTCCTGCAGTATCATCAAGAAGCTTTTTCCCCCAAACTCCATTCAAGCTTTTAGATGCGTTTCAGTAATGGCTTCTTTCTTCCCACATGTCGAGAGGCCAGCTTTGTAATGGGAACAGGATATTGATGATTGATAAACACTGACCCTGTCTCGGACATAGAGCCACGCAGATCTTTCAAAGTTATTGTTGGAGTTACAGTGACATCCGAACTAGTTTACTGCTTGCTTGGCTGCTGTTCCACGATTCCACTTCGTAATAATGGATTTCACCGTACTCAAATCTCTCTCCACTGAAGGATTACACTCTGGAACCTGTCCTTAAATCCAGGAAAATCCCACAGTCTCACTATTACTTCAAAATTATCATCAAACAAAGTATCAATTTTGTTGGTCATCCCCTGGAAGAGATTCACTCTTGTACCTATAGGCCCCACCATCTCCTGGGACAACCACATATCAAAACTGGCTTACAAGTCGAGCCACTGATTGGGCACCCTCCATCAATCCAAGTCTTTTGTTGAAAAATGAAAGCCACTCAGTCTACAAGGCCTTTGGCAGTAGCTCAATGGAGTACTGCTCTCTGCCAAGGGATGGCACTGCAACACCACATCGATAGCGCCTGGATTATGTGGAATATAAAGCTCTCAATATTACTGGGATCTCCTGTGATGAGGCCGAATCACAACGTCTGTTGCTCACACCGCAGACGGGTCGGAGGTCACTCTGTTTTCTCCTATGTATTCTCCCACATTGCTCACTTCGCTCTCTGGGTCGTTCGACCCTCTCCAGCAAATCCAGAATGCACACGTTCTTCCATTAACCCTCCCCTGGTTAAACTTCCAAAATCCAAGCTCATTGCACACCTAAACTCTTTTATTCCTCACTTCTCACATCTATGGAACCACCTTCCAGAGGCTGTTCTGTCCCACTCTCCCCTCCAGGGCTTCAAGCAGGCAGTGCACCGCCACGTCGTGTCACCCCCAACCTGACCACATTTATTGCTCCGTTAACACTTCCTAACCCAACGCTCTTATTTGCTGTTTTCAGTGGTTTTTTTATTCTTCCTCTTCCCTCTCTTTGCTGTTTGTTTATCCCATTACTGCTTGTTCCCAATTGTTGCCCCATTACCCCCCACTGTCAACTTAACCTTGCTCTTTCACAAGTCTTGCTTGAGCAGGAAAAAAAGGTTGTGATGAAATGTCAGGAGAAATATTAAAATAGAAAAATTAAAATATATTGCATTGCTAAAAACACAACATAATACAATAACCTCACCACGAGACACAGATCGCAGGCTTCAAGTTCTTCAAACACTTTGGTCATTATATCTTCATCCAAGCTTTCCCCAAACCAGATGACGTGTGGCCTTAGAAGCCCACCACATCCAGGTAGTTGGCATCTACACGGCAGAGACAGGCATGTTGTAAACTTATTTACATTAAAAGGGCTTCACAATCCACCAAAAGTTTAATAGAATCCTCCCTCCCACAGGACGACCCAGAATCCTTTAGTGTCTCTCCCTGGCTATTGTCTCCTCCGATTTGATAGGCCTGTGCCCCTGCTCTGGTGGCAGAGTTGCACTTTACATCAACAACTCAATGTTTCACTGCCCGTGCACCGATCTTACACCTCCCAACCCCACAGGAGTACGTTTGGCCGTGACTTCCCATCTGTTCTCTGTTTCAAAGTAAAACATCCAAAATTATGATCGGATCTAAACCATGGTCCACCCCATGCATCCACCCCGAACCCTCATTTCTCCCCATATCCCTTATTTATCCAAGTCCCCCTCTATTTTGTCCTTCAACCCTGTTGTTAGTGTTTCCCACCTCTCTCTATTGCACCTCTTTTTCTGTTGCATCCTGATCCAGTGTTCTCGGTCTTCCATGAGCCTCGACTTTGTATCCCAAAAAATATTTTTTTAAACATGCTGTTTTACACATAGGGTTTGTTATGACATCAAATTAGGACATCGATTTGAACCTGATGTCCCTGAATCATGGTCCAAACGCCAAACCCCAACAGTGCACTACCTCTCAATCACCCTATCAGACTGCAGTCAACCTATGCTCGATAGATATAAAGTGATAAGAACACAATGAAGGGGGGACGTGGGGTTAGATTGAGAAGGGACAAGTGATGGTAACTGACCAATGCCGATAGAGCAAAATGTTGCTTATTGTCAACACATGTGTTAATGGAGATGGTAATGACATGAAGTATGACCAAAAAGTTACCATGCTTGTGGTCAAGATGTGTAGCCATGGTTAGGTGAGTGATCCGATTGAAAATATTAATGATAAAGGTACCCTAGTCCTCGAGTTGGAGCACTTATTCCGCATGTGTGACGTGTAAAATTAAAACTCGCACTCAATGTAGGCCAAGGATGCGAGCAAGAGCTGCTGATAAGAAAATTTAAACAAATGCATTCTCCTGTTGAATTTATGCAAAAGGGCCTTGCCTAAAGTCAAAATAAATGTTCCCTTAACACGACTCTATACCTGGGCAGGTCTTCCACAGAAATTCCAGCATCTTCATTATCAGGACTGGGAGCTCTGAAAGACAGGTGAAGCACATGACAGTCTCTCTTCATAATCTGTACTTACAAGTACATACAATGAAAACATACTGGAAATAGAACGGCACTCGGTAGAGAGCACACCTCCGCCTGGCTGAACAGTTTACGTTTTGTATCCCACTGATAGGCCGGATCCGGATTCGGACCTGAACCAAAATCGAATCGGCTTGTTCTCGTCACCGAACCAACTCGTCCACCAAGTTTTGTCATGTCATCCACAACTTTTTGAAATATCATGTTATATATCGTTTTTGGCCCGACCACTCGGATGAATCACTTATAAAATTTAAATATTCTCGTGTCCGAATCCGGATTCGGATCTTCACCAAAATCGAATCAATACCGTGGTAGTCAAACACCGAACTTCTCCACCATGTTTCATCCAAATCCATCCAGAACATTTTGAAATATCATGTTATATATCGTTTTTGGCCCGACCACTCGGACGAATCACTTATAAAATTTAAATATTCTCGTGTCCGAATCCGGATTCGGATCTTCACCAAAATCGAATCAATACCGTGGTAGTCAAACACCGAACTTCTCCACCATGTTTCATCCAAATCCATCCAGAACATTTTGAAATATCATGTTATATATCGTTTTTGGCCCGACCACTCGGATGAATCACTTATAAAATTTAAATATTCTCGTGTCCGAATCCGGATTCGGATCTTCACCAAAATCGAATCAATACCGTGGTAGTCAAACACCGAACTTCTCCACCATGTTTCATCCAAATCCATCCAGAACATTTTGAAATATCATTCCATATATCGTTTTTGCCCCATCTGTCAATGGTGAAGAATCACTTTTAAAATTAAAAAATTCTCTGATCTGGATTCGAATCTTCACCAAATTTGAATCGGTTCTTCCGTGTCACATACCCAACCGGTCCACAAAGTTACGGCCGAATCCGTCCACAATATTTTGAGATATCCTGTTCACAGACAAACAAATAGACAAGCAGACGAGGGTGAAAACATAACTTCCATCCACCTTCGGTGGCGAAGGAAACTAAGACTTGGATTGAAACAAGACAAATGTAGAAAGTTGTCAATCCACTTGGCACCGTATGCCATACAGAAACCCCCCTGTAGTCCCAAATAACAAGCAAAAAACATAAACACTCCCGACAACTGTTTCGTTTTTTTTGGGTGTACCGGTCTTTCCCCTCACCCCTTGCCAGCAAGTGAGGGCACAATAGGATTGGTGTGGTTTTCTCGGACATCCTGGCACACGGTGCAACACGTTTTAAACAGGTTGCCTGCAACACATCGGTTTAACAATTTTAAGCAAGAGAAAGAAGGAAAAGAAAGAGGAAGGATACTCTGTGTGTTTCAATAGACACATCACAAGTCAAAATGTGAAGTTGTGAAGTTGTGAAGAAATGTCATGCTCTTAAAAAGTAAAAAGCTTGTGGCACCAATATCAGAATTAAACACGATTTTATCAACTGCGTATCAAGCAAAGCTAAAACTGAAATGTGGGGGGTAGTTGGGGAGGGACAGCTTGAAATAAATGTTGAACAAACTCACGTACAACTTTAAAACTGGCTTTTATGGCGATGTTGAGAAAGTACCACAAATTGTGTGAATTTTGTAGCACACTTTTTATTTCCAAAAAAAAAAAAAAAGTTTCCAACGTTTTCTTGCAGACATCAAATCAATAAAAGGCCCATTGAGTCATCTACACTATAATACTCCTGTCTGTCTGTCCTTCAGGGTGAGTCTTACCCCGTTGAAGGAGGGGTTTCAAATACAAATCTCCGCCATTTTGTTCACCCCGCATATAGTCAGGTTCACTATGTTTTTTCGTTCAAAATCATGGTAGATTAGCAAACCTATACATTTTTGGAAACGTTATTACATGGAAAATCTGAAAATCAATGTTTACATTTGCCAATTCCGACCAATTCGATTCGCCCAATCGACCAATTCCATTCGACCAATCGCTTCGATCGACCATTCGACCAATTCGATCGATTCGATTCGATTCATCGAATTCGATTCGATCGACCAATTCGATTTGCCAATCAATTTGACCGACCTTTGCTTGTGTGGAACGGACTGTGAAAACGATGCGGACTATATTGTCGGATACGCCACACAGGACAGTGATGACGAACTCTAAATGGCATATTCTGTAATCGTGTATGTTTGATGCCATTGACTGCCTGTGTATATTTTGTCATTGACTGCCAGTGTAGATGTGAAGTTATACTGACTGCATGTGTATATATGATTTTGCTCACTGCCTGTGTATGTTTGGTGATATGAATTATTGTGACACATTTTTATGTTATTAACTGCCTGTACAAAATGATAACATGTATTTGATTATGCAACTTATCGCGAATATAAAGACAGTATTTTGCAATTCAAAACCTTTGATTCGTGTCTTACCATTCCCCATAGCACTAATTTGATACTTTCATTGGATTCCTTGTCCCTGAAAATATAGGTTTAGTATATTTTTAAAAGTTTTTAGGGTAATTCGAGGCAGAAATGGAACAAAATATGTATTTTACAGTGGCCATTTGGAAAATCCAAAATGTCCGCCATACAGGTATCTCTCCAAATGTAAACATTGATTTTTAGTTTCCTTATGCTATAACCTTTCCAAAAATGTATAGGTTTGCTAATCTACCATGATTTTGAACGAAATATAATTTATTGACATAGTGAACCTGACTAATAGCCCTGGAGGCTTCATGAGGCTCTTTTGCAAGGCTTGCGCTTTCTGACTCTCATGGCTTTATCTAAGCTCTAATTCACCATCTGATTTCATTTTTCATAGTCGCTAAGATGGTTTAAGACTGGGTTGCAAAAAACAGGAAGAAAAATTGGATGAAAATTTCGCGTTTTTAGACAAAAATGCATTTTTAATTAAATTAAGGCCTGCAATATAAAGTCCATTCATGATCCCTCATGGCTTTATCTCAAATGTAATTCACCATCTGATTTCATTTTTCATAGTCACCAAGATGGTTCAAGACTCCGTTTCAGCAAAAGGTGAGAAAATCAGACGAATATTGGCGCTTTTTGGCAAAAATGCATTCTAATAGCCGATTTGAATGTATCTGGTTGGACGCAACGTGAGGACGGGGAGAGAGGGGTGAGGAAGGAGAGGAGAGAGGTGGGAAAGGAGAGAGGGAGAGAAGTGAGGGGAGAGGAGAGAGGGGGGAAAGGAGAGAGGGAGAGGAGTGAGGGGAGAGGAAAGAGGGGGGAAAGGAGAGAGGGAGAGGAGTGAGGGGGTGAGGGGAGAGGGGGGAAAGGAGAGAGGGAGAGGAGTGAGGGGAGAGGGGGGAAAGGAGAGAGGGAGAGGAGTGAGGGGAGAGAAGAGTGAGGGGACAAAGGAGAGTGGGGGAAGAGAAGAGAGAGAGGAGAGGGGGGAAAGGAGAGAGGGGAGAGGAGATAGTGGGGAAAGGAGAGAGGGGGGGGAAGGAGAGTGGGAGAAGAGAGAGAGGAGAGTGGGGGAAGACAAGAAAGTGAGGAGAGAGAGGAGAGTGGGGGAAGAGAAGAGAGTGAAGGGATGGAGGGGAGGAGTTAGGGGATGGAGGGGAGAGGAGGGAGAAGAGAGGGGTGGAGAGGAGTTAAGGGATGGATGGGAGGGCAGAGGAGGGATGGTAGGGATCCCTACTAGGGAATTATTTATTTATTATTACTTAGTAAAAGTACAGCATCTGAAAACTGAAGTTAGGGATCAACCCGTAGTCCAATCATATATTTTTTACATTCCCAGGGTATATATAAAGAGCTATTTAAGGCAAGTTAACTCTTTTCAAACTATGTAATTGAACAATACTTTGAAAAGCTTTGTGCATAGTAAATTGTAACGTCGTGCATAGGAGGATCCAGGGGGCGTGCAACCCCAGCCCCCTCCCCCTTTCGGATTTTCGATAAGTTATATGCTATGATGTTGGATGCAATGGCAGATAGAGAGTGGCGTGCACCACTCAACTTTCTCTTCATGTGCGAGTCAATTATGCATGTGTTTCCAGGGTACACGCGTGGTGAGATGTGTCGAGTTAATCTTTTAATAGTGCATTAAATGTGTGTTTCCGAAACGCACTGTTCATCTTTTAAGAGTGCTTTAAACGTACGTTTCCCAATCGGCCCGTTACCGGATTTTGTTACAGGTTGTGACCACCGTGCGGTCATTCTTATTTTGAGCAAGGATTCCGGCTGGGCAAGTCAGCTCACCAGTTCGCCACTTTGGCCCATCAGTCATCGCGAATCTGCTAAACTGTCGGGCCAGGAAAAAAAACACAAGGAACTGCAGACAATTCCAAGAACACAGCAAATGCCAGTTTCCAATTTATCTATTTTTCAAAAATTTCCTTCAAAATTTATCTCCATCCATATCCAAGTCATTTCTGGTTGACAGCCTAATCCTAATTCCATTTCAGGCCTAATCCTTCATCCTCTTAATTTTCTCTCGTGTGTAAAACCATCCTCTATCTTCTGTCGAGTTCTGTTCTCCTCTTCATTCGTTTAAAGTTTTAATGTTTCATCTCATCACCAAAGTCCTATGTTTACTTCTGCGCTATTCTTCCTCTAGTAGATCTTCCATTCATTATATTCGCTCTTTATCTTCCCACTGCCATATGCTCCTTAGCGCTCTATCTTTGAGCTTTTCCACTAGTCAAGAGACTCGGAAAATAAATTGATGTGCGAATGCAAAAATGGCAGCAATAAATTCTGATGCAAGGAAGTGAAGCCAAAAGCTACAATTGTGGTTACATGAGAAGTTGTCTGGAGGTCTTGAGAACAGTTTGCCTTCAAAGTAACAACAAAATAAAAATTCCTGAATGCAACAAATAACACCTCTCCTTACCATGCAGCTCGCACGGTGCCCGAAAAAGGCCAACCCCTGCTCTGCGGGGAAAAATGGCCTCTAAAGGTGGTTCTTCTTACCATGCAGCTCGAGTACATTTTTTGAGCCTGCGCGATGGTGAAGCTCATCTATGTTTTGAGTCACCACAACAAGTCGGCACCCTTTGGCATGCAATCGCTCCTCGCACGAGGCCAGTGCCCGGTGGGCAGCATTCGGTTTGCGGGTTGCCATGAGCTCACGTCGATAGTGATAAAACTCCCAAACACGGGACGGGTTTGCAGAGAATGCAGCAGGGTTGGCCAGCTCCTAAAGCATACAGAGGAAGTTTGACAGAATTTAATGCAACATCGTCAACGTGACACATACTACATACCTTTAATCAAATATAATGGGGGCACACTATTCAAAATAATTCCAAGGAGAGGGGAGGGGGATATGGAAGGGGGGATAGGGAAGGGGAGGAGAAGGGGAAGGGGGATAGCGGAGGGGAGGGGGTGGGGTGGAGAGCGAAATCCCAAAAAACCTTTTTTTCCCCAAAATTTTAATTTTCTTTTTTTGTGTGGCCTAAAACACTCCCAGGCACTCGCTGATGAACCTCTGAAAGTTTGGCGAAGATGCGTTCAGCCATTTCTGAGAAAAATGGCAACACACAGACACACATCTCTTATATAGTAGAAGATTATATATCTTAGAAGTGTTCACATTTTTTTGAAGCACCCTGTATATATAATACATACATATTGCAATACTACAGAAAATGTACAAAAACTAAATGAATACATTGTACAGTGCATGGGTAGCCATGTGTTGGCTTAGCGGTTAGGGTGCCGGCTTGGGATCCTAGGATCCTGGGTTTGAATCCCTATCGCTAAATTAACGCCAGGGGGGTTGAACAGAACAGCCAGGGGGCCTATCATCCTTCCAAGGTCGGCAAATTGAGTACCAGTTTGCTGGGATGAATGAGCCATTCGGGTATCCTACGTCAGAGTGGCGACCCATCCAAGATTGTGCTCAATAGCCAAGGAAACTGCTTCGGCAGTCCTATGCATCGTCACGGTGCAAAAAGGAATGGTCGTCGTCATCATCATCACAGTGCATAGGTATTTGGTATGTGAACCTTTTGCTTTATATAGAGCATGATATTATTTTCATGCTCCCATACAGTTTATCAACAGATTGTGGAATGTTGTTACAAATATCCAAGAGCACTTTCCACAATTCATCAAGGTGTTTGGTTGCCGTTTGACTGTCTCAGCATCCATACAACCCCATCTTGCTACATTGATGTTCCTATGAGGATAATGCATCTTTGTGAGTGTTCTACCAGACACTTTACATTCCATATCGTTTTGCACTACACTACAATGACATCACCAATTCCACTTTTATTGTCCTGCAGGTGTGACACTTTACAATTGCTTCCAGGACTGCTAGAGCGCATACCTCCGCCAGGCTGAATGGTTTACGTTTTGTATCGCACCGATAGGCCAGATCTGCATCCATACCTTAATGAGAATCTAATCGGCTTGTTCTTGTCACCTACCCAACTGATCCACTAAGTTTCGTCCAAGTCTGTCCGCATCATTTTGAGATATCATGCTATATAATATCCTTTTTGGCCATGTGAACATGTCCTCTCAAGACAGACAGTGATATCTTCCAGTTTGCTCTGGAAAACCCTCTTTTCCTTTTTGCAGTTGACTCCACATTGATACTGTTACATTTGTGGGGGTGGGGTTAGAGATTACCTTAGAATAGATAGAACTGTATTGAGTAACATGGTCCATGTACGAGTAGTTAGCCAATCTTGATGTAATAAGCAGGGACATGTCGCTTAAGGATTGTCTTGTTTAAACGTGTACCATAAGGAGGGTGGCGCATTGTGGTAGATAGCAAGGGATGAAGTTAATGAAAAGTATGTCAAACCCCCTGTAACAACCCACTGGGTGCACTGGGTGGCGAGTGTGCTAAAGGGGAGAGTGATGCACATCAAAATGGGGGCACTGCTAGGCAAAGGAGAGGGGGGGGGGGGGATATCAACGTCCTGCTCTATTTACTCAATTAATAAACAAATGGTGCCTTATAAAGTTTCGGGAAAGGATTTGTGCAGAGGGGAAAAACGACTCATTTGAGGCACATTGGCAAGGAAACTCCTGGACCCCAAAAACAAAATGAAAACAAACATGGATTTGTCCAATTTCAAATCATTTGTGTCGTTATTGCCTATCCAATTCGTTCAAGCACTTTTCCGTATGTGTCACGTCTATGTACAACTATGAATAGAGAAATAATATTGAACTGTGGAAATGACTTCGAGGTGTTAACATTGCATAGCATAGTTATTTGTTTTTTTTGTGTACAAGATCGAGGCTCGTATAAGAGCTAACATTGAATGAATGAATGAATGAATGATCGTTTTAAGGCCATTTTCCCCGCTGGAGCGGGGGTTAGCCTTGCGGGCCCCATGACAATCATGGTTCCCTGTTTTGAGGCAATGTTTTTATGGCCGGATGCCCTTCCTGACGCCAACCCTTGGTCACGCTCTTACGATGCGCAGGGATACGGTATACCTATTCTAAACCGGGGTACACACCGTGATCATTCATCCCAGCAAGCTGGTACTCAATTTGCCGACCTCAGAAGGATGACAGGCTGAGTCAACCCCCCTGGCGTTAATTCAGCGCTCGACCGGGATTCGAACCCAGGATCCTAGGATCCCAAGCCGGCACCCTAACCGCTAAGCCAACACCATTGGGAGATAGGATCAAAAACGATACATAGCAGGATATCTCAAAAAGTTATGGATGGATTTGGAAGAAACTTGTTGGACAGGTTTTGTGTCTGACAAGGACGAAATGATTAGATTTTGGTGAAGATCTGAATATGGATTTATATACAAGAATTATTCAATTTTTAAGTGGTTCTTCACCATTGAGTGATTGGTCGAAAAGCGATATACACAACAACAACAACAACAACATGCATTTTAAAGGCCATTTTCCATGATAGAGCAGGGGTTAGCCTTGCGGTCCCCATGACAATCTTCTCCATTTTGCCCTATTTTCTGCATCTCTCCTTGTTAACCCCCTTGCCCGCATTTCTTCTTCCACCATCTTTAGCCAAGTCTTTCTCGGTCTTCCCCGTCCTCTACTTCCTTCTACATTCATTTCCATCACTCTTCTCAACCAGTCACTTTCATCCTTCCTCAACACATGACCAAACCATCTCAACCTGTTCCTCTTCGCAGCATCAATCACAGGCTCTATTCCCATCATCTTTCACAATTCATCATTTGTCTTCCTCTCTCTCAACGATACTCCGCACATACGTCGAACCATTTGCATTTCCACCCTTTCCAACCTTCGTTGCTGCTCTACGTTCATTACCCATGTCTCGCTCCCATAAATCATAACACTTCTCACACATGCAGCATACACCTTTCCCTTCAGCTTCAACGACACTCCCCTCATCATCAGCACGCCACTCAATTCCCGAAACTTCTTCCATACACATCTCACTCGAGCAACCGCCGTTGCCGAGTCTAATCCACCTTCTCCATTCAGCATGTCTCTGAGGTAGCAAAATGTTTTCACACCTTCCAGCTTCACGCCGTCTCCAAGATCCAACTCAACATTTCCTCCATCTGCAGCTCCCTCTGTGCACACCTTACATTTGAATGTAGCTGCCACACTGGTTAATGACCCTCTCAGACCACTACATTTTTGATGAACCCACTCAGCGCACATTGTACACTGAATGGAGTTCACTCCGACACCCTTCCTACACACAGCACAGGGCCACTTCCCAGTTCTTTCCACCTCACCACATGCTTTACCACTTGCCATCACCTTCGTCTTTCCGATATTCACCTTCAGACCTTTTGTCTCCATACATTCCTTCCACGTGTTCATCTTTTCCATCAGTCCATCCATACTTTCCGCAATCAACACCAGATCATCTGCATACAACAACTCCCACGGTAAACCCTCCTTTACGTTCTGAGCCAGCACCTCCATCACAGCTACAAATAGTAGTGGACTTAGTACCGACCCCTGATGCACTCCCACCTTCACCTCAAACTCACCACTGTTCCCGTCCTTCGTCCTTACAGCTGTGCGCGCTCTTTTGTACATTGCCATCACTACTCTGATCAACCATTCCTCCACTCCGAACTTCCTCAATGCCCATGTCAATACTTTGCGTGGAACCCGATCGAATGCTTTCTCCATATCAACAAACCCAAGAAACAACTTCTTCCTCTTCTCCATGTACTTCTCCTGCAACTGCCTCACAATGAAAAGCGCGTCTGTCGTTCCTCTTCCTGCCATGAATCCAAACTGCATTTCGTCGATCTTCACTTTCTTCCTTATCCTCCTCTCCAACACCCTTTCCAATACCTTCATTCCATGCTCCAATAACTTTATCGCTCGGTACGAGCCACACTCCAGAGGGTCACCTTTCCCCTTGTATAGAGGGACGAGGGTACTCAGTTCCCAATCCACTGGAATGCGGCCTTCTTTCACCACCAGATTACAGATCTCTGTCATTCTCTTCATACCCCCAACTTCCTGCTGCCTTCAACATATCTCCCACAACTCCCGTCGGCCCTCCCGCTTTTCTACCCTTCATTGCTTTTATCGCTTCCTCAACGGCCCTCCCGCTTCCTCAATCACATAAAAACAAACTGACACATAAAACATATAATAAAGGGAGCGAGAGACAAGATAGGGAGAGAGAGGGAAGCACACAAGTACAACAGTAGAGAACAGGTACAATGGGAGATCGGTGGGAGGGAGAGGGCTTGGGGGGAGGGGGCATGGGAAGGGGCGGAGGGAGAGGTATAAAACACATGGACACAGCTATGGCTTCCAGGAAAAAAGTTGGTATTTCAAAAAAGTGGATCTGGGGTGAATTAACAGGGGTAGAAAAGATTAAGGTTTTGGATGGGGGAGATAAGAGATGGTGGTGAACAGCTGCTTTAAAGACCTGGAGGGAGGAGTGGGATTGAAGGGAGTGAGGGAGTTTGTTCCAGAGGCGGGAGAAAAGAGGAATGAAGGAGTGAAGGTGAGCAGAGAGTCTTGATTTTGGCAGTTTAACCATAAGAGGGTTGCTGGCAGATCTTGTGCAACCTGTAGGAGTACTTCGGGGACAGAGCACAGACAGGGCTGGGGGGGGGGGGGGGGGCTAGGCCAGAGAGGAGTCGGTAGAAGACAGAAAGGCCACCAACCTACTTGCGGTGAGTGAGTGAAAGGCCCTCGGAGCTTCATCGCGGGGGATTCCAATGATTCTGAAAGCTTTGGTTTCAACAGCGTGAAGCCGAGCTAGGTGTGAGGCAGGAACACCGGCCCAGAGGGGAGAACAGTATTCCATTGAGCTGCAGATGAAAGCCTTGTATGTGGTGGTTTAGTTACATCCCGTAGTAAATGGAACATAGTAAGAGTGAGGTAATTAATCATGATATGAGATATGTATCGCTTTATGTCTAGACAGATGATGCCCACCCTTCCTAAAGTGTGTGTGTGAAAACCGCCATCCCTCTGAATCTTTATTTGTTGTTGTACCCTCTGTTATCTGTCTTTTATGTCCTTTTCAGCATTTGGGTAGGCCTTCAGCCAGAAGTTTAGTCGAGAGAAGCCAGCTCCATAGCCATAGTTGCTCCCACAGCACCTGGACAATCGGGGTGAAGGTCAGGAAAGGGTCACCTCTCCCCAGACTCGGCTTTGACCCAATGGTAAGCGAGTAGGGAGAGGCGTGGCATGTCATGGCATAAGGTAGGGGACAAGGATTAAAAAGCGGCTACACCGGGTGGAAGGGAAAAGATACACGGGAGCCTCCAAGCCGAAAGCCGCATCAGTCTGCAGGGCTGTCAAACGAGAGCCATGCCCGCACCCCACCACTCCTTTCTCTCCACCTCACTGGCTGGACCACAGCTGCTGTAAGAGCGCATCTGGGCTGTCGGCCTGCATCGGTTTCAAGCTATCTCGCGGCATAGCTTGGGGATATCCTGTCTCGTATGTCTATCCACTTTTTTTTTTCTTTTTTTTTTGTATACTGAATCGAGGTTCGTGAAAGAGCTAAAATTTATTTCACAAACAAATCAACCAGACAAACAAAATATATAAAAAGAGGGAGCGGAAGACAAGATGGGGAGAGAAGGGGAAGCACACAAACACAACATTTGAGAGCAGGGAGATGTGTGGGAGGGAGAGGGCTTGGGGGGAGGAGGCGTGGGAAGGGGGGGGGGAGGGGTGGGAGAAGTATAAAACACAAGGACACCAAGGACTTCCAGGACAGAAGTTGGTATTTCAAAAAAGTGGATTTGGGGTGAAATTAGCGGGGGTAGAAAAGATCAAGGTTTTGGATGGGGGAAGATAAGAGATGGTGGTGAACAGCTGTTTTAAAGACCTGGAGGGTGGAGTGGGATTGAAGAGAGTGAGGGAGTTTGTTACAGAGGTGGGAGAAAAGAGGAATGAAGGAGTGAAGGTGAGCAGAGAGTCTTGATTTTGGCAGTTTAACCATAAGAGGGTTGCAGGCAGATCTTGTGCGACCTGTAGGAATATTTGGGGGACAGAGCCCAGAGAGAGCTGGGGGGGCAAGGCCAGAGAGGAGTCGGTAGAAGACGGAAAGACCACCAACCTGCCTGCGGTGAGTGAGTGAAAGGCCCTTGGAGTTAGCTTCATCGCGGGAGATTCCAATGATTCTGAACGCTTTGGTTTCAACAGCGTGAAGACGAGCTGGGTGTGAGGCAGGAGCACCAGCCCAAAGGGGAGAGCAGTATTCCATTGAGCTGCGGATGAAAGCCTTGTATGTGGTGAGGAGCTCAGGTGTGCCAAGGAAAAGGACATTCTCTGTCTCAAGTGGAATGATTGGAGCCAATAAGGCATCGCATATTTAAGGACTCTTCTGATCATTTGTTGGTTCGAGGGTGTGTACCGGTATGGGTTAAGGGGGTTTATTGAGACATTATAATTGCATTGCTTCTTGGATTTCCTTCCCTCATGTGACCAATCTTGTAATTAAATATACCTAGTCCTGGGGCGAATTTGAGCAGTCATGATCGCCATTGCAATTAAGCAAGTCCGTTATGGCTGATTGGGAGCAGAAATCAATGTCATATTATGAGACTGTCGTCAGCCTCACGACCAAGCGCAGCACCGAATCAGCACAACACATTGGCTGACTGAAATCCCATCAGCACGGTATCGTGGCAGTGGACACTTTGACTCAGTCAGCCGTTGCGGCCGTCTTTGACCGTTTTTGACGTGGCCCATCGGGATTCGTACTGGGACACTAGGATGACCTGCTGCTGTATGTGCAACTTAGAATACAGGAACAATACCTTGCATTATTTTTCTGCATTTAAATTTTTCCACCAACAACTCATTTTCTGGAAAAGGTTGGAATTTAGGACTACTCTATTTCCTATCCTTTTGAGAGTAAAATACCTCCATGTTAGATTGTTATAAGCAAAACAAGAAGCAGATAACAGACATACGCAGCATGTATTCACCTGTGCCTGCCACTGGCGCCAATATCCTCCAGGACCACGAAATGTAGGCACACCACTTTCCGCACTTATCCCAGCTCCTGTTAGCACTACCAGGCGTTGGGATAGCTTAAAGACCTCTCGAAAACGAGCCATATCTGAGAGGGGAGAGGGGAAGAGTATTGGGAATGTTGTGGAAAACCAAAAGTGATTTTTTTTAAAGCATGATACTGGGCAATTCAAGGCAGAGAGAACATTTTGTACATCCATTCCCTCAAGTTTGCCACCATAAACCTGCCAGTTTAAAAATACATTCAAGATATTGTATCAGATCTGTGAATAGATGGTCAGATATGTTCCCTTCCCTCCCCCACCCCCAATCCCACCCCTCCCACATGACCCCCACCTCACATACCCCCTTCTAGTTTCCTCTGAAACTTAGAGAACAGTGGCTTTACGAAGTTCAAAAAAACTGATGCAAATTGTATGCCTATTAATAAGGATTTATACAATGACAGCGAGGATCAGAATATGCAAATAAGAATAATATTAAAAAAAAGTTGTTCAGGAAAATAATTATTTGAAGATAATTGTCAAGGAGCAGCATTTTTCCCAAGGTATTTGCTTTTTACGGTGCAGCCCATAGAGCAATGCCTCTATAGTTCAGTGTCCGTCCGTCCATCCGTCCGTCCGTTCCCAGGTACCGCAAAAAAGGCTTAACCGATTGCAACGAAATTTTGGGTGGGTAATCATGGGACCCCCCTGGAGTAAAATAGGCTGTATTGTTTTCCCAATTTTTTTCCAATTTCCAATTTTTTAAATTTTCCCAAACACGATGGAATAATATTTACCGATATGAACAGTGATGTGGCTTTTATTGAAATTCTGCAAATACTGTTTAGATTTTGATGTTTTGCGTGTGAAATGACTTAACGGATGTTTATATAAATCGTTTAAAATAAAAAAAAGCCTTCAATTTCTGGTATTTTGCCTTTTCATTTGGGCCTCCCAATTGAAGCCCCGCCCGTAGGGCAGGTACCGTAGGGCGGGTACCGTGCTAGTAATAATAAATGTCAATGTGTGTACCGTCCCTCTTCTAGAATTTAACCGGGCATCCCATCTGTCAGCATTAGTTGGTGGACGTTAAATATGCTATGGTCTCCTTCCCGAAAAGTAGGCGAGTTATCGCAGGTGCCACGGCCAAATTCTAAAATCCTGCTGTGACCAGCAGAGGGCATTGCATGAGCAGCGCAGCAGTACCCACAGCCAGTGATGCCACCCGGAAACATGTATTTGGCAGAATTCAAATTACTGGTATTTTGTCGTTATTACAGGGGAGGGGGAAGGGGGTGATTACATTTCACTGCAAAGTGATGTTTTTTAAAAATTGTTTCTTTTTACATTTCAAATTATTTTTGTCGTTAAAAAATTGGAGGAGGGGGGTAGTGTCAGGTTGTTGAGATTTTACAATGCGGAACATTTGCGTACGTAATAAACAGAGGGTTCCAAATGAAACAAATGCTGCTATTCATAGTGTGCACATCACCAGGAAGACGTTTTATAGCAGAATCTCATTTAATGAAAAAATATATAAAATATTTGTTGGAACATGGGAAGACTTTTTGAAAACTGCTGCTTTTGTCCCAAAGTCAAGTTTTATCGCAAGTCCCATAAACGAGAGCCTCAGTTCTCAATACAAATTAATATAGCTGATATATTATATGTATATTCTTATTAATTAGTGTGTAAGCCTATATCTATATGATTCGATGGTAACGTTATCGTAATGAGCAACTTACCGGAACTTGGCCGGGCCATGGTGAGCCGTAAAAATCGGGAACACACCTGAGCTTGGCGGATAAACTGCATTCGCTGGGCAACTGCAACTGGACCTATCGATAAATAAATAAAAAAACACTTTACTGAGCGGTGAGTGGCCCTAAAGGATACCGGAAGCTGAATGCTCCCCTTGTTTAATGTTTTTGTTTAACTATGTATATGGTCGTAGTTGTTGGTGTTGTTTTATGGTTACCTATCCTTGGGACGACATGGTCGTAGTTGTTGTTTTATTGGTACCCATCCAAGGGACGACATGGTCGTAGTTGTTGTTTTATTGGTACCCATCCAAGGGACGACATGGTCGTAGTTGTTGTTGTTTTATGGTTACCTATCCAAGGGACGACATGGTCGTAGTTGTTGTTGTTTTATGGTTACCGATCAAAGGGACGACATGGTCGTAGTTGTTGTTGTTTTATGGTTTCTTATCCCATGGACGACATATATACATGTACAGAAAACATGAAGTAGGCATAACTTCAAGAAATTTATCCAAATAAAAAGTAAGAAGTTTAACACGATGCACCTGGATAAATTACAGAGATAGAAGTGTCAAACAGATTCTATTAATACATGGTTATCCAAATAAATCCTCCCATCGTTAAGCAGTTCTTTCATAGTTATATTGTGGTGCTATGCACACACAACTCGTTTGCCAAGAAGGTAGGCCACAACGCGTTGTACAAACCAGAACACTTTATTCTATGCTCGCACGTAAGCACTGGGCGGGCTCGACTTTCGAACCCGCATATATGTCCCGAGGCCACGCCTTGCGATATCACCTTTGCCCGGCTTCCCCCGGAGGGCCTCGTGCAGGGGGTGCAGGAGCTGGGCGACGCGGGGCACGAAGCGGTGATAAAAATTCACCATGCCCAGGAATTCCTGGAGCCCCTTGATCGTGCGGGGGTGCGGGAAACTCCTGACCGCCTCCACCTTGGCCGGTAAAGGGACGGCCCGTGCCTGGTGATGCGGTGCCCCAAGAAGTCGATGACGGTGACGCCGAACCGGCACTTTGCGGGGTTGATTATCAGGCCGTGCTGGCCCAGGCGTTCGAAGAGCGTGCGGAGATGGAGCAGGTGCTCCTCCCGGGACGTGCTCGCGACTAGGATGTCGTCCAGGTAGACGTAGACGAAGGACAAGTCGCGCAAGATGCTGTCCATGAGCCGCTGGAATGCCTGGGCCGCATTTTTCAACCCAAAAGGCATCCGCAAGAACTCGAAGTGGCCGAAAGGTGTTATAACGGCCGTCTTCGGTACATATTCCGGTTGTACGGGGACCTGGTGGTAGCCCCGGATGAGGTCCACCTTGGAGAAAAAGGTCGTTTTCGCCAACCGGGCGGAAAAGTCCTGAATATGCGGGACCGGGTAGCGGTCGGGGGTGGTGGCGTCGTTGAGCCGGCGGTAGTCACCGCACGGCCGCCATCCGCCGCCGGGCTTGGGCACAATGTGCAGAGGTGAGGCCCATGCGCTGTTGGGGCGCCGGACGATGCCCAGCCGCTCCAGCGTGGTGAACTCCGCTTTCATAACGGCGAGCTTCGTTGCGTCGAGGCGGCGCGCCCGGGCGTAGACCGGTGGTCCGACGGTGGGAATATGGTGTTCCACCCCGTGTTTGACGGCCACCGCTGAAAAGGTGGGCCGCGTGAGTGCCGGGAAACTGGTGAGGAGGTGGGTAAACTCGTCCGCTGCCGGAAGCGTACACACCAACCTCGCCGGGACGGAACCGCTCAGCAAACCGCTTGGTAAGCCGCTCGGTGAGCCGCTCAGCGAACAAGCGAGCGAGCTGAAGGTTTCAGCCTGAACGAGGCATCGACGCTTAACGTCCACCAACAGCCCATGCACACAAAGGAAGTCCGCACCGAGCAGGCCATTGGCACGCTGGCGGTGACGAAAGACCATTGGAAGCGCTGTCCCCCGAAACGCAGCGAGAGGCAACGCTTCCCGAATGTGCGGATGGGAGTTCCGTTGGCGGCGAGCAAGGCAGGGCCCCGGCCCGCGGCTTGCTTGTCGGACGCGGAGGCAGGGAGGACGCTTACCTGCGCTCCAGTGTCGCACAGAAAACAGCGACCAGACGAGGTGTCTGTGATGAACAGGAGGCTGCCGGAATGGCCGACGCTCATGGCCGCAAGTGAGCGCCGGCCCGGTCGTTTCCCGACCCGCCGAAAGAGCACGGCGGGCGGCACGCCCTAGCCTTGCGGCCGAACCTGGCATGATAATAACACCGGGTTTGCCCCGGTGGTGGCTGCTGTGTCGGCCGTGACGGCAGTGGTGGACGGGGTGTAGCAGCGGCCACGAGGGGGCGCGGCGCTGAAGCCTCCGCACCGGGATCCACTACGGCAGCGCCATACGTCGGCCGCGTGTCGCAGGCCGCGAAAAATTTGTCCGCCTCTCTGGCCAGGGCGCGGGGTTCCGTTATGGCCGAACCGGCCAGCGCGAGCCACACCTGCGCAGGTAGCTGGTGGAGGAAAAGCGCTCGGAAAAGGAAATCCTGGCACTGGTCTCCAAGAAGGGACAACATATAATCCATACGAATGGACGGTCATGTGTCGCCGAGGACTGGAAGGTCAAGGAGGGGGTCGGCGCGGTCGGCCTCCGTGAGCCCTAACGTGGCGAGGAGAAGTCGTTTGAGCGCCGCGTACTTGTGGGCGCCCGGCGGGCGCCGAAGGATGGACACGATGCGGGCGGCAGTGCCGGCCCCAGGGCGGCGACAACGTGAAAGTACATGGTGTCGTCCGCCGTGATGCCCTGGAGCTGGAATTGGGCTTCGGCCTGCACAAACCAAACATCGACCTGTGCTTCCCAGAACTCCGGGAGTTTAACGGCGACAGCGTTGGTAGCCATGGCGCGTTCAGGGGTCAGCTATGGCTGAACCAGTCGGGGTCACCAGTGTGGTGCTATGCACACACAACTCGTTTGCCAAGAAGGTAGGCCACAATGCGTTGTACAAACCAGAACACTTTATTCTATGCTCGCACGTAAGCACTGGGCGGGCTCGACTTTTGAGCCCGCATATATGTCTCGAGGCCACGCCTTGCCCTCGGGCGTGGCCGGTCGGCCGAAAGGCGGGGCATGTATTTCAGTTCCACCCTGCGCCTCGTGACGCCTTTGCTCTGGGCGTGGCCCGAGCCGTGCTTCCACGCCCGGTCACTCGCGCCACCCACTGGTGCGCGGAATTATTACCCGCTGGCATTGTGTCCGCCACAATATATTGTTTAGTTGAACTGTCTGAAAGTCCTTATTTATAGATCTGCGTTGTGATTGTGCAGGAAGGGACCCCAAATATCATTTTTAATCATTCCATATTTCTTTTTCCGGACAATCTGCCGAAGATTTTCCTCAGTCACGAACGCATTATCCCCTCAGCTCCCGTAACCATTTCATGAGCAGTGGTGACAAAATATCACGCCATATTTATATACTCGGAACCGATTCTCCTCACAAGGGCCCTGAGGTAATAACTGTCGGCGCGAAAGCGGCTCCGCCCATAATTGAGGAGAGGGCCGGAGGGGTGAAGCGAGGGGAGGATTTTCAGAGGCTGCGTGAGGGAATCTGGCAGCCTGGCGGAGAAAAGGACGTGGAAAAGGTTTGTCATTTGAAGTGATCACAGACTTTGTTCAGGGCTCAATTGATTAATTCTAATACTCGCACAATGCCAGTCTATACTTGTCATGTATGAAGCTGCAAATATTCACCGTTGTATCCCTACACCATGACCGCGTTGTTTCCCTACGCCCCAGCTCGGATGGCGCTGCAGTTAATCGGGCCTGTATCGGGAGAGTCAATAAACGTGTACTACAATCGATCGTAGTCTGTCGAGATACCTTACATGGCGACGAGGATAAACATCTAGACCATGACTTCTTTCGGCCATATCGATGAATTCGACCCTCATGAGGGAGATTTTGACACGTATTCTGAGCGGTTGTCTTTCTACTTCAAGGCGAACGGCATCGCGACCGAAGCCCGGATGAAGGCCGTCTTCCTGTCCGTTTGCGGAGGTGAGACGTTCACACTCGTTAAAAACCTGATTCGGCCTCAGATAATCCAGGAGCTCACGTATGCAGAGCTCAAGGCCGCTTTGAAGGAGCATTGTAATCCATCTCTTTCAGTCATCCTGTGTCGGTTTAATTTTTACATGTGCAGACAGCAGCAAGGTCAGTCGATCGCAGACTTCATTGCACACCTCAAAAAACTATCACATCTGTGTGAGTTGGGGACACGATTGATGACATGCTCCGTGATTTGCTGGTGGTCGGCATGTCCGATGACCGCACTCGTAGACGCCTGCTTGCTGAGAGAAGACTGACGTTCCAAAATGCCAGAGACACCGCCATTTCCATGGAAAGTGCTGAACGCAACGCTACAAGCATCGGTGCCACTCGCTCGTCTGGTACCAGCCCTGCTCTGAATCGGTTGGATCATGATCAGCCAAAACGTTGGAACAAGGCTCCTTGTCAGAAGCCAGTGCAGTCTCAAACCCACAACAAATGTTTTCGGTGCAACGGAAAGCACCCTCCGGAGACGTGTCGGTTCAAAGATGCAACCTGCCATTTCTGTTCGAAAACTTGCCATATTGCTCCAGCTAGCATCACTTGCAAATCGGGTAAAGGGAAGGCTGCTGACAAGAAGATTCATCAGTTTATCGGTTTGGAGGAACCTGAGCTTGACCAGGTGAGCTCTGTTTCCGACAACTCAGAATCGTGTGACCTGTTTCATATTGATTCTCACCATAAGCGGGACCCTCTTCTTGCCACTGTTGTCGTCAACAATCGACCATTGCAAATGGACGTCAACACTGGTGCGGCCGTCTCGCTCATCAGCCATGCTGTTTTCACAAACCTGTGGAGTGATGCTGACCGACCCCATCTGAAACCTACTACCTATGGACTCTCCACCCATACAAGTGAGAAGACTGTTCCCTGCGGTACATGTGACATCACGGTGGGTTACAATAACCGTGAGTTTCACCTACCCCTGATCGTCATTCCTGGAAAGGGCTCTTCCTTACTCGGCAGGAACTAGTTGAGCATAATTCGACTGAAGTGGAAAAGCATTCATCAACTCCGGGCAGCCAACGTTTCTCCTACCGCAGCATACACACTCAAAAATGTGCTGGATACGTACCCGAATGTCTTCAATGATGAGCTTGGAACCTTGAAAGGACATATGGCTAAAGTCAGTGTTGACCGGGATGCCAATCTTATATTTTGCAGAGCTCGCCCAGTCCCTTTCGCCCTGCGGGAGTGGATTGACAAGGAACTGGATCATCTTGAAAATCTGGGCATCATCGAGCAAATCCAGTATGCCGAATGGGCGGCGCCCATCGTTCCGGTCATAAAATCGGACCAGTCCATCCGCATATGTGGAGATTATAAAATGACCGTGAACAAGTGTTCTTCATTGGATAAATATCCAATCCCGAGGATCGAAGACCGCTATGCTCGTCTCACGGGAGGCAAGACTTTTACGAAACTCGATCTCAAATCCGCCTATCTACAGCTCCGCTTGGATGACAATTCGAAACAGTATCTTACCATCAACACACATCGTGGGTTGTACAGGTACGACCGACTCCGTTTTGGAGTGAAATCGGCACCTGGAATTTATCAGCGTGTCATGGACAGTTTGTTTGCCACCGAACGCAACGTCGTTTGTTACCAGGATGATATTCTGGTTACTGGTCATACGGACGCGGAACATCTACAAAACCTGGATAGAGTTCGCAAGAAGATTTCGGACTCCGGCCTACGTTTGCGTCGAGACAAGTGCAAGTTTATGGTGCCATCAGTCACTTACCTGGGTCATACGATTGATGCCAAGGGTCTACAACCGACAGATGAGAAAGTCCGAGCTATCAAGGATGCTCCGGCTCCACGAGACGTGACCGAATTGAAGTCATACCTCGGTTTGCTTCAGTTCTATGGTCGTTACATCCCGAATGTGACCGACGTTTTGGGCCCCCTTTATCGGCTTTTGAGGAAAGGAGTCTCCTGGAGCTGGGGATCCACTGAACAATCAGCATTCCAGACCTCTAAGGATCTGCTCAAATCGGCCAATGTTCTCGTTCATTTTGATCCAGAGAAGGATCTTGTGCTGACATGCAATGCCTGTCGGTATGGAGTGGGGAGTGTAATATCACACGTGATGCCTGATGGTACGGAAAGACCTGTTGCATTTGCACCCTGAACGTTGTCCCGGCAGAGAAGAACTATTCCCAACTTGACAAGGAAGGATTGGGAATCGTTTACGGCATCAGCAAATTTCGCCAGTACCTTCTTGGACATCATTTCATGATTCGCACTGATCACAAGCCGCTGATCAGTCTGTTTGGTCCGACTAAGGTGTCGTCTGACACACTACCGCCCAGGATCATCCGCTGGTCCCTGTTTCTCGCTGCTTATGACTACACCATATGTTATAAGCCCGGTTCGTCTATCACAAATGCAGATGCCATGAGTCGGTTACCCCTTCCAGAATCCGTTGATGATTCGCCTACACCAGGATCCATTATCGCACTGATGGATCATCTGGAAGATTGTGCTGTCGATACCGGCCAGATCCGCACTCATACTCGACGAGACCCCGTTCTGTCCAGAACTGTCCAGGCTGTACAGCTTGGATGGCATTTGCTACCTGAAGGTGACCCAGCTGTTGCGGCTTTTAAAGCACGTAAAAACGAACTCAGCGTGGAAAATGGTTGCCTACTCTGGGGATGTCGTGTCGTGATCCCGGAAAATCTGCATTCCAGGGTCATGGATGAAATCCATGACTGTCACCCCGGATTGTGAAGATGAAGTCACTCGCCAGAAACTATGTGTGGTGGCCGAAGCTTGATGCTCATATCGAACATCATGTTCGACATTGTTACCCCTGCCAGAGCACCCGGAATACACCTGCGAAAGCGCCACTGCATCCCTGGAAATGGCCCAGCGAACCGTGGCATCGCCTACATCTCGATTATGCCGGGCCTATTAACGGCAGCATGATTCTAATAATTACGGACGTGCACACAAAATGGATTGATGCCTATGTGACGCGTGGTACGACATCAGCCATTGTCATCGAAAGACTCAGATGCTGTTTCGCCACTCATGGTCTGCCCAGGATGATCGTGAGTGATAACGGTCCGTGTTTTTCCAGGTCCGAGTTTGCCGAGTTCACACGTCGGAACGGCATCAAACATAAGTTTGTCAGCCCACATCACCAGGCTTCAAATGGCTTGGCCGAACGATCCGTGGGAATCATCAAATCCGGATTGCAGAAACTTCAGGAGGTAACCCTGGAAACAAAGCTTTCTCGTCTCCTGTTCAAATGGTGCAGCTCTGTCTGAGTTATTGATGAAACGACACTTGAGATCGACACTTGACAATCTCAAACCAGACATATCATCAAACGTTTATCAGAGCCAGCTTAATCAAAAGTTGGTGCACGATAAATCGTCCAACAGTCGCTGTATCAACATTGGAGATCCAGTGTTTGCCCGAAATTTTGGTGCAGGTGCGACGTGGCTACCGGGGGACATCATCGAGAAGCCAGGTCCACTGTCCTGTGTGATATCCCTGCAGGACGGCCGCGAAATTCATCAACATCAGGACCACATAACCTACCGTCACTGTGAGTCGATAGAGCCTGCAGCATCGTCACAGTCAGAACAACAGTTCGACCCGCCACTGCCGGAGATCGTCGTGGCCGCTCCAGCCGGCTCGGATGCCCCAAAAACCTCTGGAACGCTACACCCTTCGTGGAGACCAAAGGAATCACCTCTGACTCTGTATCCACTGGTACACCGCCACCCAAAGGGATCACCTCGGACTCTGTATCCACTGGTACACCGCGACGCTCAATGTGTGAGAGAAAAGCACCTGACCGGTTGAATCTTTGAAGATTTTTTTTCACGTTGACACATGTTCTATTTTCACGTTGACACACGTTCTATTTTCAGGTTGACACATGTTCTATTTTCACGTATTTTCATTATTTTCATAATCGTTTGCACACATATTTTCACAGGTTTTGGAAATGTTGCTTTTGAAATGTCAATTCTGGAAATCTAGCACATATTGCTCTTGGTAATTTTGGACTTAAAGGGGAGGATGTCATGTATGAAGCTGCAAATATTCACCGTTGTAGCCCTACACCGTGACCTCGTTGTATCCCTTCGCCCCAGCTCGGATGGCGCTGCAGTCATGATGATGCTGATATGCTGATGGGCTGATGCGCTGATGCTGAAGCGCTGAAGCGTCCTTCTCATCTCTCGTGTTTTCTTCTTCCTCTTTCTTCTATCATTTCTTCCACTCTGCCGGTCCCCTCGCATTATTTACTTCATTATCGTTTGTATTTTGCCGGTCGTTTACCGTCCTCGGTTCGTCTTCGGTATTCAAGTCTTTCTTGCGTCTTCTGAGTCCATCCGCCATTGGACCCTCAGTTCCATCTACGAAGCTCAGAGGCCCTGTCACAGTGTCGGGAGACGCATTTAATTCCCTTATGTGCCGCAAGCACACAGCACTATACCTGTGCAGGAAACCTCCGGCGCTCTGTCAGGAGGAACATCTCATTACGTGACGTGAGTGATGTCACAGCGCCGTGGGGAAGCGCCGCGGCTGTGCGAGGTACAGGTGGGGTGCGAGCCCGGAGGGTCCCAGCTTCGATTAGGACGTGGGAGCCCGAGTCAGCAAGTGTAAGGTGTGCAGGGTTTCCGTCCTTTACCCCATCTATTTCTTCGTTTATCAGCTCATCTTTGGCGCCAATCATTCATCCCATCATTCTTTTCCAATCATCAATCTCTTCCAGATCGGATGCATGATGCCGGTGTCACGAAACAGATCCGCCCCCCGGTGATTCTGTACCGGTACAGATTCGCCCCCCTCGAAATAGATTCACCCCCCTGCCACGAAATAGACTCTCCCCTGTGACAAAATCGCCCCCTCATAATATATATGTACATGTTTCAGCAGATATTCAAACTTTGAAAAAAGTGTAACAATTCTATGGCTCTTGGTGATTGTGGAAGAGTTCTTTCACAATTAATCTACAACTAGAGCAAATGAATATTGGTGTAAACTTGTACAACTAAACAATACTAGACTACCTTATGAATGTTATAACATGTTCAAATATCTTGATGATGCTGGTAGGGTTGCATGGGCGACTCGTATAAAAACTATATTATATCAGTATGGATTTGGCTTTGTATGGTTGTCACAAGAATTTGGAGATGTCAATGTTTGTTGCAACTTTTAGACAAAGACTTATGATAATCGTTTTCGAATGTGGTCAGCATCTGTTGATAACATATCTCAGAGTTTTACTTATAAGGACTATAAGTCATTATTAAATGTTGAATCTCATTTATCTATCACTGTTCCTACTTATTTTAGAAAGCATATTGCTCGTTTCAGATGTAGTAATTTTAAAGTACATGTCACGTAAGTACATTCGATATGAAGCTAGAGTGTCTCAGTATTGCCATACCATACATGATGTCAATAATTCTTCAATCTATTACTATTGTAATATTACTATTACATGATTATCTATCAATAATTACTATATCAACTGTTCAAGTATGTCTTAAAAAGATTGAGAAAATTTGTAAGTCCACACTCAATCAATTCGCCAAACAATATTAGTAGTACTTTTATCACGTCCCCTCTTGTAAACCAATATTTCCATATGTATATTTATATATCCGCAAACGAGAATGGGGGGCGATTTTATTCTGATGGGGGCGAGAAACGTATCCGCCGGGGGGGGGGGGGGAGAGTTTTTATACGGGGGCGGATTTATTTTGTGACACCGGCATATGTGCTGTAAAGTGTTAAGTCATTGCAGATAAGGATCCGCGGGCAGGAATGTTCACGTAGGGGATACGGGGAATGTATGACTGAATGAGTGATGTAATTATTTTACATGTATGCAATTTCATTGTCTCAAATACCTGTAAATACCCCACCTAGTTTGGAGCATGTTGAGCCATATGTCTCTATGGACGGTCAACAACTGAAGAACACCGATGCTTACACCTATATAGGGAGTGTTTTGTGTGATGATGGTAAATTGGATTGGAAAATCTCTAGTCGTATAGCAAAGGCTAGTGCCGCTAGTACATCCTTTGGCCCTCTCTACTGCAGAGTCTGGAACGGTCACGATATTAAAATGATTACTAAAATCGCATTATATAGAGCTGTGGTTCTGAGTACATTGATGTATGGTAATGAGTGCTGTACAACCTAGAGTCACCACATCTGTCAGCTGGAAGCCCTACATCAACGATGTTTGTGGAAAATCATCAATGATGTCTGCGGAGGCAGGGGAGGGGAGGTAGAAGGTGGGAGGAGAAACCCAGCGTTGCCAGTACCTTTGCTAGCGTAAAATATAACTTCAAGTCCTCAATTTTCTCTATCCCTACCCCCCAGAAACCTCAAGTCCTCACACTCCCAACCCCAAGGCAACAATCCTCTCCCTACTCCAAGCCTTCAAACCCCAATTTTCACATGTCACAGTTGCCTGTCCAACTCGTAATCCCTGAAGATATGCCGAAAACATGTGTTCTTGAACAGGTCATGGTGACCTGTACAATACACAATCCCACGAGATATGTGGAAAATAAATGTCACAGTAAACTAACTGAAATCAATTACCTCTTTCCTGAAGCATATACACTACAGAACCAAAAGGATGCGGACACACCTAATTAGTGGATTCAGCTGTTTCAGCAACACCCATTGCTGACAGGAATATATATACTTGACAAAAAATGAAACGCAAGTTTTTATGTCAAAGTATAGCGAATGAAATTTACAAAATCACATGAACATTAAATTACAACAGATTAGTACGGTGTATGACCTCCCTCTGCTGTGATGCACGCTTGGATGCGCCGGTGCATGGACTGAATCGGCCTCCTCAAAGTCACCTGGGGGAGGACGCACCACTATTCCATTAAAGCAGCGGCAAGTTATTGAGCTGTTCTAGCCACCACAGGACGTAACCGGATGCGGCGATCGAGTTCATCCCACACATGCTCGATGGGGTTAAGCTCTGGACTGAACGCAGGCCATGGCAGGAGCTCAATATAGTGGTCATCAAGATACTGGGTGATCACCCTTGCTGCATGAGGTCATGCATTGTCCTGTTGAAACAAGGCTATGTTCAGATGTTCATCCAGAAATGGCCTCACTACAGGCTCCAAAATTTCATCCCGGTATCTCTGGACATTGAGGTTACCATAGATGACTATCAGTTCAGTACGTGCATTTGCTGTAATGCCGGCTCATATCATAATGCCGGGTCCCTCCCCACCTGTCCAGCTCCATGACATTACAGTCAAAAAGTCGCTCACCACGACGACGGTAAACTCTCGTACCTGTCTGTCACTATTGCTTACGCGAAATCGTGACTCATCCGAGAACACCTGGTTCCACATTCTCTGCGTCAAGTCACGGTGTTGGCGGGCCCATACCAACCTACGACGACGACGATCGGCCGTCAGTGGGAGACCTCTGTAAGAGCGTCTGCTCCTGAGTCCTACATAACGAAGCCGATTTCTGACAGTCTGAGCAAAAATCCTGTTGTTCATATGCCCAGGCGTCTCCCTTGCGGTGGTTTCTGCGTTGCGATGTCGATCACGGAGGTGCTGCAGAACGATGTAACGATCCTGAATGGGCGTCGTCACTCGCGGTCTACCACTTCTCCGATGATTTGCCACACTTCCAGAGTCTCTTAAACGACGTCTGAGCCGGCTTATGGTTGATTCGTGCACTTGCAGATGTGCGTCCACATCCATAGCTGAGATGCCCGCATCAAGCATTCCAATTGCGTGGGCCCGGTCATACTGACTTAGTCTTGGCATTGTCGTCTGCTGAGTGAATTCGGTTCAAGCCTCCATGGACCATAGACTACCACAGGAACATCAACATTCTTATGCAATTTAGCCTTGGAAGCCACAACCTGTTTCTCTCGTTGAGAGAGAGGAAGACAAATGATGAATTGCGAAAGATGATGGGAATAGAGCCTGTGATTGATGCTGTGAAGAGAAACAGGTTGAGTTGGTTTGGTCATGTGTTGAGGAAGGATGAAAGTGACTGGTTGAGAAGAGTGATGGAAGTTAATGTAGAAGGAAGTAGAGGACGGGGAAGACCGAGAAAGACTTGGCTAAAGATGGTCGAAGAAGAAATGCGGGCAAGGGGGTTAACAAGGAGAGATGCAGAAAATAGGGCAAGATGGAGAAGATTGTCATGGGGACCGCAAGGCTAACCCCCGCTCTAGCAGGGAAAATGGCCTTAAAATGCATGTTGTTGTTGTTGTTGTTGTTTATACAAGTTTACAGGAGGTAAGTTTATACAGGAGGTAACCTACTTCCTCTGACAAAACCTGTATAAACTGAACCTGCAATCTCAGCTATTTTTGTCATCAGTTTAATGCAAAAAGAAAACAATATTGCAGTTGTACAAAAAATTTATTGACACATTTGAAAAAAATCCTCAGAAAATATTTTTTTAAGTGCAAGAAGCACAAATGTATGCACAGACAAAATAAAATTATTCTGCACAAACAAAAGAATAAACCATTTTTGATTTGATTTTGATTTGATGTAGGTTTAAAAGGTCCTATATGTGACACCGTAAACTTTCATAAGCACTTGCAAACACCCTTTACTGACCAATAACATGAGTGAACAATGTAGGGTTCTTCAATTAAACCATATTTTACCTTACAGGGTCTGCCGGGTCTCCAAAATGACAACAAATCAAAAGTGCTGCAGAAAAAGTGAGTTATGTATAATAATTGAAATGGACCAAACAAAGCACGTGAAGCAAAAGGTTAAACAGTCGTTTAATATCGCCACATTTTATATCAGTGTGGTGAAAAATGTTCCAGTGGTTATAGTAAACTTTCACAGGCTAACACACTTCTAATACTGCAACAAACTTTGTGAGGACAGTGGGTGATGTGTGGACTGTTAATTGTAGAACATTTAACAAATAGTTGAATGCTGAAATTTAGTGCAATGACATGCAACTCTGGGAAAGATGTATAGGAAGTGACATCATTGCTTATCGGAGTATTCTGGGTAAAACAAATATGGCGACCAACAGTCACGTGCTGTGAAACAAAGGAGCGTTCTTGTGAAACCAGCTGAAATTCACCAACTGAACACACTACTGAACATGAAACCATCTGAAATTCACAGCAAAATGTCTGCACAAGTTGGTGATGCAGGTTTAGTGTTAATGGCGCGGTGAGTTTGGTAAGCGATGTTGAGCATTTTCAAGTTTAACCAACTGCTGACACTCATGGAAGGATTACGTTTGTGGAACAGATAGTGTCCAGAGAACTGTTGGATTACTGAATGTTCAATTACAGAAGAATCATATTTTGTTGTTGGAAGTGAAGAAAAAGTCGCTCACTCATGCTCATTTCAACATTTAGGGCCAAATTTGTGAAAGGTGCTTCGTGAGTGTCTTGCTAACATATACGCCTAAGCCTGAAATTGTGAAAAACATTGTTTTACACACAGCTAATCACCCGTCTAAACAGCTATTTACGAAGGGAAATAAATAGCCAATTCGTTGTGCACACCTAAACAGCTGATTAGCCTGTGACACACCACACATATCTCCAACATCTATTTGAACTGATGCACTTGCATATAATTGCAGTGCCATGGACAGTTGTTGGAGAGGATACAGCACATTGCTTCTCATTGTAGATTGATCTCGGACACATAGCACTATATTCAGTAGACAAGAAAATGATTCCTTTACGAGTCTAACTCCTGACAAATTTGATATTGTCATACTGAGGATTGCATCTATCCTCAAAGATTATCAATACACGTGGCGATCTGCACTATTCCTGTCCTCCTCTGCTTCCTCTTCAGCTAATTCAAGAACTCCTAATGTTTCCAAGTTCACCTTCCCATGTAAACTACCAATGATAAGCCATGCAATGCTTCAAAGCCTTAAGGCTCAAACACACTCTTAAACATGTCCTCGCCGACATGTAAAAGAGTTTCTTTGTTATTTAAACGCTTGTGATTAGGTTGTGATCCACATTGGAGAATCCCACGTTTTGATCCCACGATTGGTGATTAACTTTGACCTTGCGATCATGGCTCGACTAGCGATCCTGCACGTGTCTAACTTATAAACGCCTTTCGTAAATTCGGCCGTTAATGTTATATGTGGGTATCAAAGGATCTCAACTCTACCAGACATAAAACGAACTTGGGCACTCAAGCAGAGATGGGTTTGTTAGCTCTAAATCAATGTTCCTACAGTCCAGACCTATCTCCTTGTGATTGTCTCTTCTTTGGACAATGCCAAAAACAAGTTTAGAAATGATGAAGACATCAAAGCATTTGTCCTGAAATGGCAACATACCAATCAAAAACATTTCTAGTAGGATAGCATCAACACACTCCGACATCAATGAGACAACTGAATTGTGTGTCCCCCAAATACCTTGAGAAAGATGACATGTCATCACCCTCCCTGAACTTTATAATTTTGAAGAAAAAGTTAACTTCAACCTTGAAATCCCTCATTTATATAATAAATACAGTTCATTTATATTGTGGAAGAAATCCATTAGTCCATTTTTGGATGATGAATAATAATAAACCAGCAGTGCGACACATTAGGCATTTCAATAATGCAAGTTAAAAAAAAAAAATCTGGCTAATTATGGCAGTAATTACACAACCCGTCAGGGACTAAAAGAGGACAGAAGATGATGTTAAGGCTTTTGGATAGACTGTGGAAGTGTCAGTTGTTGCTGTGCGTGTCCTTTTTTTCTCCATGATTCATGATCCGTGAACCTGAACGAATGCGGTGATAATAGGAATAGGAAGTAGAACTGCCATCAACAATGCCCTCAATCCAAGATTTTGCACCGTACACTTTGGCGTAAACTCCTGGATAGTTTTCCTTCCCACACCCTCTCCCCCAAGAGACGATGCCCTGAAGCTGCCCTTCGCATACGAGTGGGCCACCAGAATCACCCTGGGTACAAAGGATACAAGGATAGGGATGTGAGGAAGACAGCACAGTGAGAGGAAAGAAGATGGCAACTATTTAGCAGAAGGTGGAAGACTATTGAGGAGATAAGATGTGGGTAAGGGCATCAGCAACGAGACAGTTTTAAATTCATTGATTGAATAACAACGTTCAGTAAACAAGAGAAGATGAGGTGTCATGCAAGTTTTTTTTATATTTAAGGACAGAGAGTGCAACATACAACATTGCATATGGATTTCACTGAAGTCACAGAGAAGACATGGCTTCTGCAGCAATTCATAGACATTAGATACATTGAATACAAAGGTAGCTAACTGAATTCATGCGTTCCGAGACAACAATATAGGTATGCTGTGAGTGCAGGTACCTTGCAAGAGTCCTTCTTTCCATCCAAGTACCCAGCACACAACATGTTGAAGGAAAATGCTTTTGACCCATAAGCGTTCATGCATTTTCGTTCCTCCAACACAGGCATATTGAGACACTGCAGCTTATCTGGGAAACCATCTGTTCATGGGAGGAAGGTGGATGAAATAGAGAGAGAGAAAAAAAAGTTGGTGCAGTCAAAAGCAAAGAATGAACTTTAAGTGAACTCCAACTAGCAAGGTCTAGATCTCTGGTTTATTCAAGGCCAGAGCTGTAGAGGAATTAAACATTTAGAGGAGTGTACATGGCACATCCTGCTTTGATTGGCAGCCACACACGGTTATGTAATATCTCCCTTTTTAATGATGCATGAGAAAATAAAACTATTTGAAATTGACATTCAGCAAAAAATTACTTCATCATAGATTTAAACATGCGTTGGTAAATCCATGAGTTGCATTGCTCAAGGGTTGCATTGTTAATCCATGAGTTGCATTGTTGATCCATGAGTTGCATTGCTCAAGGGTTGCATTGTTAATCCATGAGTTGCATTGCTCAAGGGTTGCATTGTTAATCCATGAGTTGCATTGCTCAAGGGTTGCATTGTTAATCCATGAGTTGCATTGTTAATCCATGAGTTGCATTGCTCAAGGGTTGCATTGTTAATCCATGAGTTGCATTGCTCAAGGGTTGCATTGTTAATCCATGAGTTGCATTGCTCAAGGGTTGCATTGTTAATCCATGAGTTGCATTGTTGATCCATGAGTTGCATTGCTCAAGGGTTGCATTGTTAATCCATGAGTTGCATTGCTCAAAGGTTGCATTGTTAATCCATGAGTTGCATTGCTCAAGGGTTGCATTGTTAATCCATGAGTTGCATTGCTCAAGGGTTGCATTGTTAATCCATGAGTTGCATTGTTGATCACATAGCCAGAAAGCTCATGGGATCATGTTTTAACTACTACCCACATGTACAAAACTTTAAAATACAGAGGCAAACACTACAATCTGTGTTTGCCTACTGCTGTTAGTTTGAAGCCTAAAAGTTTGTGTTTCAATTACCCTTTATCAGCGAAGTAATTACCTTGTGCACACGAACCTAAAAGTGACCTTAAGCAATTGGTCCACTTTGTCAGTGTGTCTGTTAGCTTCATCGCGGGAGATTCCAATGATTCTGAAAGTTTTGGTTTCAACAGCGTGAAGCCGTGCTAGGTGTGAGGCAGGAGCACCGGCCCAGAGGGGGGAACAGTATTCCATTGAGCTGCGGATGAAAGCCTTGTATGTGGTGAGGAGCTCAGGTGTGCCAAGGAAGGACTTCGCACGATGGAGGATGCCCAGTCGGCGACTGGCTTTAGAGGCCAGCTTGGAAATGTGGTTTTCCCATGTGGCAGATAGTGAGACCCAAAAGCTTGAGTGACAGAACTTCTTGGAGAGGATTGTTGAGAAAGTGGATGGGAGGGTTGTCCAGTCTGTCTTTTCGGAGAGACGCAGTGAGAGTGTGAGATTTGTCAGGATTGAAAGACATGTTCCACTTGTTTGACCAGTCTGTGATTTTGTCCAGGTCTGCAGAGACTGGGGAGGCTGCAGACTGCCGATCTGAGGGATTAGGAATGGATGTGCTGCATCCTTGCATAATGCTCAGCATATAAAACGGATAGAGCACCGACAAACAACCATAGCTTGGCAACCATTGTGCTTGCTTTAAGGATGAATGGCCTCTTCCTCTGAGGTTTCTTGTAAGCGGAGTCATTTACCATACATCTTATTAACATCCTTTATTAAGTTATATATTTATTCGTAGTCAGTAAATTGTTCAGTCATCATAAGTTTGTCATCCTTTGGACATAATAATGACACCCAGAAATATGTTAATTGCCATTTTAGCATTTGAACCAGTCCCTTTAATCTCTCCGGTAACATCATCATATTTCTTACCATCGGCACGACCCCATCCAGAGATAGTGCAGGGTTGGTTGGGGTATGTTGGGTGACCAGGAAGTGCGATTGGTTGAACATATCGAGAAAGGCATGCAGGTTTTGCCAGACGAAGCAAAGCGAGGTCATGGTCCCGAGTTTCTGGGTCATACATTGGATGTTCAATACGTCGATCCACAAGCACCTTCTGCTCGGTAACCTCAGATGAGTACGTGTGGTACTTGCCAAGCAGTAAGGTGACTGATCGCCATGGAGGGACGCTGGGAAAAAGAGGTGGTCAGGGGAAGGAAATGGGTCAGTGGTATTCACCCTTACACTGACCTCCATTTTTTAAACTGAATACTATGTAGGAGACAAATATGTGAAATGGAGAGACAGCTATTCAACATTTATTTTGGTTCAGTTTCACTTGAGACATTCACTTTCTCTTCAAGCACATCAATCCTGGCATGACGTGACTGCTTCGTCAAATTTCAACTTTTTGACTGCAATAATTTGGGAAGTAAAATGAGCAGGTCTTGAGTTTTCACTAATGTCACTAATGACATTAGTCACACTTGATGATGCTTCTTGCCATTAAACGAAGTAATCTGGGCATCATTAGTAATCTCTTCTTTCAAACAACAAACAACCACCTTTAGAGTCCATTTTTCCCCGCAGAGCGGGGGTTGGCCTTTTTTTAGGGCACGGTGGTCCCATTTTTGAAGCAATGTTTTACGACCGGATGCCCTTCCTGCCGCCAACCTGTTAGTCGCCTTTTGCGACACACAGGGAATTACCAGTGAACTGGTACTCAATTTGCCGACCTCGGAAGGATGACGGGCTGAGTCAACCCCCCTGGCGTTAATTCAGCGATCGACCGGGATTCAAATTCAGGATCCTATGATCCCAAGCCGGCACCCTAACCGCTAAACCAACACCAGGCTCTTCTTTCAAACAACGCAGTGTCTTATTATGGAATATGGTAGCACTCCATATGTATGGATGGCACGGGGAAAAAAATGGCCACCCCATCAATTATGTACAAATTGATATGCTGAAAAGCTACTATACATTGAAGTATAAGCTTTTGAAAGCCATAGCTTTTATTCTGTAACGTTTTTATAACCAACTAGAACGAGGCCTCGTGCTTTAATTCTGAACAAAAACTGAATTCAACCATCGTTAACTAAACATGCTACTATTATGGACCATATACCCATATCATCCATGCACCCTATTATGTCACATTAGCCTTGTGTTGGCTTAGCGGTTAGGGTGCCGGCTTGGGATCCTAGGATCCTGGGTTCGAATCCCGGTCGATCGCTGAATTAACGCCCGGGGGGTTGACTCAGCCTGTCATCCTTCCGAGGTCGGCAAATTGAGTACCAGCTTGCTGGGATGAATGATCACGGTGTGTACCCCAGTTTAGAATAGGTGCACCGTATCACTGCGCATCATAAGAGGCGACCAAGGGTTGGCGTCAGGAAGGGCATCCGGCCATAAAAACATTGCCTCAAACAGGGCACCATGATTGTCATGGGGCCCGCACGGCTAACCCCCGCTCTAGCGGGGAAAATGGCCTTAAAACGATCATTCATTCATTTCATTCACCCTATTATGTCACATAGGTTCTTGGCATGTGTTATGCACATCATAATGTTAATTCTTCCCCAGCATTGGGTCTTCCCTAACATCGGGTCATAGATCAGATACATGAAGTTTCAGATTTTTCAGACAAACATTTCAATTCAACCAATTATGGCTGGAATACCACTTCACCGATGATGTCATTGTTATCACCTTATATACCCCATGGGGAGTTGATGATATATGCCAAGTTTCAATTTGTTATGTTGAGCAGTATCAGAGAAAATTATGTCCAAATGTTTTCCTTTAATCCAATATGGCTGCCATACCATGCGACATATAACATCATAAATTCAATTCAATTCACTCGCATCGGGTAATAGATGAGATATATGAAGTTTCAGATTTTTGGACAAGGATTTCTATTCAACCAATGATGGCTGGAATACCACTTCAACGATGATGTCATTGTTATCACTATATATACCCTGTGGGGAGTTGATGACATATGCCAAGATTCATTTTTTTCCCCTGAGTGGTTTCAGAAAAAAATGCTGTCCAAAGTTTCCCTTTAATCCTATATGGCTGCCATACCAAGTTTGCAATAAAATATTCTCCATGGGGAGTCCCTCCTATGTTTGAAGTTTTGGATCGATCGGACGAGTGGTTGCGGAGAAAACCATTTTTAAAGTGAAAATGTATAGGTGTGGACACACATACAGACACACATACAGACACACACGCATACAGACACACATACAGACACACACGCATACAGACACACATACAGACACACATACAGACACACATACAGACACACACACACACACACACACACACACACACACACACGCACACACACACACACACACACACACACACACACACACACACACACAGGCAGTCAGGAGCATTGTAATAGTCTCGCATCCACCTTGGGATATGTACCAGCAAGAATGAAAAAAATGCCGGAATATTTCGCTAAAGTACCAAATCAAGAGATCCCAAACTCGCCGAATTGTTCATCCACCAAATTCTTGATAAATGTCATCCAGCCGAGCACAACAATGGTTGAAGTAATTAAAATGATTCCAACCAAAGGAAGCGACCTTTACTCTTGGCAATTGTAGCAGTACCATAACAAAAAAAAAATGTTTTAATCAGATTTTAAAAACAATTCACCCACAATACACCACAACCTGTTCAACACAATTTACGCATGCGCAGAGTGAGAAACTCTCCCATAAAACGTCTCTTGTGCCGAAAAGTCCCTGTCTTGTATTGAAAGGCCACGTGAAATGTAAGATATAAGGCATCTATTTATTACATGTACACACAGGGTAAAAAAAAAAAAATTATAAATGCCAACATTGAGGAAAAGAGAGATTATAGGAATGGAGGTATCTGGTTGTGTGCGCATAGGTAGGGAGTACATTGAGGAAATTAAAATGGAGGAAAAGAAGAGAATGTAGGAGAAGGAAATGAGGTGAGCAGTGAGCAGAGTTTAGGAGAAAAGGGAAGGACGATTGGGAGGATGTAGGAGTATGGGGATAGAATAGAAGGGAAGGCGCAGAGAAAGAGAAAGGAGTTCTTTCCGGGAAGTCCTTGGTGTCCTTGCGTTTTATACCTATCCTGCCTCCCCCCAGGCCCTCCCCCTCCCACACATCTCCCGATGTCCCTGCTCTCAAATGTTGTTTGTGTGCTTCCTCCCCTTCTCTCCCCATCTTGTCGACCGCTCCCCTTTTTATATACATTGTTTGCTTGTTTGTTTGATTTGTTTGTTTGATAAATGTTAGCTCTTTCACGAGCCTCGACTCTGTATACAAAAAAATAAAAAATAAAAGGAGAGTTTGTTAAGAAATAATCTGCCATGTTGGCATATGAAACTAGAACGGCACTCGGTGGAGCGCATACCTCCACCTGGCTGAACAGTTTACGTTTTGTATCCCACTGATAGGTCAGATCTGGATTCCGACCTGAGCCAAAATCGAATCGGCTTTTCTTGTCGTTAACCAACTCGTTCACGTAGTATTTGTAATAATTCGTCCACAACTTTTTGAAATATCATGCTACATATAGTTTTTGGCGCCATCTGTCAATGGTCATGAATCACTTAAAAATAATTTAAATTCTCGTATCCGGATCCAGATTCGAATCTTCACCAAAATCAAATCGATTTGTCATCGTCACACACACAACCCGCCCAAAATGTTTCGTTCAAATCCGTCCATAACCTTTTGGGATATCCTGTTTACAAACAAACAGACAGGGGTGAAAACAACCTCCATCCACTTTCGGTGGCGGACGTAATAAATAGACGACTCCAAAAGTGAAGGACAACAAGGCAGCAGAATGTCTGAGTTAAGACGGAAGGGACGGGAATATCGGACGGGACATTAAGGGATCTAGGGAAGGGACTTGTATGAGATAGAGGGGTGGGAGCCTGGTGGTTCACCATTTTTACATCAAAAACAGTTTTGTTTTCTTTTTCTTTGTTTTTTCTTCCTTATTTGGTTGTTTTTTGGGGGATTCCATCCCTACATGTTTTTTTATTTAAGAAAATGTTTCTTTCGGACTCGTAATGTATGAGTTCCCTTCCAAGAAACTTCCACATCGGCAGCGATTCCATCAAAGGCCATGGTTGCCAACCTATGTTTGTTTCATCTGCTCTTTGTGCTTTTCAATGCCGAGCACCAAGCGAGGAAGCACCACGAACCATTGTTTAAGTCTTCGGTCGGACTCGGCCGGGGTTCGAACCACCAACCTCCGAGACTCTGAGCAGATGCTCGAACCATTAAATCACGAAGTCGGATTATTTAAGACACTCAAAACATCACGCCACCACGTCTTGGATTTGTTCACTGCAGCACAATTAAAAACCAGTCTGTTGTCTTTTCCATCCCTCTTCACCTGCTTCGTTTAATCCGGATTAGTGTTCCTCTCCTCAAGTTAATGTACACCTCACATTTTGCACCCGCTCACCTCACTTGCACAATCTCTCTCTCCCTTTCTCCCTCTCTCTCTCCCCCTCTCTTTCCCTCCTCTTACTCCTTCTCCTTCTCTCTCTTCTTCCCCTTTCTCTGTCCTCTCTCTTTCTCTCTCCTTCCCCCTCTCTCTTCCTCTCTCTTCCTCTCCTCCCTCTCTCTCTCTCTCTCTCTCTCTCTCTCTTTCCCCTCTCTATCCCTCTCTATCTCTCCCTTTACTCCTCTCTGTCTCTCCCTCTACCCCCCTCTCTCCCCTTTCTCTTCCTCTATTTCTCCCCCCCTCCCCCCCCCTCTCTCTCTCTCTCTCTTTCTCTTTCCCCTCTCTCTCCCTCTCCTCCTCTCTATCTCTCCCTTTACTCCTCTCTGTCTGTCCCTCTACCCCCCTCTCTCCCCTTTCTCTCCCTCTCTCTTCCTCTATTTCTCCTCCCCCCCCCCCCCTCTCTCTCTCTCTCTTTCCCTCCTCTCTCTTCCTATCCTCTCTCAACCTCCCTCTCTCTCTCTCCCTTTCTTCCCCCCCCCCCTCTATCTCTCTTTCCCCCTCTCTCTCTCTCCCTTTCTTCCCCCCCCCCCTCTATCTCTCTTTCCCCCTCTATCTCTCTTTCCCCCTCTCTCTCTCTCTCCCTTTCCCCCTCTCTCTCTCTCCCTTTCTCCCCCCCCTATCTATCTTTCCCCCTCTATCTCTCTCACTTTCTTCCCCCCCCCCCCTCTATCTCTCTTTCCCCCTCTCTCTCTCTCCCTTTCTTCCCCACCCCCTCTATCTCTCTCTCCCTTTCTCCCCCCCCCCCTCTATCTATCTTCCCCCCTCTCTCTCTCCCCCTTTCTCCCCCCCCCCCTCTATCTCTCTTTCCCCCTCTCTCTCTCTCTTTCCCCCTCTCTCTCTCTCTCCCTTTCTCCCCCCCCCCCTCTATCTCTCTCTCCCTTTCTCCCCCCCCCCTCTATCTATCTTTCCCCCTCTCTCTCTCTCCCTTTCTCCCCCCCCCCTCTATCTCTCTTTCCCCCTCTCTCTCTCTCTCTCCCTTTCTTTCCCCCCCCCCCCCCTCTATCTCTCTTTCCCCCTCTATCTCTCTTTCCCCCTCTCTCTCTCTCTCTCTCCCTTTCCCCCTCTCTCTCTCTCTCCCTTTCTCCCCCCCCCCTCTATCTATCTTTACCGCTCTATCTCTCTCACTTTCTCCCCCCCCCCTCTATCTCTCTTTCCCCCTCTCTCTCTCTCCCTTTCTCCCCCCCCCCCCTCTATCTCTCTCTCCCTTTCTCCCCCCCCCCCCCTCTATCTATCTTTCCCCCTCTCTCTCTCTCCCTTTCTTCCCCCCCCCCTCTATCTCTCTTTCCCCCTCTCTCTCTCTCTTTCCCCCTCTATCTCTCTTTCCCCCCCTCTCTCTCTCTCCCTTTCCCCCTCTCTCTCTCTCTTTCCCCCTCTATCTATCTTTCCCCCTCTATCTCTCTCACTTTCTTCCCCCCCCCCTCTATCTCTCTTTCCCCCTCTCTCTCTCTCCCTTTCCCCCTCTTTCTCTCTCTCCCTTTCTCCCCCCCCCCCCTCTATCTATCTTTCCCCCTCTCTCTCTCTCCCTTTCTTCCCCCCCCCCCCTCTATCTCTCTTTCCCCCTCTCTCTCTCTCTTTCCCCCTCTCTCTCTCTCTCTTTCCCCCTCTCTCTCTCTCCCTTTACACCTCTCTGACTCTCCCTCTTCCCCCTCTCTCCCCTTTCTCTCCTTCTCTCTCTCGTCCTCTCTATTTTCCATAACGTATGGAAAACATTCTTTGATTCTGCATGTTTAGCATCTCACTCCAGGGTTTGAAGCCAATAGTCGACCAATAAATGATGCCATACCCTTTGCCTAATTGTAGAACGTTCTACTTCTTGTAGGTGATATTTGAGGCCTGTGTTGAGCTTTGTATCGATACGTATGTTAAAACATGGACGTACATTATATATAGTAGCAATATGGTAAGCACCTATGAGGCAAATGCAGCAAAGACTTTCTCTTTTTTTTCTTCTTTTTTTTAATGTTGAAGGCTCCAGTCACGGACTATATAGTCCTCATTGAGGCCAAGCGTTAAATAAACGAGCTGCATTGATAAAAAGGTAAAGAAAGAGAGAATAGACCAAGTTTTTGAGGAAACAAAAAAATCTGCTCCTTTAAAAGGTAACGCAAAGGAATAAATACCTACGTAGACAATGTGCAATGACGATGAAATACCTTTGTAGACAGTGTGCAGCCGTAAGAGCCCATCTCTGACTGATGAGGACCGCACCACACTTGTGTACCCCATTTTGGTTTATCATTGATGCCTGCCATGGCTGAGAATGAGGGACGCATGGCTTCCCACCAATCACCTTGTAAACTCTCGCTGCTGTGTGTCCACCTGTAAGAGGTGTTTAGAGGAAGAAAAAAAATAAAAAATGAAAGATCAAGTTCCATAGATCCCAGGATTATGCACAAGTTTGACGGACATGTTTCATATTTCTGAAAGGTTTTCATCAATGTCCAAATAAACTATAAAATAAAGAATCGGGTCTAATTGGGAAACGATTATATGGAGAATGCACTTCCGACAAATGAATTTTCGGTGTCGACAAATGCTGAGGTCCGATGTTACAAATCAGACTACGGACCCGTTAAATATCATTAGGGAATGATCGCCCCAGTTGAAGAACATTCATTAGAGTTTAATTTAAACTTCATCAATTCATCAGATATGGGAATAAGAAGAACCCATACCAGCAAACCAGCCAATCTCACCTATCTGGATATACAGCAGAATCATCAGCAATGAAGGCACATTTTGGAGTTTCATTCTGCTCGAATAGACGAGGTGTCACAGAGCTTCTTCTTCCTTGTTCTTGTTGCTGATGCAGAATATCTGCTCCTGCAGAATCTGGCCAGCATGTTCTCTGTGCTGCCTTTATAAACCTTCACATGACGTGAGGTGAGAGGGGTGGGGGCAGTCGGATGAGTGACGGGAGGAATCGGGTGGGAGGGGACGAAGAAAAAGTTCTAGTTTTCATCAGTCCAATGAAACATGATATTCTTTCGAGACATTGGAGACCTAAACTCCCGGAAATAACTAATTATGCCCCTCGCCACCCCTCCCCAACCGATTCCGCTCCTGTCTCCCTTTCCCGATCCCAGAATTGCCATTTACGATCTATCAAGCTATAATTTTATGCACACATCAATGGCTTGTGAATCAACTCAGCTGAATAATGTCGTGGCATGCAGATATGTATACATGATACAGTCATCACAAACATTCATTCATTTAATTACTTGTGGCATGCGAGCATTACTTTGGAAAAATCTATTATTGTGGAATTCTTTTTTTCTGTACCCGTGACCTGACCGTAGGTACCACACCAGACCAACACGTATGCAAAATCAGGTGGAGACCAACCCAGCCCTATTTTTAAAATGATTTATGATTATCAAACGTACGCACATCACAGAGAATGGCCTTATTTAATACTAACTGGGGTTCCTGGCATCGCCCGTTGCTCGTCTAATCCTGTTGACATTTTGGAGAAGTCAAATTTTTATGTTTTTTGTTCCATTTTTTTTTTGTGGGGCCTAAAACATTTCCCTACGCCCACTAAGCAATGGGGTCGAATCTTACTATAATTCACCACATGTCCGTCTGTCCGTTCGAAGGTACCACAAAAACGGCCAAACCGATCGCAACGATATTTTGGGTGGGTGTTCCTGGGACCCCTTGCAGTAAAATAGGCTATATTGTTTTTCCAATTTTTTCCCCAATTTTCCAGTTTTTCCAAACACGATGGAATAATATTTACCGATATGAACAGTGATGTGGCTTTTATTGAAATTCTACAAATACTGTTTAGATTTTGATGAGAATTACGAACCTGCCGCGAATGTGGAAGTGGACAGATTACGGCAATGCGCGGGTTTGATAATATCCAAATACAACCGTCATTCAATCGTAATGTTTAATCGTTAAACGTTAATCATGTTAATCGTTTTGTTAAAGTATCAAAGGATGATTGGAATTGAGTGAATACAATTACGATTTTGAATTCGTAATTGTATTCACCCACCCGTACGGAACTTCACATCAGGATTTAAATATTTGTTTATGTCACGAATGTTGTTAAAAGTTTATTATATTAATGTGTATTTGTGATTGGAGTTATGCTGTTTGGAATGAAAAAGAGATATCGAGTTCAAGTGAATGATGAAATGCAGTGACGGTTTTACGTTCTAAACATGAAATTCGCAGATCGTCATATGCAGATTCGCCATTGACTGGGAATGGAACACACGTACCCGTTTGTTTGTGAACGGGTACGTTTTTCATGGAAGTCTTTCACGAACTTGCTGTCCATGTCTGACGTGCGACTGAAGGTGCTACAGGAATGTGGAATTAATTGGTTTCATGCTTTAGCATTCGCCGTTTCTGCATTGTCTGTTTGCTCATGGCCTCCCACCCGTGCATAGCACGGGTATCTCACTAGTATCATTTAATACACAAGTAATAGGCGTCCACAACCTTTCTTGACAATGTTGTGGAATGTCGGCCGAGGTACTCGCTTTTCCCCCTCGCCCTCACTTTTTCACATATATTCGCCTTTAAATTTTATCTGCAAACGCTTGAGCAATTGACAAACATAACTTTCAAGACAGGAATGCCTACCCTTGGATAATGTTTTATAACAAAGTTACATGATGAATGCCTGGAAAATGTGGACGACGTTCCAAAAAGTCTGTTTTCTGTAGACATGGGTTGCAATGTGGTTCACATATCAGGAATACAATTTTCATCATCTATCAGACCTTAATAATGAATAAAAGGGGCCACAGGTGAACTCTCAGTTGTGGGAGAGAAATAGAGCAGGTACGAGAGGGAAGACAAGACAAGACAAGACAAGACGGAGCAACACGTAATCTATCAAAAAAGATACAACCAACCATCGTTGATCACGTAATCAACCCTTGGACTGACCATGAGAGATGCTGATCAACAGATGCAACCCAATCTCATGAGGTACACAACCATACACAAGAAATTTAGACGCAGGAGGAGGCCATTCGGCCCATCATGCCTGTGCCACATCAACACCTGACCAATTTATATTAAAAATAGGTAAAATGTCATAAAAATAAACTGTAGTTATTTTTTGGAGTTCTTCTGAAGATTTTTGTTTTGTTTTTCTTTCCGGGGGTTGGAGGAGGGGAGTGGGTAAGGCTGTTCTTCGGTGAGAAGCACACATCAACCACACACCACCCCTTGACAAGACCCCCACAGACAAGACTCCAATGCTTCCAGGTACCTATCTAATTCCAATTTAAACTCATCTATTGTTTCTGCTGCCACTACCTTTCCAGCGAGACCATTCCATGCATTAACTACTCTCCGAGAGAAAGACCCCTGCCTTATTAATACCAGCTGGCCCTCCAATCAAACAAGTCTAGTTTCAAAAAGATCAAAGATTGCTTCAATCATTCGTATCTTCAGGAATGACAATAGGTAAGTGACCTTTGCAAAGTGTACACCTCTATACTGTCTCTAGTGTATTGTACTGCAAGCGATCGAGAAAAACTATATTTTGAGGTGTCGTTTTGCTTTCATTCAATTGCATATTGTATTCCCGTCTGTCAACATTCCATACATTTTTACAATTGAAAGAAAACCACCTTCTGGTGGCAGAGGACGAATGTTCACAGAACAACATGAGACTGCAATTGTGGACCTGGTCATTGCAAGCAAAGCCATCCATCTAAAACATGCAGTATCATTCAGAACAATGATACATTCACAAATATTACCTGTATTACTGTTGTTTGGCAACTATTGACCATGTCCTAAAGAGAAACACACATATACATAAGTTGAACAGCCGAACCGCCAACATAGGCCCACGAGGGTGCGACCCACCATCAATCCTTCAGCCCCCTGTGAGGACCACGGCTCCACTAGCCCAAGCTTGCCAATGTGGTGAGCACCTGCTGCCAACTACGCCATTACCACAGCCTTGGACCTGGGTGGCACCTCCAGCCACGTCACCTGCGCCTCCTCGTCATCCCCCAGTCCGACCAATTGCAGGCTCTCAGTACCCAATCACATGTGGCCTCGCCAAAGATCTATTTGACAGTCGTGTTCCACCAGGAAACTCAATCTCAGAAGACATTGGTCGCACACCTCGGCCACTCATACAACCACATTGACTTCCAGACTGCCCAACTCCATCTCCACAACCCCACAGCCCAAAATTGGAGCCGTCACCCCTGTAGCCAGTTGAAGGTTGTGGCCTGCTAATCAATAAATTTTGTCCCAGCCTCCAACACTTTGGTCTAACACACTCGGATTAATAATGGTGTCACTGGCCCCAGTGTCCACCACGGCCTCACAAAATCCCCCCTCAATTTTGCATTTAATCTTCAAATTACCCATGACCATGTATTAAATTAAATGACCATGTATTATTAAAATTACCCATGACCATGACCATTGACCATGTATTAAAAAAAAACATCAATAAATCTGCACCATGGTAGAACAAAGATTGATGGTAGTATCTGTCTTTGTTTCATTCAAATATCTTTACCTGTTTTGGAGAAAAAGAAAGGGAGGCATTACCTTACAACACACCCTCGTAATCATAATTCCAGCAGAATGGTTGAGCCTGCGAGGTCGTGTCTGCACTTGCCTGAAATGATCCCTCTGTGAAAACAACAAAATTTCTCCAAAAAACTCATTTATAATGCAGACCAACGTTAAATTAGTGACAATGATTGGATTAGAAGTCACGTTGAACAAATTTACTTTGACGTGATTTTTTTGTAATACATTCTCCATGTTGACGTTTAATAGACAGAAATGTAAGGTTCTGGGGATGGGTAAGAATAGTGAAAATAGAGATTACATAATTCAAGAGGCAATGCATGCCCACCTTTTATAATCCATGCAGTCATGGAGGTATCAGGTGTGTGATGCAAAGTTGTGTGTTTGTGTGTGTGTGTGTGTATATATATATATATATATATATATATATATATATATATATATATATATATATATATATATATATATTTTGTCGCGATCCCGTCTGTGGAATGTATCCCAGCACGGAATACGGACGTGAATGTCCGGGCTTCAAGTAATCCACGTAGTGAACCAAAAGAGACGCAATAAACACAATTGTGTTTTAATCGGCCTTCTAGGGGTAAGGCACGATTATTTATTGGCTCGATCACAAAACCCATGAAAGGTAACAAAAGGGAATATGCTGCACAAGCCTGCAGGAACTGTCGGCAACAGACGCTCCAACAGGACGCAGGTAAGATCACTCGCGGCTCCAATCGACGGGCTCCGGGACTCGGAGGATACCAGGATGGAATACCGCACAAGGCCGCCAGGAACGGTCGGCCAGTAGCTCCAACACGAAGCCGGGAATCACTCGTTCTCTTCTGGAGTTCCTCGCTCGTAAAATACAGAACGGTATTCGACCAGCCCAACTCGGCTGTCCGGAGGCTTCAAGGAAAACCCTTATGATATTTCCCACTCGGAGCCTTCGAGCCGTGTGCGTCGCATAAGATGGCGACCGCGCTCTCTGACCCCTCCACCAATCACGTGCCGAATTCCCCCCCGATCGCGTGAGGCTCCAAGGATGCCACGTCACGCGGTGGGCGGGGCACCAAATCGGTCGTGAGAACAGGTGGTTTCACCGGTGGTTTCTCACAGTCCTCCCCCCCTAAGTAAAAACCCCGTCGAATAGACGGCGTTTTTTTAAAAACCAGTATTTGTAGTAGGTGCAAATCACATGGCAAGATGATGGCGGTAATCGCTAACAGGCAATTAACGCCATTAACAAGTATTAACACTTATTAACAACAATAACGCAACAATGCCACAATACAACGCAACGCAATAGCGCAACAATAACGCAATTATTAACGCACAGGCCATTAACAGGCATTAACAGGTTAACAATGAACCAGTTTGGTTTTTTTTTCCACACACAATAGTTAACACCATACACCACATTAATATCTACCCTACAAGAGTTACACTTCACACAAGCACAATAGAGAGGCAAGGGGGCCAAACTCAAGTTGGGGGAAGCGTTGACAGGAAGGGAACGGGCCGAGACCTAGAGCGGCGGGTACTCCTCCGGTGTCGAGAACAACAGTCATATGCGTAATGACCCCTTTCACCGCACTGGTAACATCGATCGTTCGGGTCGAAAGGCCTGCGGACCAACGGGCGTCTGAAACGAGGCCGCCGCGACATGCCATTCGACATCTCGACGCACACACGCGATCCGCAAATTAACCTTCCATCAAGGGCTCTGACCGAATCTTCAGCATCTCGTGGCTCCTCAAACTCAACAACTGCAAATCCAGGTGGGTTTCGAGCCACCCATACGTTGCGGAGTGGTCCGTAATGTTCGAAGACCCTCCCTAGCTCGGCCTTCGCTGCTCCATTGCCCAGGTTTCCCACATATACCTTAGCATTAGCGTTCCTGCTGAATCGCGACATGGCGGGAGCGGTCCCTGAGGAGCACGGCACCTGAGGGTGGCTGGACGGGAGGCTCGGGTGGACTTCAGCTGACGCAACGTCACCGTCGGGAACTGGAGTCGAGGCGCTAGGCTCCTCAGGCCAGAGTGAAGATATGTCTGACTCCGCCACTCTCTCCGCCTGTTTACTCTGGGATCTAGTGACCCCCCCACAGGTCAGAGTCAATGACTCCTCCCTGGCCATGGCATCATTGCCAATCAGCAAGGAGACCCCGGGTATCGGGTAGTAGGGTACCACCACACAGGTCACTGGACCCTTAAAAATGTCACTCCGGACCTCGAGGAGGGCAAGGGGATACCGGCCAAGAACCCGGTCAATGCCCCGAAGGAGGGTATACTCGCCGGTATAACGCATCTGAGAGGCCGGAACTACCCCCGCCCGGAGAACACACCGTGTCGCCCCAGTATCCCGAAGGTATTGGGCCTCAAACTTCAGCATCGAATCAGGGCCACCCACTAAGGCTGTCCCTGAATAATCCTGGTACAGTGGATGAATGGAATTAGCCTCGGTGGCAGTGACCTCGGTCACCGATGCCACCGTCGTGTGCGAGGGCCCGGCGGATGAGCTCCACTGATCTCCCTCCGACTTAACAGGAGGGTTGCCTCGGTAGGCCGGACTAGCGGGATTAGAGAAGCAGCGGTTTTCACCGTGCCCCACGTGTTTGCAGAAATCGCACCAGGGCCCTGCCCTGGTCTGCGGCTCGCGACCGCCACCAGTGGAGGGCATCGGAGAACCCCTCCCCTCGATCCAGCCGCCGGGCAGACGGGGGGCGGTCTTGATCGCAGACTCCTCCGTCTTACGACGCGACTGCGTGACTTGCAGCATTTTGCACGCCAAAACATGTTTATCAATAAGGTTGACGCAGTCTGCCAAGGAAGCAGTGTCTTTGTCGACAAGAAACAATGCTAAGTCAGGCGGAAGCTGTTGATCGATACGGTAACGCACCAGGAGTTCCGCCACCGCTTGAGGTAACTCAACCTTGCTCCCCTTGAACCATCTCTGCAGCTGTTCCAACAAGGCCCGCGAATGTTCCTCATAGGTTTGACTGGACTCACGAGTCCAGCTGAAAAAATTTCTCCTATAAATACATGCGGACACCGCATAGGCGTTCAAAATCTCGGCCTTCAATGCCCTGTATCTGTTCGCGTCCTCGGTTGCCATCCTCGCATATACCTCCCTCGCCTTCTCAGATAGATGGCTCACAAGATGGCCGACCCACAAGCTCTCATCAATGCCACCGGCAGCCAACAACTTCTCCGCCATCTCCAGATACGCTTCTGGCTTCGTGTCTCCCGTCCAGTCCGGCAAACGAACATGAACAGTTTCCGGGACTCTTGCAGCAGACCCCTCTGCCCGCAGTCGTTCAGTCAACATTCGCAACTCATGCTCTCTGACGCGTTCAGCTTCTGCTGCCGCATGCTCTCTCTCTGCTGCCGCCGCACGCTCTCTCTCTGCTGCCGCATGCTCTCTCGCTGCTGCCGCACGCTCTCCCTCTGCTGCTGCCGCACGCTCTCTCTCTGCTGCCGCATGCTCTCTCTCTGCTGCTGCACGCTCTCTCTCTGCTGCTGCCGCACGCTCTGCCTCTGCCCTGTCATTCTCCCTGTTATACATGTCAAGTTGTTGAACCGGAGTCAGCCCGGTCCAGAAGGGCGAACGCATGCATTTAGTCATGATGGGATCGCTTCCTAACATCTCGGGTTGAGTGACCGGGTCAAGGCTGCTTGCGTCGCTCACCTCGCCACCCACGTGACTGTCAACATGATCAGGTTGAACTCTCACTTCCCTGGTCGACATAGCTTGGCTACGAGTTATCATACGACCAGGCACAAAACACAACCTCAAACACAACGCTCAAACACAACGCTCTGTTGGGGAAATACGACACAAACTACGCAATATCACCCGCACATCAAATTGCCAATGAGAAAAATACCACGTACAAATACTCACGTTTTTTTTTTTTTTCGGTTGTTTGGAGGGATCCGAGGCTATTCGCTTATCCTTTGTCGGTTGTTTGGAGGGATCCGAGGCTATTCACTTCTCTGCCCAAGACAGCGTCCTACGGCGAGAAAGTTCCTCCGAGACGGCGTCCGCTGGTGAGAAGGCGATGAACAGATGCCAGAAGATGTCGTCCACTGCCGAATTCCCGTCTCAATCGAATGGCTCTTACTTGAATGATCCTAGGACGAGCAACCCATTTGTCGCGATCCCGTCTGTGGAATGTATCCCAGCACGGAATACGGACGTGAATGTCCGGGCTTCAAGTAATCCACGTAGTGAACCAAAAGAGACGCAATAAACACAATTGTGTTTTAATCGGCCTTCTAGGGGTAAGGCACGATTATTTATTGGCTCGATCACAAAACCCATGAAAGGTAACAAAAGGGAATATGCTGCACAAGCCTGCAGGAACTGTCGGCAACAGACGCTCCAACAGGACGCAGGTAAGATCACTCGCGGCTCCAATCGACGGGCTCCGGGACTCGGAGGATACCAGGATGGAATACCGCACAAGGCCGCCAGGAACGGTCGGCCAGTAGCTCCAACACGAAGCCGGGAATCACTCGTTCTCTTCTGGAGTTCCTCGCTCGTAAAATACAGAACGGTATTCGACCAGCCCAACTCGGCTGTCCGGAGGCTTCAAGGAAAACCCTTATGATATTTCCCACTCGGAGCCTTCGAGCCGTGTGCGTCGCATAAGATGGCGACCGCGCTCTCTGACCCCTCCACCAATCACGTGCCGAATTCCCCCCCGATCGCGTGAGGCTCCAAGGATGCCACGTCACGCGGTGGGCGGGGCACCAAATCGGTCGTGAGAACAGGTGGTTTCACCGGTGGTTTCTCACAATATATATATATATATATATATATATATATATATATATATATACATATATATATATATACATATATATATATATATATATATATATATATATATATATATATATATATATATATATATATATTGTTGCGGAGATGAGGACTGTATTTTTTTGATTGTGTGCTGTATTATTATTATTATTGGTTATTCTGCGCCCCCCTACCTCCGGAGCTGTGTAAAGGTGAAAGGGCATCCCATAATTAGTCCACAAGCATACACGTCAGCCAAGTAATAGAATACCCCTGTTGATAGTTATCTCTTATTCTGTGTTCTAGGGTAAGGCTGTGTCTCCCATTAATTGAAGTACTCCATTGCACCAGTGAAAGAGAATAGATCCCCTTTCCTTCCCATCCCCAAAATCTCCATTTCATATCACATCCCCTTTCGTCATTGCTGAGCCCTCGATTGCCCATATTACCTCCCCTCCAATAACCGCCATTGACCACGAGGCTCGAGTCGGGGAAGAAAGGCGTGTCTCCACCTCGTCATAGAGAGGAAGAGGGGCGTGCCCGCCCGTCGTCATCCAGGGCGGAGCCCGAGGGTCGCGCGACCAACCAGGGCCGAGGTGAGCACCCCGATGGGCGTGTCCAAAACGCCGGCGGCCTAATCGCTGGAGGCGCTATAAAAGGCGCAGACGGAAGTGAGTAGTGAGTTGGTCTGAGTCGGTTGCCAGAGGAGTTGGTCGTCAGAGGAGGGGCAGTGGTTGCGTTGGTTGCGGTGGTAAGAAGTCGGTGGTGAGAAGTGGTGGCGTCGAGTGGTCAGTGGTTGCGTTGGTTGCGTTGAGTTGTCAATGGTGAGGAGACACCAGGGCCAAGAGAGAGAAGGTGCCAAGGGCCATTACCAGCAGTTGCGCCAGAGACGGCAGACGCGCCCTGAGCTGAGCCAGAGAGGCAGCGTTGACTCCACCAGGCAGCTTCAACCCGTTACCCCACGGGGACCAAATAGCGGTGGCATCGGTGGCCGTCGAGGTCCAGCCGACGTCCCGTGCGGGATCAAGCCCGAACCATCTGCCCCAGCTGAACCTTCCCATTCCTCCTTCCAACATTCATTCCATTCCATCCTTCTTGTATACGTGAGTTTGTTTTGTTTGTTCTGTCCCTGGGTATTTAATTAAGTCTGTAGGTAAGCTAAAATTTGCACTGTGTCACCTGCGTCTTATGTGTTGTAAATAAAACTTGATTGCTCCTTTTTGCTTGTGTGTAAATAATAAACCCCATTACTCGTCTGTACGTCTTCTCGTTTTATTCCTTTTCCTCTTGCATTGCGTCGTTTTTGTCTTTTCCCTCATTGAACAGCTACGGTGCGATACGGCCAAAGTTCTGGGTGAATCGGGTGAGTCAGGGATCCTGTAACTGTCGCGGCAATACCAAACCGCTCGGTAACTAACATCTTAAACCGCGATCTGTAACAATTGGTGTCTGGGAGTGGGATTCGAGGCCCGAACCAAATTTTTAAAACGAATAGAGGAAAAAAAAAAATTGGTCAAAATTACGAGCTGCCGAAATTTGTTTTGTTTAAAGCAAAACCCGAATTTTGAAATCGCGCCATGGCTGGTCAAGGCGACGGGATGCCGGTGGGAGAGCTAGAAGAGGGGTTAGGAGTAACCCAGGATCAAATGGAGGGGAGCAATGAGGAGGCGGTTGAGGGAGTATCAGACGCACAAAATGGCGCCTCGCACATGGCTACGGCGGCCGCACCCGCTGCACAAGTGGGAGGGATGGCCCAAATGCAGGCCCTCATGGAGCAATTTATGGCGCAAATGCAGGCGTCCCTCAAACTGCAGAGTGAGCAAATGAAGGCTCAGAGTGAGCAAATGGGGAACCGGATGGATGCTCAGGGTGAGCGATTGGAGGGCCAAATGGGGGTAATGAGGGACGAAGCGAGGGGTACCGGTGAGGGGTTAGACAACGGGATAAAAGAGGTAAAGAATGGGTTAACGGGGGTGGAAAACAGAATGGCTGCCCAGGAGAATCAGTTAGAGGGGGTAAAAAATGGGTTAATGGGGTTAGAAAATAGGATGGAGGACAAATTGCGGGAGATAGGGGAGCAATCCGCCAGAGAAATTAAACAAATGGGAGAGCAGATAGAGGAGGTAAAAATCGGGGTAGAAACCAAACTGGATGCTCAGAGGGATGAATTGGGACAGATTAGGGCGGCATCTACAAAAGAAAGGGAGGAGATGAAGGAGGAGATACGACGAGGTGTGGGTGAGGAGGTTTCGGGGCTACGCGAGGAGGTAAAGCGAGGTGAGAAGCGTATGGAGAAAGAAGTGAGGAATAATACGGCTAGGTTACAGGGGGGCATAGAGGATCTGACGAAGGGAGTAGAACAGCTGACAGTCGGACAAAGGGAACTAGCGGACCAAGTGGAAAAGAACACTGCAATAATCGGGGGGTTAAAAGCGACACAAAAGGACATAAAAAATGAATTAATAGCGACACAGAAGGAATGTCAGATGGTACATGAGGGGTTGACGAAGAAGTTGGAAGAGGTAACAGAAGTAATAGAGACGAAGGACCGAGAGGTGACGACGCACATAGAAACGGTTAAAGTGGCGTTAGAGGAAGAGATAGAGGGGGCGCACAGGGAGATGAAGGAGGTAAAGGAAAAATTAGAGGAGGTGGAAGAGGGGGTGAGTGAAATTAAGAAGAGACGGAGGGAAACTAAGAGGGAGATAAAGGAGGAAGTCATGGAATATGTACAAAGTCTGTGTTCAAATCATGATGAGGTTCTCACTAACCAAATAAAAAGTTTGCAGGTGGCAGAGGAGGTGCGACGACGAGGTACGGAGGTGAGTGGCAATGTATATGATGTGAGGGGAGAGTCAGTCGGCTTGGGGGGTGGTGTAGACCCGGGTGTTCGTGAGGGACCAATGGTAAGATGTATGACTGGTCCGGAGTGGATGGACAGGGGAGGTGTGCAAGGAGGTTTGGCTATGGGGAGTGAGGGGGGTGCTGGTGAGCAAGGATGTGGGGGTATGGCGTGGGTAGCGGGTTGCGGAGGGGCGACCCAGGCATCGACACCAGGAGGGGTAGTGTTTGGAGGGACGGGGGACGTGCGGGAGCCCCCCGGGAATAACGTACTGTGGGAGCCCGAACGGGTTGGTCCCGCGTTGATCCCGCAAGGAGTGACGCGCGGGGTCCGACCTTCGGGCGCCCACAAGGTCCCACTCGCGCCGTATGACGGCAAGAGTGATTTGAGGGCGTACCTGGCGCAGTTTGAGTACGTGTGTAAAGGCAACGGTTGGAATCCGGACGAAGGTGGAGTACACCTGGTGGGGGCACTGCGCGGTGCGGCGGCGGAGGTGCTGACGGCTTTACCACCGGGTGCTCTCACCCTGTCAGCCCTCCGTGCGGCATTAATTAATCGGTTCGGCATTGAACAGCAAAGCGAGCTTGTTAAAGCCCAACTTGCGCAGCGAAAACGCAAGCCCCAGGAGACCATCGGGGAACTTGCTCACGATATTCGCCGCGCGGTCGGGATTGCACACGCGGACATGGCAGCGAGTTCCCAGGAAAGCCTGGCGCTGGATCACTTTATTCAGGCCCTTCCGGATCTGGAGCTCCGGCAACAGCTCGCCATGTGGCGCCCGCAAACCATGAGTCAGGCGGCCGACGCTGCAGCCCGTTGGGAAGCAGCGAGGCCCCTGGCCCGGGGAGGCGAGCGCCACGCAGTGGCGGTGCGTCAGATGGGGCCCGTGATGGGGGACGGCCCCCCAAGGGGGCCCGCCCCCGACGGGGGCCCTGACCTGGAGAGCATGGTCCGGAGGTTAGTGGATCGGCGCCTGGCGGGACCTGGACCATGGCAGGCGGCCCCAGCGGTGGCACCCGGTAGTCCCCGACAGAGTACCCCAATTCGGACATACAGGGGGGGGAATTTGGAATACCGGAGGCAAGCACCTTACCAGGTGAGGTGCTATAATTGTGCTCGGATGGGTCACCGTGCATGGGAGTGTCGAGCTCCGCGCCGGGACGTTTCCCGCCAACCAATGCCCTCAACTCCGCCCCGTATAGATCGGCCTAGCCGACCTCAGACACCCCCCCCGCCAGGGCCCAGGAAACTAGAACGTGCCGGGCATGCAGGGCGGTGTTCGGCAGTAGGGGATGGGGAGAAGCCCTCGTTGACGCGACAGGTCATTCATTGTGGCCGAATTGGGACGGGTAGTTTGACAATTCGGTGCAAAATTGCCGGCGTGGGGGTAGACGCCGTGGTGGACACGGGAGCCAGCGCCATGATCATCAGCCCCGTGGTCCTTAATTCGAGTGCAGACGGCTGGGGTAAAATCCAGCGTCTGGAAAATCATAGTTTGCAGTTGGCTACCGGGGCAACGGCTCCGATCATAGGGCGTGGTTTTGTGACCCTCAAGTTGGGATCGGTAAAGCAAGAGATAGAGGTTTGGGTGGCGGAGGTGTGCGACCCATGCTTAATAGGGTTGGATTTGTTGACTGCCAGCGGTTGTAAAATCGACTTGAGTCGGGGGATCCTGCGATGGGGAGTGGAAGAGCTACCATTGGAGGGGGTGAGCACGGCCGAGAGGGTGGAGCTGGAGGCTCCTGAGGCCGTGACCATCCCTCCGGGGGCCGAGGCCATCGTGCCGGCCCGATGGTCAGCTCGCCCGACATGGCAGGAATCCTGCGGCCTGGTCGAACCGGTGGCAGCGCTATCCATACCTGGTTTAATCGTGGGCCGTACCCTTGTAAAAACGGACGGGCCGGTGGTGGCCGTCCGAGTAATTAATATTAGCACAGAACCACGCACTATAGTGAGGGGCACGAAGGTAGCTGGCTGCACCCCAGTTAGAGAAGTCGCGTCAGTGAGGGGCGAGAACGTCCAGCCGAGCCGGCCCCAGGGGGAGCCTTCAATAAGTTCTAGGAATTGGCCCGATCCCATTTGCGAGATGGTAAATCGTAGTAGTGTAGAGTTGGGAGGTACCCAGAGGGAGGCCTTACACAAACTGGATGGGTCCCATTTGGACCTCTTCTCCTTGTCCACCGAGGATATTGGACGTACGGGCCTGGTGAAACATCAGATCCACACCGGTGAGGCCCGGCCTATTCGTCAGGCCGCCCGACGGCTCCCTTGGAGCAAGAGGGCGGAAGCTGACGAGCAGGTTGAAAAAATGCTCGACGCAGGTGTGATCGAGCCCTCGGGAAGTCCTTGGATGTCACCTGTTGTGCTGGTCAAAAAGAAGGATGGGACCACGCGGTTCTGCGTGGACTATCGCCAGCTAAACAACGTGACACTCAAGGACTCATATCCCCTGCCAAGAATTGATGACACCCTCGATGCCGTTGCGGGCTCAAATTGGTTCTCAACTTTGGACCTCAAGAGTGGGTATTGGCAGGTGGAGATGGATAGGGCAGGGAAGGAGAAAACGGCATTTTCCACAGGTAAGGGACTGTATCAGTTTACTGTGATGCCGTTTGGTTTGTGTAACGCCCCCGCCACCTTTGAAAGATTGATGGAACATGTACTAGGCGGCATGCCATGGCAATCATGCCTGGTGTACCTGGATGACGTCCTAGTACATGCCAAAACGTTCCCCCAGGCAGTAGCTAATTTGGACCAGGTGTTCGGGTGCCTCAGACAGGCAGGGTTGAAGCTGAACCCGAGTAAGTGCACTTTGTTTGCAAGAGAGGTGGCCTATCTAGGTCACGTGATCGGCCGCGAGGGGGTAAAAACGGACCCAGACAAAATTAAAGCGGTAGAGGAGTGGCCCGCACCACGTACCATCAAGGAGGTGCGGGGATTTTTGGGACTCTGCTCCTACTACCGGCGCTTTGTGGCGAAATTTGCGGAGTTGGCCCGTCCCCTCCACCGGCTTACGGAGAAGGGGACGCGATTTAATTGGACACGGGAGTGCCACGAGGCCTTCCAAAAATTGAAGGGGTGTCTAACATCCGCACCCCTTCTCGCTTACCCCACTAGTAACGGGGCATTTACCCTGGACACGGATGCGAGCCAGGAAGGATTGGGTGCAGTTTTGTCTCAGACACAGGAGGGCGTGGAGAGAGTGATTGGTTACTATAGTCGGGCCTTAAGTAGGCCCGAGCGAAATTATTGCGTCACTCGCAAAGAGTTATTGGCTATGCTGGCTGCCATGAACCATTTCCACCCGTACCTGTACGGGCGGAAATTTTTGGTTAGAACTGACCATTCCTCCTTCAAGGAACCGTATCAAGGAATCGGAGGGCCAAATTGCAAGGTGGTTGGAAAAGTTGCAGCAGTACGATTTTGATGTGGCCCATAGGGCCGGGAAGGCCCATGGTAATGCGGACGCACTCTCTTGGCGTCCTTGTCTGGGGGAAAACTGTAAATTTTGTGCGAGACACGAGGAGAGGGAGCAATTGGGCGATTCTGCCCCGATTCTCGTCGTCCGGGCAACCCGGGTGAGAGGGCCAATTTTGCCACTAACCGCGGACGAGGAATTTGGAGATTTGGCATGGAGCACGGCCCAGCAGGAGGATCCTGTCCTGGGGCCAGTGTTCAATTGGGGCAAATTGGGGCAAAGACCAAAGGGGGAAGAGGTCACCCCCCTCGGGGCGCAAACAAAGGCGTATTGGGCTCAGTGGCAGACCCTGGAATTGAAAGGCAACATCTTGTATCACAAGTGGGTGGAGGTTCCCTCTGATAGAACTTCCTGGCTGGTGATAGTCCCTGACAAATTCAAGAACGTCATATTGCAACAGGTGCATGGTACCCGCTCCGGCGGCCATTTGGGCAGGACAAAGACAATATCTCGGGTCCGCCGGAGGTTCTATTGGGTGAATATGGGGCGCGACATACAGGACTGGTGTCGGAGATGCGACGCCTGTTCTGCCAAAAAGGGACCAGCACGGAGGATGAGGGCCCCCCTTCAATTACATCAGGTGGGGGCCCCCCTTGAGCGGGTGGCTATGGATATTGTAGGACCGCTGCCCCGCACCCGCCAAGGTAATAAGTATATTCTCGTTGTAATGGACTATTTCACCAAGTGGCCGGAGGCCTATGCCCTCCCCAACCAAGAAGCAGGGGTGGTAGCACAGGCCTTCGTAGAAGGATTTGTATGCCGGCACGGGATTCCACAGGAGCTGCACACCGATCAGGGTCGAAATTTTGAAAGTCAATTGCTAAAAGATGTGTGCAGACTCCTGTCAATTCGGAAAACCAGGACCACGCCCTTGCGGCCACAATCTGACGGGATGGTGGAAAGGTTCAATCGAACATTGATCCAACAACTGGCATTGTTCACCACCACCCGTCAGGATGACTGGGACGAACATCTCCCGTACCTGTTGATGGCCTACCGAACTAGCCAGCACGGGGCCACCGCATGCAGTCCAGCGTTGCTTATGTATGGGCGGGAGTTACAGGCTCCCGCCGACTTGCTATGCGGTCCCGTGCCAGACACCACGGACACACCGCCGGGGGAGGGTTACGCACGTCACCTGGAGGAAGGCATGGAGCGGGTCCATGCCTTCGCCCGCCGCCAGCTCCATCTGGCGGGGGCCAAGATGAAGCGCAGGTACGACGACCGGAGCCAGGGGAGTCAATACGCTCCGGGGATGAAGATTTGGTTCTTTAATCCCCGGAGGCGGAAGGGAAGGTGCCCAAAACTCACCTCCCCCTGGCAAGGCCCAGGAGTCGTCCTGTCGCAAATCTGTGACGTGGTCATTAAGATCAAAATGGGGCCACGGACCCCCCCCCCTCGGATCGTCCATGCCGACCGGATAAGACCTTATGCCGGCGAGCAGGCGCCCTCATGGATCGCCTCGGCTCTAGATGCCGAGGCAGGACCCAGTACCTCTTGCGACGGGGGCTCGTAGCGTCAGAGGACTGGGGGGATGGTGGTGAGAGATGCCCCGCTGTGGTGGGATGGCAACGCTGTCATCCCTCACAGAAGGGGGGGCAAATGCGCTATAGTTTATGGGGTGTATGGCAGTGAAAACTAGCCCGGGTGGGTTAGGTTATATTGATAGGGATCTAGTGAAGATGACATTTGGTGACGTTAAGGTTAGTTAGTGACAAGGATACCTGTAGTGGGGACGCAGGTAGATTAGCGTGGATGATAATGACGTGGGAGCGCAATAGTTTAAAGGGACGACTGGGAAGCGCAAGTTTCAGAGGGGAGTAGTTAGCTGAGATGATGCCGTGTGTTGGAAGATTGAACAGGTGAGGGTGAACAGGTGTGATTGCACAGGTGTGCAACTGAACAGGTGTGTGGAGCAGTGTATGAGTGAGTGATGGTGATGTGTGTTGTGTTGACCAACTGGTCCAGGAAGAGGAGGAGGGTGCAGGTGGCACCAGGTATGATTGCACAGGTGTGCAACGACAGGTGAATGGAGGACAGGTGTATGGAATAGATGGTATGGAGTATTGGAATGGATGGTCGTGGAGTGAGTATGGTGGAAATTGTGGAGTGGAGTGGATGGTGCGAAGGTGTGAATGGGGGAAGGATGGACCCCCATCACGGATACCCGGGGCGGGTAGTGTAAGTGTTAGGTAGAGGGTACAGGTAAATTGTGGTTGGATATTGGCATCTGTGGTGCGGTTGGAAGAATGATGTTTGGATGGGTGCATTAGTGTTGTGGAAATGGCTGGGCGTGTAGCCTGTTAGTGTGTGTAGTTGGTTTGGGCACTCCACCACTGTGAGGATGTCGGCCAGGTGAGGCCGCAGGTGGGCTCTGGGAGCCGGTAGTAGTGGATGGGGCCCGAGGATCCGGAGGACGGACCCGGGTAGCCCAGTGCCAGAGGGCACCGAGAGGGGTGACAGAGCCAGGAGGGGCCTGCCCCAGTTAGATAGGTTAGGGTGAGGAGCTAGGTAAGCTCGGGTGGCAACTGCAGTGGTGGAGGTGTGCAGGTGGGTAGACCTGCTGGGGGAGCTACACGTCGCAGCCCAGAAATTGTGCGAGGGCACCGGGAGATGAATCGGGGGAGTGAGACCCCAAATTGAGAAGCACCACAGTTTGGGCAATGGGAATTTGGTTTTTAGAACCCATAGTGTAAGTGGCCAATGGATTGGCAGGGAAAGACCCCGGGTAGTGTAAAGTGTGTTAATGTCATTTAGAAAGTAGTTAGGATGAAGTCTCCTCGCACCATCTGCATCCACTCACCTGAGATGACGGGTACTCCACACCATCCCATGGTTTAATTATTTTTATGATGCAAATGTTTGGATTGTGAGACGCATCATGACGTGGGTGTGACATTGTGCTTTGATGTTCCATCTCTGCCTCCTTATGAGGATTGATGATGAATTTGGTGATGGCAAATTTTGAAGTAGAGGGATTGTGGAGACGAATTTGGTATAGGGGAAATATGGGGAAGACGTGACAGTAGTGACGAATTTGTAAATGTGTAGATTTTTGTACATATGGGGTAAGGGCAAGGGTAGGGTAGGTGACAGGGGGGTGACGTACGGTAGGGACGAGCTTTCTCACTTCGCCCTCCGTATGCATTTCGCCTTGCATTGCCTTATTGATGTGTACCCTTGTGACCTTACCCCTCGCTCAATTGTCTTTCCCCTTTTGTCTCCCACATGACCTGTGCGCCACTGGGTGCCGAGGGGAGCATGCGTGGGTCGGCCATTGTGCGCCCGAAATTCCCAGAACCAGCTGTCTGCATCGATGCACCACATTATGGACCACATGTCTGTGGCCGAGCACCACTTATGGACCCCATGGGTTGGGGCATGGCCCCTCTGCTGGAACCGGCCATGAGGGCCCGAAATCTTGCTGGCGGACCTTGGCCACAGGGCACCGATGCCCCACAGGTGAACCACACTAGTCGGCCCTCTGGGCCATAAATAAAATAAATAAAAAGGACACATTGGGTGCAAGTTTTAATACAAATAGGCCGCCAGTAAGCAAAGCAAAAGAATGACAACATCTGGAAGACAAATAATAATCACCAGCAGAGGGAGCCGAAGAGCAAGAAATCACCTGCAGGGTTAGGGGTTGTTGATTTTATTTTTATGGAACACTGATAAACATTGATGAACTATGGTGACTGCACCGATTGGTGCTTGGGTGCTTGTATTGGTGCGTTTTTGGGTGCTTTCATGGTGCGTCGATGCAGAGCAGACTGTCTCCCCCCCAGAAAGAACAATCACAGGTCCTGGGTTAGTCTTGTAAATAAAGTAGCGTCAATTGTAAATAATGCTTCCCACCGTCAGTGTGTAGTTTGAAGACCATTCCGCAATTCGGTTAACTGTGGGCGTAAGTCTGTTAGGCAGGGTGCAATGGAGCAGCGGGACACATTTATTTATGTTTTAAAACTGTCGCACTCAGGGTCAGGTTAAAAGTAGAGGGAACTACACCTACGTGTCACACTAAAAGTAAAAGTTGTAGGCCCGGGACGTGCCTAAGAGGAGGAGGGTGCAGTGTTGCGGAGATGAGGACTGTATTTTTTTGATTGTGTGCTGTATTATTATTATTATTGGTTATTCTGCGCCCCCCTACCTCCGGAGCTGTGTAAAGGTGAAAGGGCATCCCATAATTAGTCCACAAGCATACACGTCAGCCAAGTAATAGAATACCCCTGTTGATAGTTATCTCTTATTCTGTGTTCTAGGGTAAGGCTGTGTCTCCCATTAATTGAAGTACTCCATTGCACCAGTGAAAGAGAATAGATCCCCTTTCCTTCCCATCCCCAAAATCTCCATTTCCTATCACATCCCCTTTCGTCATTGCTGAGCCCTCGATTGCCCATATTACCTCCCCTCCAATAACCGCCATTGACCACGAGGCTCGAGTCGGGGAAGAAAGGCGTGTCTCCACCTCGTCATAGAGAGGAAGAGGGGCGTGCCCGCCCGTCGTCATCCAGGGCGGAGCCCGAGGGTCGCGCGACCAACCAGGGCCGAGGTGAGCACCCCGATGGGCGTGTCCAAAATGCTGGCGGCCTAATCGCTGGAGGCGCTATAAAAGGCGCAGACGGAAGTGAGTAGTGAGTTGGTCTGAGTCGGTTGCCAGAGGAGTTGGTCGTCAGAGGAGGGTCAGTGGTTGCATTGGTTGCGGTGGTAAGAAGTCGGTGGTGAGAAGTGGTGGCGTCGAGTGGTCAGTGGTTGCGTTGGTTGCGTTGAGTTGTCAATGGTGAGGAGACACCAGGGCCAAGAGAGAGAAGGTGCCAAGGGCCATTACCAGCAGTTGCGCCAGAGACGGCAGACGCGCCCTGAGCTGAGCCAGAGAGGCAGCGTTGACTCCACCAGGCAGCTTCAACCCGTTACCCCGCGGGGACCAAATACCGGTGGCATCGGTGGCCGTCGAGGTCCAGCCGACGTCCCGTGCGGGATCAAGCCCGAACCATCTGCCCCAGCTGAACCTTCCCATTCCTCCTTCCAACATTCATTCCATTCCATCCTTCTTGTATACGTGAGTTTGTTTTGTTTGTTCTGTCCCTGGGTATTTAATTAAGTCTGTAGGTAAGCTAAAATTTGCACTGTGTCACCTGCGTCTTATGTGTTGTAAATAAAACTTGATTGCTCCTTTTTGCTTGTGTGTAAATAATAAACCCCATTACTCGTCTGTACGTCTTCTCGTTTTATTCCTTTTCCTCTTGCATTACGTCGTTTTTGTCTTTTCCCTCATTGAACAGCTACGGTGCGATACGGCCAAAGTTCTGGGTGAATCGGGTGAGTCAGGGATCCTGTAACGGTCGCGGCAATACCAAACCGCTCGGTAACTAACATCTTAAACCGCGATCTGTAACAATATATATATATATATATATATATATATATATTGTTGCGGATTTGTGAATAAAGGATGACCCCCTCGTAGGTAGACGCACCACAACATGTAGCCTCGCTTTAGTTCAGTTATTTAATCGTAAATGTAAGCGTAGTCCTTTCCTGTGTTAGTTTTGCGTTGAGCAGGCCAGTAAGAGTAGGCCTCAATTGGGCTGGAATACCATGTGCTCGACCTGAACAAGTCTGGCAAGGCCAAAGGGAGGAGCTGCAGGGGGAGTGGCCGGTGAGCAGCGAGCCGCCAATCAGAGCTCGAGGGGAGTGGCTCACAACGGCGGCGAGGGGAGGGGCATGGAACATTCGGGTAAGGCCGGGGAGGGGCTATATAAAACCCTGCCCCGAGCCCCCCACGTCAGAGCCGAAAGCAGAGTACGCTGTGAGACAAGTAGTGAGAGTCGCCCAGTCCCTGAACGAGTCGGAGTGCTTGAATTGAGTTGCTTGTTATAGCATCACTGTACACGAACTTTCTCCGTGCCCTGTGCTCTGCTGCCTGTATTAATCACGCTTGTGAAGACGACCCATTCCGGGCCACAGACGCGCGACCTCCTTGCCTGCGCTCCCTGCACGTGCCGTGACCACCAGAGGGCCATGCCGAGCGAGCTGTCCGGAGTGGACGGCGCCAAGACGCGTTTGGGAACGCAAACTTTTCCTTCCTTCTTTTTCCCCGCGTGAGTGAGTGGGCCCTTTGTCTGGGGATTAAGTTAACACTGTTAACACGGAATAGCCTGGGTGGTAGCTAAATTAGCCCCCCCCCCTCGAAATTTTTCGCGATAATTTTTTAACGCAAAAAGATCTCGCGCTGAAATTTCATGACCTTTTTCTTTCACATCTCGCGCACATTTTAAGACCCTATTTGCGAAAATCGGGGGTACGGTTGCGGAGATATAGCACATATTCGTGACCAACGTCACAAAAAAATGGCGGTTTCCAATGATTTTGTGTGTACAATGTATGGGTTTTACAAGAAGTGTTGTCAGAAGAATGTTTTTTTCTGTTTTTCCTCGGATAACATCCCTTTTTGGCTATCATCAACTATTCTAGATAACAAAACAATGAAAAAGAAAAGATTTAAAAACAAAGAAATACATAAGAAATTAAAAACAAAGAAATACATAAGAATTGGGAAACAAAGAGAGAAATAAGAAAATTATCAATCTTAAAAAATGTCAGTGGACAAATAATTTCACATTTTTCATATTGTTGATAGTGGATTATAATGAATTATTCTAGATATACAAAAATTAAATACATAGTGATAGAATAAAACAAAGAAGTGCACAAGAAAATTAGTAACATAATAATATAGCAAAAACGACTATTTTCGAATTGCATGTACATTGTGATCCATAGGACTGCATTTTCACACCTTGTGTCTGCTTACTCAAGTCTTTTATAAACAGGTTTATTTACTGATACTAATCCCTGCCTAATCTGTTCCTAATCCCTTCCTAACCTGTTCTGAGAAAGACAAAAGAGTAAATTGACACTGTTGATAAGCATCACTTCTTGTTCCTACTAATCTGCCTCTACTCTCCTTTCAGCATCCCCATTCAATATTTATACACTGTATGTAGTGAACAAGTGAACTTGTATGTTGTCTATTTAGTCCATACAATGATTCAACTGTTCTAGTCATTACTTGTTCAGCTCGTGCTGAAGAGACATCACATCTTTCTCAATTTTGGATTCGTTAGAATTTATCATTTGGATGACTATCACCAATCATGGCTTCAACATCAAGTGGTGTTCCCAGGAAAAGAACAACAAAGGTGAGTTACAGATTTTCACTTGCAGTATTTCTTTGAGCCACTTGTATAATATTGATTCTTCATTCAGATATTTTTTGATGTGTTATTTGATGACAATAATGCATTTCTTATGGCATGTAAATTGAGTAATTGATATTTTATATTCTATTTCATTTCATTTATTTATTTTTATATCCAAAGTAAAAAAAAGGAAAATAAGAAAGTGAGCATAATTTAGAATGTAAATATACTATTCATAAAAATCATAACATTTGAAAATAGTGAAACATTGTCAACATATAAAACCAAACATTATTCTAATTAGTATTGTTTATATCCTTTGTCATTTCAGCGTAAACATGTTGAGCCTGAACCTCCACCTCCGCCTCAGCCAGAACCTGTGCCTGAACCTGAGCATGAACTTGACCTGGAGATGCAACTATTTCAGCAATTTCGACAGTTCTAAAGTGACGACGATGACTACGACGAGCTGGTTGGTCGCCTTTCTCCAGAGGAGTCAGATGATGAATACTTAGAACATGCAGATGAACCCCCTGCCGAAGATCCTGAAGCGGAGGAGGTGAATCCCTTTCGACCAAAGAGAGCTCTCAGAGCAGTGAACAGCGTCGACACCTCGTTAGATCCTGAGAACTATGATCCATGGACTTTACCTCATCCTCCAGAAGAATACACAGTTGTAGTCGAGAAACCGAAACGAAATGACCCAGGGAAAAGCATACGTTGGGAAACAGCCCAGCCACAAGCAAGAGGACGACAGAATATTGCCAATGTTGTGGCAGGAATTCCTGGTGTCAATCGGAATGCAAGACATGCAGATACTCCTGTGAAATCCTGGGGGTGCTTCTTCTCTGACGACATGCTTGCTGTTGTTTTGACCAACACAAACAAAAAGATCAACAAGTACCTTTCCAATTTGACCCCAGAAGTACGCAACTCGGACAAGAATTCGTACCTTCGTGAAGCATCGGCAACGGAAATAAGAGCACTGCTGGGCATGCTCTACTACAGAGGAATGCTCGGTCAGAATCTGCTAGACGTCAAATGGCTCTTTGGCGATCGAGTTGGTCATCCGGTTTTCGGCGCTACAATGAACAAGAACCGATACAAGTTTCTGCTTACCAAATTGTCATTCGATGATAAGGACACAAGACCAGAGCGATGGAGAAACGATCGTTTCGCAGCGTTTCGCGAGCTCCACGACTTGCTGAACAGGAATTGTGCAGAGGCCCTGATACCCAGTGATTTCATCACGATTGATGAAACCTTGTATCCAATGCGATCCGGAATTTCGTTCAGGCAATACAACAGGAGCAAGCCGGCAAAGTATGGCCTACTGTTTCGCTCGCTGAACGATGCAAGACATCCTTACACGTTCTTCAGTCTACCATATGCAGGGAAGCCAACCGGTGACCACCCTACCCACCACTATGTGACAGGAACCGAAGAGGTAGTCAAGTACCTCATAAATCAAATGGAGGAGCACCGACAGTTGCGAGGCCGCAATCTCACCATTGATCGGCTGTGCACGTCACTCCCACTCACAGAATGGTTATTCGAAAAAGGAATAACAGTCACAGGCACAATACAAACAAACAGAAAGGGGTTACCCCAAGAAATGAAGACGACTGATGGACGAGAGGAGCATTCCTACAAAGTTGCTTGGTTCAGGGAAAACAAGAACGTGAGCCTCCACTCATACGTGGTAAACACCAAGTCATCAGGGACAAAGAATGTACTGTTGGTCACATCCATGAAACCCATCCTCGGAGTCACAAAAGACGATGGGAAACAGAAGCCGGCTGCATACAAACTGTACGACTACACAAAGGGGGGGACGGACGTCATTGATCAACGGGTAATGAGTTTCACCTACAAGCCGAAATCCAACCGGTGGACAATTGTGGCCTTGGCATACCTCCTCGATACCTGCCGAGTCAACGCACTGACGATCTATGCTCTCAACAAAGGAGAGAAACCACGAGAGCTCGATTCGTTCGACTTTGGACTGACGTTAGCCGAGCAACTGACTACCCCTTTCATACAGGCGCGTCCTCTTCGGGGATTATCGACACCCATTGTCCAAAAGATGAAGAGAGCACGAGGAACAGAGGCAGCCGGCGTGCAACATCGAGAGCCAGGGGGAGATCTGTTGGACCATCATGGCGATTCTCGTCGTCGTTGCAGGGCCTGCTTAGATCAGTCACATGGAGAAGGACATAAACTGAGGAAAAAGGCCATGCCAAAGAATCCAAGCCAGTGCCAGGTTTGTGGTGAGGCATGTTGCAAAGAACATACTGTTCACTTCTGTCTGGCATGCTATGCAAAACAAAACTAACTGAAAGAAAAAGGAAGAAAATTGGACTTCATGCTGAAAAAGGGACTTTCAGGATTATCAATTGTCAGGTGTCTCTTACATTTTGTAAACAATAACAATCTCGATTTGATTATGATATTGATCTAATTTGCACATCTCTTCATACATAAATTACAGTACGCCAAGTTCAAATGATTACATGTATGCCAGTCAAGATTGCATACATGTATACTTATTAGTTATTACCAGATAAAGAAATGTTTGCCATCCTTTCCATCTACAATTTTAGGGTACAGTACAGTCCATGATTTGCATAAATTAGATCGAGTTAGACTTTGAAGATACAAGGGTACAGTTGTTTGTTCCTGTCATTCAATATTGTTTTCAGTCATTTAGTAGTCAGATCATATCAATGCAAAAGTTGAATTTTCCTGATAATTTTACTAATTAGTATTCATTACACTGTCTGTTTGATATATGATGTGCCCCAAGAACAGTTATGCATATGATTTGCATAAATTGAATATGTGATTACATGTAGTAGACTGTGAACATCCAAATATAAACTTTTTGTAACTGTCATTCAATACTGTTTTCAATCATGTGACAGTCAGATCTCGTTATCAATGCAAAAGTGGACTTTTGTATACTTTGTGCTAATTAATATTCATGACTGTCTGTATGATATATTATGTGACCTGAGAACAGTTATGCATATGATTTGCATAAATGTTATGTTATCATCAGCAGACTTGCAACACCCAAATATAACTGCCATTCTTTATTGCTTTTCAGCATGCTGATTCATAAGTCACATCTAATAAATTACTGTGAAACATTCAACTTTCTTGTTGCTAATGAATATTCATTTGGTCTCTAATTTGCATAATCATTTCCCACATTTCAATCATAAATTGTCAAAACATACACTAAACATCACCTTTCTTCAATTTACAACTAGAAAAAAGATTTCTGCCCTGACGTGGTAATAAAAATGTGAAAATGCAGAATTTCAAGAGAAATTAGCATATTTGCATAATTAATTACAATTATAAATAAGAAATTTCAATACATGTCATTAATTTGACTAAGCTATCTTTTAGATTATATGACAAGCTACAAACATGCCAAATCTGATTGCATTTTCTCCATAAATGGGGGGAAAACTGAAAAAAATGAGAATTCCTTGAACAAATTTGCATATTTGCATCATTAATTAGACAAATTAAGAATAACAATAGATATCATAAATTTGACGATGCATTCTTGTAAAATACATGATGGGACACAGACACGCCAAGTTTGGTCACATTCGGTCGATAAATGGCCGAGATCTGGGGGGGGGGAAATTAGCCCCCCCCCCCCCGGGGCTATGCAGTTTCAAAATAGCCCGGGCTATTGAGGGTTAAGTGCCTGCTCTGTTTCTCTTCGGATCATTGTACATTAATAATAAACCGTGTTCTTCCTCTTATTTGATCGTTCCTGTCATTTCACAATTGGCCTAGCATCGCATGAACAGAACCGCTCGAATCGGGTTCAATAAAAGGTAATGGCACGGGTCACATGATACGCACACCGCTCGGGCATATTCGATTAGCATGGCTTGTGCGATGTCCGCTCCCCACTTTCGTGGCAGCGTGGGTCAAAGGTACGTGTGGCATCGACCCGATACCCTTTTCCACGCTCGCTGCTGGAGTGGCGATTCAGCCTCGTGGAAATGAAGACCCGAGGGGGAAAAGGGGCTTAACCCCCCCTCTATACGTCGACGGGCTTCGGGAGATCCGCAACAATATGTATATACTAGCAGAAAGCAGCCGGCGTTGCCCGGGGATATTTTTGAATGAATTTACTACTATAATTCAGCTTTTACTCGTGGCCAGAGAAGAATGACTACTATAATTCAGCTCAGCTTTTAATTGTGAAATGGGCCTAGCCCGGCCGAAGCGGCCTCAACCGGCCTCGCCTCCTAGCCTATAACCTTCCCGGGGCCTGTCCCGACATTTTTGGTTCTTTTTGAATGAATTTACTACCATAATTCAGCTTTTACTCGCGGCCTTAGAAGATTGACTGCTATAATTCAGCTCAGCTTTTAATTGCGAAATGGGCCCAGCCTGGCCGAAGCGGCCTCAACCGGCCTCGCCATCTAGCCCAAAACCTTCCCGGGGCCCGTCCCGACATTTTTTGTATTGGAGGTTTCCTCCTATCTTTCTCCGTTCAGGAGATCAGCTTGCGCAGACAAACAAACAAAAACTTTCTTTTATAATATAGAGAGAAGAGAGAAGAGAAGAGAGAAGAGAAGAGATATATACAGTCACGTGAAAAAGTAAGTACACCCCATGTAAAGTTTTGACTTTTTCAACATATTTCAACATACAGCTATTTGATCTTCATTTCAACAATATTGAGAGATAAAGGTGATATAATATAACAAATATCATGAAACATTTACATTTTGTAGTCCATTGTATAATTTAAATAAACATAAATGCAAATTTCGCATGTGGAAAAAGTAAGTACACCCCTACATTTATCACTACTTCAAATACCTAAAATTAGAATCAAGTGCACCAGCTCAGGTGCATATGATTAGAACATCGTTAGAGAGGATCTTGGAGGAACCTGTCTTATTTAAACCTCAGACATTTAGTTTGGTTTGCTCTTTGTTGTTGAAGTGTGCGGCATCACCATGCCTAGATCAAAAGAGCTCTCTGAGGCCTTCAGAAAGAAGGTTATGGATGCCGACGAGTCTGGGAAGGGATTTAAAAAGATTTCCAAACAATTTGAAATCAATCATTCGACTGTCCGGAAGATCATCTGCAAGTGGAGAAGATTCCAAACAACTGCCAACTTGTTCAGGTCAGGCCGCCCCAGCAAGTTCAGCCCCAGAGCATAAAGCAAGATGCTGAAAGAAGTCTCTAAGAACCCCAGAATGTCATCACAGGACCTACAGGTAGCTCTTGCCACTGTTGATGTCAAAGTGCACGAGTCTACCATTAGAAAGAGGCTGCACAAATTTGATCTACATGGGAGGTGTGCCAGGAGGAAACCTTTGCTGTCCAGAAAGAACATCAGGGCAAGATTAAAGTTTGCCAATGAAAACCTGGCAAAGACCAGCACTTCTGGAACAATGTGCTCTGGACAGATGAGTCAAAGTTACAGCTATTTGGCCACAGTACCAGAAGACATGTTTGGTGAAAACCAAAGACAGCATTTGACCACAAGAACCTGATACCAACTGTAAAGCATGGTGGTGGAAATATTATGGTTTGGGGCAGCTTTGCTGCATCACGGCCTGGGCAGCTCACCATCATAGAATCCACTATTAATTCTTCACTGTACCGGAGGGTGCTTGAGGATAATGTGAGGCCATCTGTCGGAAAGTTGAAGCTCAACCAAAGGTAGACCTTGCAACATGACAATGACCCTAAACATACCAGTAAATCCACCAAGGAATGGCTGAAAAGAAAGAAATGGAGGGTTCTGGAATGGCCAAGTCAAAGCCCGGATCTAAATCCCATCGAACTGTTGTGGGGGGATTTGAAACGTGCTGTGCGTGCAAGAAACCCCTCAAACATCGCACAGCTGAAAGAATTCTGCATGGAGGAGTGGGCAAAAATTTCTCCCAGTCTATGTCAGAGACTGGTAGACAGTTATAAGAAACGCCTACTTGAGGTTGTTTCTGCCAAAGGGGGAAATACCACCTATTAGAGCCAAGGGTGTACTTCCTTTTTCCACATGCGAAATTTGCATTTATATTTATTTAAATTATACAATGGACTACAAAATGTAAATGTTTCATGATATTTGTTGTATTATATTGTGGCGGGCACGAAAGCCCACTGGCGTGGTGACATCATTCCGCGCACCAAGTGGGCAGCGGCCACGCCCGATGGGGTAGGCGTGGCCTCAGGATATACACCGGGCGCGCAGCCCGGAGCGCGCCAGTGCTACAGTGACCTCTTTGAATAAAGAACAATAAACTTACCGCGTTGGCCACTTCCTCCTTGGTAGCAAGTCACGCGCGTAGCACCGCGTGCTTCATTGGTGACCTCCGACATTCGAGTCAGCCATCGCTGACCACCCGAAACTGCCGCAACAATGGCTACCAACGCGGTCTCCATCAAGCTCCCCGAATTCTGGGAGTCACAAGCCGAAGTTTGGTTCCTGCAGGCAGAAGCCCAGTTCCGACTTCGAGGCATCACGGTGGACGAGACCATGTACTGCCACGTGGTCGCCGCCCTTGGGCCCGGCACGGCCACCCGCGTCGTATCGGTCCTAAGGGATCCACCTGCCGACGGCAAGTACGAGGCGGTCAAGCGTCTCCTCCTCGCCACGTTCGGCCTTACGGTGGACGCACGGGCCAATCGCCTCTTGGACTTCCCCGAGATCGGGGACACGCGACTGTCGGTCCGTATGGACCATATGCTGGCGCTCATGGGCGACGAAACCCCGAACGCTCTATTCCGGGCGTTATTTCGATGCCAGCTGCCAGCACGAGTCCGCCTCGGTTTGGCTGGTTCCGCGTTAACGGAACCCCGTGCGCTCGCTGCAGAGGCCGACAAATACTACGCGGCTTTCGACACGCAGGCGAGTCTTGGCATGGTTGCCGCTCCCGAGGCTCCCTAGGCTCCTGAGGCTCCCGAGGCTTTCCCCGATGCACCGCACCTCGTGTCCGCCGCCACGCCCCGCCCACCACCACCGCCGCCGCCGCGAAGAAAACCGCGGCCTCCGACGCCGCAGCTGCCCGCCTGGTGTTTCTTCCATGCCAAGTTCGGCCACGAGGCTCGGCAGTGTCGCCCGCCGTGCTCATTCGGCAGGTCGGGAAACGGGCGAGCCGGCGCTCGCTGGCAACGGTGAGCGTCGGCAATTCAAACAGCCTTCTGTACATAACGGACACCTTGTCCGGGCGCCGTTACCTGTGCGACACGGGGTTGCAGGTGAGTGTCGTTCCTGCCAGTACGTCCGGCAAGCACACCGCGGGCCGAGGTCCCGCGCTGCTTGCGGCCAATGGGACGTCTATACGCACGTACGGAAAACGCTGTCTCTCTCTGCGGTTCGGAGGGCAGGTTTTCCGTTGGTCGTTCGTTACGGCCGACGTGCCCATGGCACTGCTCGGCGCGGACTTCTTATGTGCTAATGGATAACTGGTCGATGTAAAGCGCAGAAGGCTTGTCCAGGCTGAGACGTTCAGCTCGCTCGCATGCGCGCTGCCCGCCTCATTGAGCAGCTCACAGAGCGGCTCACCGAGCAGCTCGCCGAGCGGCTTGCTGAGCGGTTCCATTCCGGCCAGGTTCATCTGTACGCTTCTGGCAGCGGACGAATTCGCCTGCCTCCTCGCGGGTTTCCCGGCCCTCACGCGGCCCACCTTCTCGGCGGGGACCATCAAGCATGGGGTGGAACATCACATCCCCACCGCCGGGCGACCGGTCTACACCCGGGCACGCCGCCTCGAGCCGACGAAGCTCGCCGTAGCTAAAGCGGAGTTCGCTACGCTGGAGCGGCTCGGCATCGTGCGGCGCTCCGAGAGCGCGTGGGCGTCCCCGCTCCACATCGTGCCCAAGCCCGGCGGGGGATGGCGACCGTGCGGGGACTACCGGCACCTCAACGACGCCACCACCCCCGACCGCTACCCCGTCGCCCACATCCAGGACTTCTCCGCCCGGTTGGCGGGGATGTCCTTATTTTCAAAGGTGGACCTCGTACGCGGCTACCATCAGGTCCCTGTCCGGCCGGAGGACATCCCGAAGACGGCTGTCATCACGCCATTCGGGCTTTTCGAATTTCTTCGGATGCCCTTCGGTTTGAAAAATGCGGCTCAGGCATTCCAGCGCCTCATGGACAGCGTCTTGCGCGGCTTGGATTTTTTGTACGTCTACCTGGACGACATCCTCGTCGCCAGCGCATCCCGCGAAGAGCACCTTCGTCACCTCCGTACGCTCTTCGAACGTCTGGGCCAGCACGGCCTGATCGTGAACCCCGCCAAGTGCCGGTTCGGTGTCGCTGAAATCGACTTTTTGGGGCACCGTGTCACCAGGCACGGGGCCGCCCCCCTACCGGCCAAGGTGGAGGTGGTGAAGGGGTTTCCGCGCCCCCGCACGATCAAGGGGCTCCAGGAGTTCCTGGGCATGGTAAACTTTTACCATCGGTTCCTGCCCCGCATCGCCCAGCTCATGCGCCCCTTACACGAGGCCCTTCGAGGGAAGCCGTGCAAAGGTGACGTTACCTGGACCGAGCAGATGGACGCCCCATTCTCGGGCGCGAAGCTCGCCTTGGCCAACGCCACCATGCTCGCGCACCCGGCGCCCGATGCACCGATCGCCCTCACCACCGACGCCTCAGACGACGCGGTGGGCGCGGTGCACGAGCAATGGGTGCGTGGTGCTTGGCAACCGCTGGCGTTCTTCAGCCGGCAGCTTCGCCCGCCCGAACGCCGTTACAGTACCTTCGACCGCGAGTTGCTTGGGCTTCACCTGGCGGTCAGGCACTTCCGCCATCTGCTCGAGGGCCGTGCGTTCACGGCCTTCGTCGACCACAAGCCGCTGGTTTTTGCGATGGGCAAGGTCGCCAAGCCGTGGTCGGCCCGGCAACAGCGTCACCTCGCGGCCGTGTCTGAGTACACGACGGACATCCGACACGTCGCGGGAAAGGACAACCCGGTGGCCGACTGCCTTTCCCGGGCCGTCGCCCACGCAGTCCACCTTGGCATCGACTATGCCCGGATGGCGGCGGACCAGGCCGCCGACCCCGGGGTCCAGGTCTTGTAGACCGCCGTCACGGGCCTCCGCATCACCGAGGGGCCCTTCGACGGCGTGGGCACGGCCCTCGTTTGCGACGTCTCCCTCGGGCGGCCTCGCCCCATCGTGCCCGCAGGCTGGCAGCGCCAGGTTTTTGACGCCATCCACGGCCTGTCCCACCCGGGCACGAAGGCCTCCCAGAGGTTGTTCGCCGACACGTTTGTCTGGCGTGGCCTCCGGAAGGCCGTCCGCGGCTGGACCAGGACGTGCCTCGCGTGCCAGCGCGCGAAGGTGCACTGGCATACCCAGGCCCCATTGGCCCCGTTTACGGTGCCGGCACGTAGGTTCGACCACGTGCACGTGGACCTAGTGGGACCTCTGCCCCCCTCGCGGGGTTTCACCCATGTCCTTACCATGGTGGACCGCACCACCCGGTGGCCGGAGGCCGTGCCTTTGGCGGCGACGACGGCGGCAGACGTCTCGCAGGCGTTCATCGCCACCTGGGTCGCCCGGTTCGGCGCCCCCTCGGACATCTCGTCCGACCGCGGCCCCCAGTTCACCTCGGAGCTCTGGGCTGCGGTCGCGCAGGGGCTCGGGGTCCAGCTGCACCGAACCACGGCCTACCACCCCCAGGCCAACGGCCTGTGCGAGCGGTTCAACCGCTCGTTGAAGGCCGCGCTCCGGGCCACCCTCCGTGACGGCGGCTGGGTCGACAGGCTCCCCTGGGTCCTGCTGGGCCTCCGGATGGCGCCCAAGGAGGACCTGCGTGCATCCGCGGCGGAGTTGGTCTTTGGACAACCGCTGCGGGTGCCGGGCGAGTTCCTCCCCGACACCACGGCACCTTGGTCCGCGGCGCAGGAGCGTTCTGCGCTGCAGGAGACCGCCCGGAGGTTCACCCCGGTGCCGACGGCGCACCACGGGCACCCTCCTACACACATCGCCCCGGAGTTCGCACCGCGGAGTACGTCTTCGTCCGGCACGACGCCCACCGGACACCACTGCGGCCCCCGTACGACGGGCCTTTCCGCGTGCTGGAGACCGGGGTGAAACATTTCACCCTGGACATCGGCGGCACTCCTGACCGGGTCTCCATAGACCGCCTCAAGCCGGCCCACCTCGACGTGGACCACCCACTGCCGGTGGCTCGGCCCCCGTGTCGGGGCCGCCCCCATGCGGGCGGACCCCGGCACCGCCCAGCACCGCAGGCACGCCGCCGCCCCCCGGTCCGGCACCCATCCCGGGTACAGCCGGGGGCATCCCACCTGGCATCCCCGCACCCTTGACGCCGCCGGTCGCCAGAGGGCGCTTCGGCCGGGTCATCCGTTTGCCCCGCAAACTGGCCCTCCAGGTGCGCGGGAATTCTGGGGGGGGGGGGGCACGTGTGGCGGACACGAAAGCCCACTGGCGTGGTGACATCATTCCACGCACCAAGTGGGCGGCGGCCATGCTCGAGGGGTAGGCGTGGCCTCAGGATATACACCGGGCGCGCAGCCCTGAGCGCGCCTGTGCTACAGTGACCTCTTTGAATAAAGAACAATAAACTTACCGCGTTTGTCCGCTTCCTCCTTGGTAGCAAGGCGCGCGCGTAGCACCGCGTGCTTCAATATCACCTTTATCTCTTAATATTGTTGAAATGAAGATCAAATAGCTGTATGTTGAAATATGTTGAAAAAGTCAAAACTTTACATAGGGTGTACTTTCTTTTTCATGTGACTGTATGTATATATATATATATATATATATATATATATATATATATATATATATATATATATATATATATATATATATATATATATATATATTATATATATATATATATATATATATATATATATATGTAGGGAGCTGTAATGCCCCTCCCCCTTTGTATATCCTTGCTGCTTTACCAATTACCAAGTATAACCAATTATATGTTTTGTTTTGACTTGCTACTGTACTCTTTTATGATACTGAGTTCTTTCTACTGCATTGAGGATGTGTAATATCCTAATAAGGAGTCCTCTGCCTGTGTGCTCTTTGGCCTGCGTGGGCACAATCTCTAGTTCCCCTTTCCAGGCCTTGGAGGCAACTCTTATCTCTCTTTGCCTTTTTCCTGATTTTGCCATTATCTTGCAAGTTGACAGTTTTACGAGTGTCCACTCCCCTTTGTACTTTCCCAAGCCAGCTGCTATACAGAAAGTTGTAAACATGTTGTCACATAATGCTGACCATCTCCTTATCAGAAGCTAACCCATGACTGGCCTTGGATGAACTTCCTTTAATTAACTGAACAACAGGATGGGACTATGGTGGGGGACCCAATGAGCCCATTCTGTCTCTGTGTCTTGTGAGCTAACTCCACCCCTGACTTTCCTTTATATAAAGCAATGTTAATTGAATTATTTCAGAGCATCTTGTTGTACTGTTGGTCATTCCTTGTGAGTTTCAATGCAACTTTGCTGTCCTCAAGCTTGAGTACTCGAGTTCCAATAAATATATCCGTTGCTCCTTTCTTCTGAGTTCTTCTGAGTCCCAAGTCCTAAGTCTCAATCCGACAACTGGTGGCAGCGGTGGGATCAGTCTGGGCAGTCCGGGACGCGGTCCCAGGCAAGGGAGTGGTGAGAGACCAGCTGGCAATTGATCCGGGTCAGGTGAGCTGTGGTTTTCTTTTGTTTTTTCCTTTTTAGCCCGGGGGTCAGTCCAAATTGTAACCCACTCTCTCTTGCTCGGTCGCCGTACGTTCCGTTCCCTGCTCATACCTGTTCCACGAACCTAAATTTAATTACGGACCGCTTGGGTCCTGGAGCAACTGATTGTTTATGGACTCGTTAGGGTAACGTTACGTAAGGAGAAGTGCCCCACGTTGGGCGCCTGAGGTTAAGGGGTAATAGGTCTCTGGGTTGTGAGGGTAAGGATAAGGGCGGCGTCCCGATCCGAGGCCTACCCGGGAGACGTTGGGATTTTAAGTAAGATCAGAACTATTATACGGGCGTAGGACGCCAGGAAAGTGCAGTAAGGGTAGGATAGACGGCTGTGTAGGCGGGCGAGCCTCTCAGGAGAGTAGGTTAGAAGGCCGTACTTCGCGAGGCGGGCGAACCTCACGGGTACAAGGCTACGGGTCTCTCAGAGTTAGGTAGAAGGCCGTACTTCGCGAGGCGGGCGAACCTCACGGGTACACAAGGCTACGAGCCTTTCAGAGTTAGGTAGAACGCGAGGCGGACGAACCTCACGAGTACAAGGCTACGTCGGTAAACTAAATTTTCCTAGGATGGGTAACAGTATGGGTAATAAGACAGTAAAGGCAGGTGAACCGCTTAGACATACCCCAGCATTTTTTATGTTTAAGAGGTATGGCTATGCTGCTGTGAGACCAGGGAAGTCATGGGTTGCATTGACGAAGGATTTAGGAGAACCGTGGCCCGAAGGAGGGTCTTTTGCGCTGGAAAAATTGGACGTATTGTATGAGACATTAGAAAAGTTCGAACAGGCCACGAAACACTTTCCGCCTGACTATTGGAAAGTCTTTGGCTGGTGGAAGGAAGAAGCGATGAAGCGACACGCAAAGTCGAAACAGGCCAGCTTGGCCGGTGAGGTAACAAAACTCAAGGGTCTGAGGAAACAGGCGAATAAAGAGCAGGATGAAGCGCTTAAGGAAATAGAGAGGCAGGCCAACGCGCGACTGATGCCGCTCGTTGAAAACCCAGACCCCGCGAGAGGGGAGGCAGTGACCAATCTACCCTCCCCAGCCCCAGTCCTAAGCTCTGTCCCGGGGTTTCAGGCACCACCTATCCTTTCTGCGCCCCCGCTACCACCTCCCTATAACCCCGCTACCATCGCGCCCCAGATACCCCAGAACCACCCGAGCCAGGGAAGGCCGTTTGCACAACTCGGGGCTAACGGAATAGATGACGGGACCGACATCGCAGGGTTCCCGCCACCGATAGGACCGGATGGGTTATACCCCTCACTGGTAGGTTGTAAGGGGAAAAGGACCTCACAAACTACCCCATCGGAATGTCAGGAAATAGAGGAAAGGAAAACATTGTGCCCCGTACAAGTTATCGGAGTTGACGCAGCAGGTCATGGGGTTCGGGAAAGAGTACCTTGGAAAGAATCCTCTTTAACTGTAATGCGGGCAAGGATTCAAAATTTGCTTATTGAGGATCCACGGCAGATAGTGCCGACCATGTCGAATTGGGTTTTGGATGGCGAGTGCGACTATCGAGACATAACCCATATGGGAGTGTCCGTGCTCCCACCCAAGGTATGGGAAAGGGCTAGACAAAGAGCACACTGGCCGGTGGCAGACCCAAGGGCTGGTGCAAACCCCCTGTTAACACAAGCGCAATGGGATGCTCTAAAGGTCCTGCTGCTAGATTCTATTGAGCAGGCGCTGTTGCCAGCAGGAGGTCCGGATTGGGGAAAGATCGGGGCCATAAAACAAAAGGCAGGAGAACCAATTGGAGAGTACCGAGAAAGGTTGGAAAAGGCCATTGCGCGCTGGGGAGGACTGGGTCCGATGCAGTTGGGAGGGCTACCCCAACCATTGGTAAATCAATATCTAATCGAGGGGCTTCGGCCGGTGTTAAAGAAACAGGTACAGACCGTCCTCTTCGGCTGGAAGGGAATGACAACCAACGAATTATGCGACAAACTGGAACAATGCCCGGGCTCCTCCCTAGAGGAGAAGAAGGATATTAAGGAGGAAATATTGCAAATGTTTGTCCAAGAGAAACGGGCTCAATTTAATCAGAATGGAAAGGGGGATCAGAGTCAGAACTACATACACGAACAGTGCCAGAAGTGGGGACCTGTTCGAGGTCCAGAGGAACATAGGAGGAGTTGTTATCCTCTTTTCTATAAGGGCCAATTCCCCAACGGAGAGTGGATCCACAACGAAAATGAGAACTGCGACGGTTGTACTGAGGAAGATTTTGGACTAATTAATATGAACGAGGTGAAACAACAATGGACAATACCACCCCCTCTTCCCCCTCCTCCTCAAAACCCTCAAACTTGGACTGTGCAAGGGCCCCCTCCCCAAAATTGGTATCCACCAAGACCCCTTCTCCAAAACCCCGGACCACCCCCCAATAGTGGGATGCAGAACGGACCAAGGGGGAACTGGGCCCCGCCTCGGGGTCCGCCGCAGTGGCAACCAGTGAACCAGTCACATTGGGGGCCGCCAGAACGCCGGCAGGGCGGAAGGGGCGCTGTAGAGGGACGACCTATGCCCTCCGCACCACCGGTTCCGCAGGAACCATGCCATTATTGCAAGCAGATGGGACACTGGATACGTGATTGCCCAAAGGCTCGTAAGGGGTTTCAGCCCCAATACAATAGAGGGGCCTATTGACGGGACGCTGGCGAGTCGCCCAAGGAGTGTCCTCTCTTGACCATGACACCGGCAGAGGAACCAACCATGATGTTGGACGTGGAGGGAAGACAATTAGAATTTCTCGTAGATACGGGCGCGACTCGCAGCACAATTAACAAGGGGCAATTGCCCTCTTTGCGCCCTACGGCCAGGAACGTTCAAATACTGGGTGTTTCGGGTTTACCCCAAGCGCTTCCTATTTCGGAGGAAGTGCGAGTAACATGCGGCCCGCTGGAGGCTAAACATGCTTTTTTGATGACCACTACCGCCCCGACGAATTTGCTGGGACGGGATTTATTGTGCCGTTTGGGCTGTCAGATCTCATGTACCGAGGAGGGAGTTTTCGTAGACGTCGCGGAATCTAAACGCGACTTGGTAATGACGGCATTGTCTCGGCCCGGCCCCACCGTGTATTGGTGGCGCATGGATGAAGGGGCTCTGGCTACCTGGACGCATATCATAGATAATGTGTGTTTGGACAACGCAGTTCTGCGAGATTGGCTACAACTGCACGAAATTTCGATAAAAACCTTAAAGGATAGTCCACCCCATTGCACTGCGTACTATGATGCAACGGGCGACGACGAGAATTATCGAGAAAAGGTTAAGGAAAAGCTGGGCGAGCGCACGCCTCTACACTTGTCACGGATGTGGATCGGCCGCGAGGGAATAGGAATCGAGGCAGTCCTAACCTCGAGTCAGCGTGCATTGACCCGATACCCCGAAGGAGCGGCCGCCCATGTTACCCTCACTACTGCCAAGGGGTGGCCGCCGGAAAGTGTAGGTTGGATGGTAGGGAGGTTACGTGAAGTTCCCCTACAAGGTTATCGGAGTAAGAAGGGCCGTTGGACTTTGAAACGGCTCCAAAATGGCGAAGGGTTCTCAATTGACTTCAAGACACAACGGAGGGATGGAACGTTCGAAGCAACAGAGTTGCCTCCTAAGGGCACCTATGCCATGAGGGCAGTGCTGACGGACCCGGGTGAGTCAGATTACCTCCTAGCGGAGGTGCCAGACAATTTATGGCCCAAAAGCGACGGTGAGGTTGGACGGATGCGAGACGCCGAACCTCTAGTGATAGCAGTGCAGCCGGGGATGCGCTTGCCAAATGTAAAACAGTATAAGCTACGACCTGAGGCCGACGTAGGCATAGCACCAGTGATTCAATCCCTAGTGGAACAGAAGATTATCGTGGAAACTAACAGCCCATGTAATACACCAATTTTGCCAGTTAAAAAGCCGTCAAAGGACAAATGGAGGTTTGTACAGGATTTAAGGGAGGTGAACAAGGTGATACAGGGCATACACCCACTAGTTCCAAACGGAGAAACCCTCATGATGTCAATTCCACCGGACGCAACATACTTCACGGTCATCGACCTTTGTTCTGCGTTTTTCTCTGTGCCCATCGCGCCTGAGTCACAATACTTATTCGCTTTCACCCATAGGGGGCGCCAGTATACTTGGACAGTACTACCTCAGGGGTTTTCAGATAGCCCCACTCTGTTTTCCCGGGCGCTGCACCGCGACCTGGCGGATGTGGAATTGAAGGGAGGGTCAGTGTTGCTGCAATACGTTGACGATTTGTTGATTTGCTCCCCTTCAAAGGAGGCGTGCGAAATGGATTCTTTGGCCCTATTAAAGGCCTTGGCGGCCAAAGGCCACAAAGTAGGCAGACCAAAACTTCAGTTTGTGCGGCAGGTTGTAACTTACTTGGGACACGCCATTTCGCATGGAAAACGAGAATTGGATGCTGGACGGGTGACCGCTATCATGGAGCTGCCTCGCCCTCGCTGGCAACGACAAATGCTGCGCTTCCTAGGTATGACGGGATATTGCCGCACTTGGATACTTGATTTTGCGCTGCTGGCTAAACCACTGTACGAGGCGACCAAATCAAATGCCCCGGACCTATTGATATGGACGGATGAATTGAGGCGATGTTTTGACGGGCTGAAACAGGCGCTGGTTACGGCACCGTCATTAGGACTCCCGGATTATGCGAAACCATTTACCCTTTACACTCACGCCGTGGGAGGTTTCGCCCAGTCAGTTTTGACACAGACCCATGGGGATAAGGAGCGGCCGGTGGCCTACTTTAGTAAAAAGTTAGACCCGGTCGAACAAGGGTTTCCGGTGTGCTTGCAAGCCGTGGCAGCGGCCAGGTACGCAGTAGAAAGAACAGCGGACATTGTTATGGGACACCCAGTAACGCTACGAGTACCACATTGCGTCACTTCGCTGTTGTTACAGCGAAGCACACAGCATTTGTCTAACACTAGATTAATGCAATACGAATCCGCACTGATCACTGCAGCCAACATCACGATCGAACGTTGCACGACGCTCAACCCAGCCTCACTGATGCCCACTCCTGAGGAGGGCGAACCTCATGTGTGCTCCGACGTTGTGCAGCTAGTCTCCACGGTGCGATCGGATTTAAAGGACAATCCCTTAGAATACCCCGACTGTATATATTATGTCGATGGATCAGCTAGGCGCGCATGGGACGGGTCTCTGTTGTCCGGGTACGCCGTGTGCTCGGATAGCGAAACGGTAGAGAGCGGGCGTCTTCCACCTACATTTTCCGCACAGCAGGCGGAGCTGTGCGCCTTGACCAGAGCGTGCAGCTTGGCGGAAGGCCTTGCCGTCAACATTTACACAGATTCGGCCTACGCTCACGGCGTAGTCCACGATAAAGGAGCCATCTGGAAGATGAGAGGTTTTCTCACATCTGCCGGTTCAGTGATAAAGAACGGCGCGCTGGTAGAAGGGCTCCTCCGAAGCATTTTACTTCCCCGCGCTATCGCGGTAATTAAGTGTCGTGGCCACCAAAGGGCGGACACTGACGTTGCCCGGGGCAACGCAAGGGCGGACGAGGCGGCAGGAAAGGCCGCCAACCAACAGATAGAACGCAACATGCCGATGGTGACACGAGCACAGAAGACAGCCGCACAGATTGCTGACATACCGACTGCGGGACCACCCGCCACACCAACTAAGGACGATATCATAAATTTGCAAAATGCTGCACCAACGGCCGAACACGAGGTCTGGCTCAAACGAGGAGCGATACGCCCTGGGCCAGGGGAAATGTGGACCCTTGATGAAAAACCTATAGCACCCCAGGCTTTACTGCCTTGGCTGGCACGCATGGCTCATCAGAATGGTCATGTGTGCCAGAGGGGGGTGATGGGACAGATAGACTACACTTGGGCAGCGCCAGGACTGTCACGGATTGTATCCGAAGTGTGCCGATCGTGTGTGGTCTGCCAGCAACACAATAGAGGGGCGCCGCCGAGACATGCACATGATGGGGGACGGCCCCCGCCAAGTGGGCCGTTCGCAACTATTGAGTTCGATTTTACAGAATTGGAACCAAGCTTGTCGTTTCGCTATGTGTTGGTAATCGTAGATACGTTCACCAAATGGGTCGAAGCATACCCATGCGTCAAATCCGATGCTCCGACAGTAGTGAAGCGCCTCGTGCGGGATTTTATGTGCAGATTTGGCATTCCCCAGATAATTTCGTCAGATCAAGGAGGCCATTTCACGGCGCAGGTGGTTAAGGGCATCCTGAAGGCGTTGGGCGTTAAACAATCCTTCCATTGCGTCTACCACCCACAGTCCTCAGGACTTGTGGAACGAACGAACAAGACTTTAAAGAATAAACTAGCGAAACTTTGCGCAGACACAGGCTTGAGGTGGCCAGAGGCTCTTCCGCTTGCATTGATGAGCATTCGTTCCACCCCGGGTCGCACTACGGGCCTTTCCCCCCACGAAATATTAATGGGACGACCTATGAGCTTGCCCGTTTCAGCACCAACAGACATGTCCACCCTTGCTTTGCCAGTAATGGATGACATGCTTTTGAGATTTTGCATAGGCTTGTCGAATGTGGCACGCAGCATCCATGCTCGAGTACGAGAGGCGCTGCCTGAACCAATAGGCCACGCCATCCACAACTTTCAGGCCGGCGACTGGGTGCTCGTGAAGCACTTCACCCGCAAGGCTGCTTTGGAGCCACGGTGGAAGGGACCATTCCAGGTGCTACTGGTCACACCGACGGCAGTCTTCTGCGAGGGTAAACCTTCGTGGATCCACGCCACCCATTGTAAGTTGTCCTTCCCCGCACCACAAGCCACACAAGACACCGCACCTCACATTGCTGCAGACACCACACCTCACACCGCTGAAGACAATGCACCGTCTAGGGCACCACAGTCTCCTAAGGGCGGCGATGACGGTCATGATGATGGGAATTCTGGGCAGCTGCCTAACAAACCCCGCCAAGGATAGGCTTCTGCAGTTTAACCCACTGAGAGAGGATCTCCCCAAATACCCAGGACACGACAACTACACGTTATTTAAACTTTACTCCGTCAAATACATAACGGCTCCCCGGGGACAGGGGATAGTAGTACATTGCTGTGAGTTGGAGACACATTTCAAGTGGTTATCTGTAAGATGGATGGAAGCCATGGTGGTACACAATGGGACACCACAGGCACGCATGACAACCCCACGCATAGTCTTAACTAAAGTTAGACAGGTGGAAAATGGAAGGTTTACTGGGACCGTGAATAGTCACGCCGCCGCAGGATATCAATGGGGCACGGGCATCGACAATACTACTCTCCTACTGTCGCATGCCCTCGTCGGCCCACACACCACGATAATACTTGAATGTGGAATATGGCCCCCGCGCACGCTGATTAGAAGGAACAAAAAGAGGGGAGAGACCCAACACCAATTCCGGCCTAGTTGTGCCGCCTACGTCATTAAACCCCCTCCTGCCCAGGAAGTAAGAAGGAAGCCAGAGGAGAACACATACTGGAAGGTCGCACGGCATATGGCCACAGTACAGAATAGGACACAGTGTTGGATGTGTATGCACCTTCCCCGCACCAGCACAGCAGGCATACCAATGGTAGTGTTACCCCTATCACTCAATGATTTGTGCTCGAAGCCACTAGATACCAAATGCATTAGTACAACTCTGACAAGCCAAGGTTCTGATGAAACCGCGTGTAAACGAGTTTTCCAGTACTCCCCTCCCATCCTGTCCCGACACTTTGAGGAACGTCCGGCGCCGGTTTGGGTCAAGCCGGCATGGGGGGCCCTCTGCTTAGAAGGAAAGGGCCAAGTAATGGTAGGCAAATCCGTGTGTAGAGATACCCTTCCCGCGGACCCGAGAAAAGGGAAACACACGCTCCTAGTGAACGTTACAAGCTCGCCCTTGCATAACCTCACACACCTCCAGTTGGCATGGAAAGGGGAAAATGGGACAAACACTATCCCAGGTCTTCTCACTTGCATGACCACCCATTTAGTGGCCCCGCACGGGACCATGTTTGTATGCGGGAATAAAGCTTACCCGTATTTACCTGATAATTGGGGAGGAATTTGCTATTTAGGATCAGTTTTCCCTGAGATGGAAATGCGACAGCACTTGCATAATACCACCGCACTCATAAGGACACAACGAAGCACTTATTGGCACGACGACGACACCACTACTTTACACGGCGCTGATTGGGAGAAAGCCGTTAGCTTCTTCTTCCCATGGGCTGGGACGGTCATGAACAGTTACCGCATTGACAAAATTGCGTTAATCTTAGAAACTGTGGCCAACGCCACCGCTACAGCACACGACGAAATGTTGGACACAGTTGTCCATCTGCGTACAATGGTTATGCAAAATAGGGTTGCATTAGATATGCTATTGGCAGAACGAGGAGGGGTATGTGGGATAATTGAGGGTAAATGTTGCACTTTTATTCCTGACCCCTCACAGGGTGTCAGTGCTGCTATTATAACGTTAAGGGAAAGCGCTCACTCATTGACAAGGGATCGATTGGATCGGGAAGCCTCCCACCAGTGGCTTACCGACTGGTTCAAGGGGTGGACAGGCACAATTGTAAAGTGGGTACTAACCGCCTTGGCAATAGTCCTTGGAATCGTGGTTTGTTGTGTAATAATCAAGGCTTTAGTCCTTGCGTGTGTGAGGAAGTTTTCCACAGGATGGACACTGAAGACGACAACAGAAAGGGCCATGGTGATGCTTGAAAAGCTGACCGTGGGTCCAGAGGACACACTGGCCGTCGACGTAACTGCAGACCGCGGATCCTGGAACGACGACCCGGACGAGCCACTGGGCCGCGACAATGAGATCTCCGCTTCCGAAGATTGTTCTTCCATTGTTGATATTACCGATAATGACGTCGAGTACACTTATGCGGACCTCGAAGCATTTCAGGCTACCAGGAGGCCGTTTAAACTGGGCCCCGACACGTCGGAAGAAGAAATCGACGATTTCCTGAAGGATTCCTCTCGTTTCTTCACGATATGCCATGCCGTGGCTATGACTATGGGCCGTCCACTCCGCAGGCCTACGCCACCTGAAAATAATGTTACCAATGATGATGTGGGCCACTTGCGAGGGTCCCCGGCTGATGTTTATGTTTCAATGCAGGCTCTGCCTCTCCATGTTTCACGAGCTCACCTTTATGTCTCACAAGCCCACAGTGAGTCAAACGCCACTGACCCAGTTCGGGATTTGGACCCAGCTGTGAACCCAAGCCCGGATGGAGAGGAACTCGATCGTGAAAATACTCTGAGTTCCGAGTCTGATTGTTTTGGAGATTCGCCCTTGAATAACAGCGAAGCAAGCAGCATCGCCTCGGACGATCTCGACTTTGACCCAAAGGAAGTCTCTCTCCCACCTTTGGATCGTTATGCTTTATTTCATGGCCATAGGTTTGAGCCACCTGATACTGACGATGTTGTGTCTTCCCCAGATCACCAGCACGTAAGAGACCTCATGAACATGAATATCGATTGAGCGCTGAAGATCGACAAGGATTTCACTTGGGGAAGCCAGGGCGAGCTCCAGTTGGGGAGGAGTCCGGCTGCACCTCTGTGGACCAAGGGTGGGTCGGAGATCTTCCTGGGTGTGGACCCCGGTGGAACCAGAGGTCTTCGTTGTGGATTTGGCGCGCTATTCGATCTTCATGTCTCTACGGTCTCACCTCATACACCCATCTACACCCGACTTACATCATACATCCACTTACACCCACTTGCACCCACACACCCGCGGATCAGCCTGCTGGGTTCGTTGTGCGGTACTGGGTACGGGACATGCTCACTGGGCTGCATTCGTGTGGTACGTTACGTTTAGTTACACTCTCTTTCTCTCCCACCTCTTTTGGTGGATTTTGTGTGCCATTTGATCACTCTGCTTTTACGGCCTTACATTGCATACTCACATACAGACGCGAATCATCCTACTGAGTTTGTGTGGTGCTTTGGTACGGGACATTCTTACGGGGCTGCCTTCGCGTGATATGTTGAATGATTTTTCTGTTTTTGTTTGAAATAAAGGCCTTTGATTGGCTCGTAGATAACTTTGTATCTTAGATCCAAAAGGGCGGTATGTAGGGAGCTGTAATGCCCCTCCCCCTTTGTATATCCTTGCTGCTTTACCAATTACCAAGTATAACCAATTATATGTTTTGTTTTGACTTGCTACTGTACTCTTTTATGATACTGAGTTCTTTCTACTGCATTGAGGATGTGTAATATCCTAATAAGGAGTCCTCTGCCTGTGTGCTCTTTGGCCTGCGTGGGCACAATCTCTAGTTCCCCTTTCCAGGCCTTGGAGGCAACTCTTATCTCTCTTTGCCTTTTTCCTGATTTTGCCATTATCTTGCAAGTTGACAGTTTTACGAGTGTCCACTCCCCTTTGTACTTTCCCAAGCCAGCTGCTATACAGAAAGTTGTAAACATGTTGTCACATAATGCTGACCATCTCCTTATCAGAAGCTAACCCATGACTGGCCTTGGATGAACTTCCTTTAATTAACTGAACAACAGGATGGGACTATGGTGGGGGACCCAATGAGCCCATTCTGTCTCTGTGTCTTGTGAGCTAACTCCACCCCTGACTTTCCTTTATATAAAGCAATGTTAATTGAATTATTTCAGAGCATCTTGTTGTACTGTTGGTCATTCCTTGTGAGTTTCAATGCAACTTTGCTGTCCTCAAGCTTGAGTACTCGAGTTCCAATAAATATATCCGTTGCTCCTTTCTTCTGAGTTCTTCTGAGTCCCAAGTCCTAAGTCTCAATCCGACATATATATATATATATATATATATATATATATATATATATATATATATATATATATATATATATATATGTGAGACCACCAGATTCTTGTACCAGATGCGCTAAACATCTACTGCGTATAAACGCCATTGAAAGGCGGCGCCACGTGTTTCACCGTTTTCTCTTCCGGATTGATCGTTTATCAGCAATAAACCTCCGTAAATATACCTTAATTGGACACAGTTTCGTCTTATATTTCACCCATCGACGGAAAAATATACGATCTTTCGTTCTATGACAGTGGCATTACCTGTTATGACCGTTGAAGCCTGAATTTTGCTTCGGACTCGACGGTCATTTTCGGCGATTCCGCGTCAACAGTCGCCTGGTGGCGCTCGTCGCTACACGTGTTTGTTTAGATAATGATTAATGATACTGATAATGAATAATACTGATACATGACTGATAATGATTGAGACAGTCATCATAGTTTGTGCAATTGATAAGACCTGTACATGCTGCTCAGTGCTGTGCATCCAGTGTGCATGATATTTTATTCATATACTGGACAAAGAATGTCGTTTACTGAACAATGCTGTACTTGTATGTACTTTGTGAATTAGGCTCACAAGATAATGACTTGACCTTTGAATCACAGTTCTGGCTGCCAACTTAATATCCCGTGGGGTTTTCAAGTGTAAGTAGTATGATGCCACATGCATTTCTTGTCCTTCATGGATAAGTCAAGCCTAGTGTACATACGTCTTGTAAATGGGGCTTCACCAAACATGTGTGTGAAAATTCTATACATGTAGGCCTACTCGTCATTTTGCCTTGATATTTTGGCATGACAGCTTGGGCTAGCGTACAGATGGCGGGCGATGATTTACAGTATTTGTGTACAGTTGCAATGCAGATTATGCTTGAAGATTCAATGCAGATTATGCTGTACATAATAAATACAGCAGTAGTAGAAGAAACATGTGCGTGTTTGTTTCCCATAAATTCCAATTAAAATCAGTGCTGGTCACAACCTATTTGCTCGGAAAAAAGTGAAAAATACAGAATATTGGCAAGGTGCTAAAAAAATAATTGGCACTCGGCCAATACCTCTTATGGTACTTTTATTTACTTTACTTGTCCAACATCATGCTTGAAAAAAACCTTAAACCCTAGAAATTGATTCTGATTGTAAATTACTGGTTGGTATTTTTTGCGAAATTTTCTAGATTTCCTGGCATGAAAAGTTGAAAAAATTGACATTTTGGGGAACACATGAATATTTAAATTTTTGTTTTCATGAATTTGTAATTACCCAATTTGACCAACCCTGCTATTTTATGAAGGTACAGGGTTGGTACTTTAATGCTGCAGGTACAACTCGAAATCCATAATTTGAGCATCTGGTACAAGAATCTTGTGGTCTGACACACACACACATATATATATATATATATATATATATATATATATATATATATATATATATATATATATATATATATATATATATACAGTAATACCCCGGTCTACGTCATTAATTGGTTCCAAAAGCCAATGTACCTCGGTTTTTGACGTAAACCGGGCGTAATGCCTTTTAGCTCTTTCACGAGCCTCGATCTTGTATACAAAACAAAAAAAAAAAGCCTTGAAAATGCCTTAAAATGAAGACAAACACCGTAAAACTAGAGTAAATAACTTGCAAAAGTATATAACTATCGCTAAACCTTAAAGAACACTACAAACACATTTTGGTCATATTTTTGAATGAGTAATGAACACAATTAATAAATGAATTTGTAAAGAATAATAAATAAAATTAATAAGATAATGTTATTCACCTTAAACATGGCGTCTCTTCTGAACACAAACACACATTTTAGCAGTCTTAGCCGGCGGCGCTTTTTCAGTGACGTATGCGGGAATACGTTCCCTATCATGAATGATGGTCGATACCGTCGACCGTGGCAGCCCTAAGGCATAGACATTATCGCGAATCGGTAAATATCACGGAGGTATACGAGGTAAATATCAACAGAGGGCGCTCCACCGCAAAGCATGATGGGATCGGAAAGGGGCAATAGCAAGGGTACAGCCAATATAAGTCAAGACCTACTCTCAAGTGCCTTGTTGGTATTACACCTAGCGGAACAATTTCATACATTTCCAAACCTACAGGAGGAAACACGTCGGACAAAAAAATTGTAAAGATGACGAACATTGTAGACAAGTTCCAGCCCGGCGATATTTGTATGGCCGATCGAGGTTTCAACATTCAGGAACTGTTCTTGCATAAGCAGGTTGTTTCTCTTCTCCAATGGGAACCCCCCTTTCCCTCAAATATTTCTTTAAATCGCTGGATTTTAATGCCAAAAAACGCTGAATTTCTTTCACATTAGCCATCTTCCTTTCGGTAAACACAGCGTCGATCTAGGCAGACGCTTCCTCTTCTGGGTTCGTGTTTACCTTTGCCCCCTTTTCGATCCCATCATGCTATGCGGTGGAGCGCCCTCTGTTGATATTTACCGATTCGCGATAAGGTCTATGCCTTAGGGCTGCCACGGTCGACGGTATCGACCATCATTCATGATAGGGAACGTATTCTCGCATACGTCACTGAAAAAGCGCCGCCGGCTAAGACTGCTAAAATGTGTGTTTGTGTTCAGAAGAGACGCCATGTTTAAGGTGAATAGCATAGTCTTATTAATTTTATTTATTATTCTTTACAAATTCATTCATTTATCTGTTTTTAGTGTTATTTAGGGTTTAGCGATAGTTATATACTTTCGCGAGTTATTTACTCTAGTTTTACGGTGTTTGTCTTCATTTTAAGGCATTTTTAAGGCTTTTTTTGTTTGTTTTTTGTATACAAGATCGAGGCTCGTGAAAGAGCTAAAAGGCATTACGTCCGGTTTACGTCAAAAACCGAGGTACGTCACGGCTTATGGAACCAATTAATGACGTAGGCCGGGGTATTACTGTATATATATATATATTGTTGTGGATCTGCCGCCGGCCTTCTTCCCTTACCAAGGGGGGGATTAGTCACCTTGTCTTGACTGACCTGGCGCGACTCGAGACATATTACGTCCCTTCCGCTCGAGCTCTGATTGGCTGGTGGCTCTTACCGTCCCCCCACGCCGCTCACCCTGACCCCGCTCCCCTCCTTCACCTTCCGAGGCCCACCTCATGTTAACTCGACTAGGGGACAGCCAAATGGGATGCGGGATGGATTGCACCCATAGAGGTAGAAGGGAGGTTGGAGCAAAATGATTGGGGGACCTATTCTCCTGTCTTTACACGACGCAGGTACGAAGAGGGGAAATGGCCTATTCTTACACATACTAAGACATAACTACACTACAAAT